>NC_073630.1:48719242-49022272 GCF_029407905.1 Bubalus kerabau | reverse complement strand
CTACTTGATGGCCAGCCTTCCCCAACAAATCTGTGCATAGTTCAGAGCTTTGGCCCAGAGGCTAGGTGCCCTTCTAGAGTTCTGGGTAAGGCTTCTGGAAGATGAAATATAAGGTCCATGAGGGCAGAGGTAAGTGTCCACTTACCACTCCATTTCCAGTACCTAAACAGTACCTGGAACATAGTGGCCATTTAGTAAATAGTAAATAAGTGACAACAGTTCACTGATATTCTGTTAAATGTTCACGGATAATGCCTCCTTATGCCCACCAAAATCAAATATTTTACTTATGAGCCATTTTTCAAACACATAATTAGAATAAAACTAAGTGTATCATGATAAAGTCATCATCAAATAAGCCTATTTTTCAACAAAGAAGAGAACTCAAGGCATGTGTATTTTTTCAGTGCTCTGATTCACTAAGGTCTGCTAATATGTGACAGGAAGTAGATGCATATACATGTTTATTTTGCAGTAAATAATAAATCACACACCTTGGCTGTGACCTTCTTTCCACATAGCAATTAACTTCTTGAATGTAACAGCCAGAGGTTCAACCAAGCCACCAAATGGAGGATCTGTCACCATGATGACTCCTTCACCTTTATCTTCCTGTAAAAATGTCTTGCACACTTCAAGGGCAGCCTGGAACAAACAGAAACTCATTTCTAAATCAGGACTAGAGTCAGGAACTTCGCCGTACTTCAAGGAGAATGCACTGGCTCAGTCTCGCTCTTCATCCTAAACTTCACCCACCCTATCACCCCAGAGTCCCTCAGTGACATCCTGAAGCCTCTCTCATTTGGCCTCATAAGATCTTATCTTCAGGTTCCTTGATAAGTGGGTTTATAAAATTGCAAATTCAAACACCATCACTATCAGAGGACTACACATTTCAAATAGTTAAATTAAAAAACTAAATTTAGTAACCTAAAAGAGAGAAACTCACTATCCATGAAGACTATCTAAAATGCTAAATCCAATTCAACAAACAGAAACTGTGCAACAAACAACAAACAGGGACTGTACTAAACACTGGAGACACAAAGATGAATAAGACATATTTTTCCTATCTGGTTTGTCCACCACCATAATTTCAATTTAATGAGCCACAAATCACCAGTTAAACACGCATGTATTTTTGAGTGCCAGGTAAATGGCAGGCATATTTGAACAATGAAAAGTAAATAAATGCAAGTTCACAAATAACAAAGCTTATCCAGGCCATGAAACTGTGTTACTAACATATTTTCCCAACAAACTAACTGAAGTGTTTTTAGTAATTGCCAACATCCACTGGATCATCAAAAAAGCAAGAGAGTTTCACAAAAACATCTACTTCTGCTTTATTGACTATGCCAAAGCCTTTGACTGTGTGGATCAAAACAAACTGTGGAAAATTCTTCAAGAGATGGGAAAACCAGACCACCTGACCTGCCTCCTGAGAAATCTGCACGCAGATCAGGAAGCAACAGTTAGAACTGGACATGGAACAACAGACTGGTCCCAAATGAGGAAAGGAGTACGTCAAGGCTGTATATTGTCACCCTGCTTATTTAACTTATATGCAGAGTATATCATGAGAAATGCTGGGCTGGATGAAGCACAAGCTGGAATCAAGATTGCTGGGAGAAATATCAATAACCTCAGATATCTAGATGACACCACCCTTATGGTAGAAAGTGAAGAAGAACTAAAGAGCCTCTTAATGAAAGTGAAAGAGGAGAGTGAAAAAGTTGGCTTAAAGCTCAACATTCAGAAAACTAAGATCATGGTATCTGGTCCCATCACTTCATGGCAAATAGATGGGGAAACAATGGAAACAGCGACAGACTTCATTTTGGCGGGGGGGCTCCAAAATCACTGCAGATGGTGACTGTAGCCATGAAATTAAAAGACGCTTACTCCTTGGAAGAAAAGTTATGACCAACCTAGACAGCATTTTAAAAAGTAGAGATATTACTTTGCCAACAAAGGTCCATCTAGTCAAGGCTATGGTTTTTCCAGTAGTCATGTATGGATATAAGAGTTGGACTATAAAGAAAAGCTGAGCGCCAAAGAATTGATGCTTTTGAACTGTGGTGTTGGAGAAGACTCTTGAGAATCCCTTGGACAACAAGGAGATCAAGCAGTCCACTCTAAAGGAAATCAGTCCTGAATATTCATTGGAAGGACTGATGCTGAAGCTGCAGCTCCAATACTTTGGCCACCGGATGAGGAGAACTGACTCATTTGAAGGGACCCTGATGCTGGGAAAGATTGAAGGCAGGAGGAGAAGGGGACGACAGAAGATGAGATGATTGGATGGCATCACTGACACAATGGACATGAGTTTGAGTAGACTCCAGTGATGGACAGGGAGGCCTGGTGTGCTGCAGTCCATGGGGTTGCAAAGAGTTGGACACGAATGAGTGACTAAACTGAACTGAACTAGTAACTGCAAAGTTAACATTAAAAACTGTCCAGTATATTTATCCCTTTTTTGCTTCTGGAAAGATCAACAGGAGACAGACCTATAATACTTGGTCCAGTCTACTGACTTTGTAGTAGCTTTCAAGTACTCATCTATAAAACCAAATCAACACTTAAAGTATACAAAACAGTAGATTTTAAAGTTTAATGGCATTTAAACTTTAATAAACCTATATGTACTTTTGTTCTACTATTAAATCAACTTAGAAGACCCAATTGAAGAAAGGAAAAATCACAACACCCTAATCTCTTTTCTCTAAGAAAGTATTAACTTCCTTCTGGAAGTCCTACAGCAAAGGATGGTGTCAAGAAGGTTAATCATTTTTCAAGTGCTGCCTGACATTTCCTTAACCTGCCTACATGATCAAGGACTAAAATTACAGATGATGTTATTGAAAAACCTTCAAATCCCTAAGAGTTTTAAGCAGAAAAAAAAAAAGTAAACAAAGCCTGAACACTTAATCAAATTTTTAGAAAACATTAAAGAGTATCTTTCCAGTAAGAATCAATGGTGGGGTGTACTGTTCTGAGTGGCTGAAGGTCGTAAGGTTGATCACCTTAGGAAACAAGGCGGGAAATAAGATGCTTGCATATGCCACCACAGCTGACAATAACTTAACTCTTTTCTTCATCTCAGTGGCTGGCATTTTATTTTTTATTTTTAATTTTTTAACTTTACAATATTGTATTGGTTTTGCCATATATCAACATGAATCCGCCACAGGTATACACGTGTTCCCCATCCTGAACCCTCCTCCCTCCTCCCTCCCTGTACCATCCCTCTGGGTTGTCCCAGTGCACCCCCAAGCATCCAGTATCATGCATCGAACCTGGACTGGCGACTTGTGGCTGGCATTTTATTTTATTTTTAAACTTTACATAATTGTATTAGTTTTGCCAAATATCCAAATGAATCCACCACAGGTACACACGTGTTCCTCTGTATACACTTTAACCAACTTAACCATTAAGGTGTATGACATTTTTTATTTTTCGAGAGACTATATTATTTGTTATGAAAAAAATCTTGTACAGTAAACTTCTGCTTTTTAATCCAGTCAACTGTGGAGAGCTTCTGTGCAGTGGCAGAGGCTTAGATCCTCAAAGGTATTTGGTGCCTCAAAGGCTTATATGCCTTCACAGACAGGCACCTTGTAGACACTTAAATACTTCAGTGATTGATTATTAGATGGTAATCTCTACTGAAAACCTTGACTCCCAGTAGGTAGAAAAGGGGCAGACAATAAAATCATTAAACAATAGTTTTCTACAGATCATTCTCTACAGCCGCAGTGCTATTTAGAGGCTGCTCCTAAAACACAGAGAAAGGAGAGCCTGAGTTGGATGACTGTTTTCTTCGAGGAAAGAAAACATGGAGCTCAGTCTTTACAGCTTATTCCAACGGTTATTCTAGAAACTTGCAATGTAATTCTATAAACTCTCAATAAAACTTACATAGAATTTCCTAGAGAAATGCTAATTATGTGTTACTTTCTTGAAATATACAAAATTGCTGGCCAACTGTTAGATATTTAAATGTAATTTTACTCGTCTTTATGGTTCAAAATAAAAAGCAAAGTCATGGTCTAGTATTAAGAACAAATAAATGAATACCTGACCCACTACTACCATCAAGCAGTAACAGAAGCTCAGTTACTCCCTCATCTGTGTCACTAACACCGACAGCACCCCTGAGCTCAAGGCCCCACATTCCAAGAGGCCACCCTGGACACTTGCATGTCAATGTTCTGCCAGCCCCACAAACTCAACAGTTCCAAACGTCACTTACAAACTTCCCACTCTGCATTTTGAAGAATGAAAGATGAACCCAGGTCATGGCCCCACGGTATCTTTGATCTCTTTCCCAGCACAGGTATCACCAAGTCATCTTTTTTTTCCAAATGAGGTGTAATTGCCATGTGTACACATAGTAATTACATCAAGTCTGCTGGTTTCCATCAGTGAAATGTCTTCAGAACCCACTTCTTTCCTCTCCTTTTCCTACTGTCACTGTCTGAGGTGAAAAGCCCCTCTTCATCTACTGTCAAGTGATTTTTCAATTTCTTGTTCTCCTTAAAGCTCATCTAATCAGTCCTCAAATTCTGCTGATTATCAACCACATAAGCCCTTCAGGAAACAGTGAAATACATCTAATTGTAACTGCTATTTACTTCAATACTTGGTTTTCATAGCTTTCACTGCTGAAGAATGTGTATCCCAATGCTAAATTGATTCTGATGGAAGGAGTACTTCATTGGCTATACCTACTAAATCAGGAGACTCACTTTTCAATCCCAACCAACAATTTAGAATCTACTTTCATTTCCTAAATGCATAGGTCTTTTGGTCTTCTTGATTTTCAGTCTGTCAGTTAATATCTTAAAGCACAATATATACTTAAGCATAGTTCACCATTTAAAAAATATAAATATATATGCATATATGTATGGCTATGGGCTTCTCTTATTGCTCAGCTGGTAAAGAATACACCTGCAATGCAGGAGACGTCCGGTTCAATCCTGGGTTGGGAAGATCCCCTAGAGAAGGGATAGGCTACCCACTCCAGGCAGTATTCTTGGGCTTCCCTGGTGGCTCAGACAGTAAAGAATCTGCCTACAATGTGGGAGACCTGGGTTTGATCCCTGGATTGGGAAGATCCTCTGCAGAAGGACATGACAACCCACTCCAGTATTCTTGCCTGGAGAACCCCCATGGACTGAGGAGCCTGGAGAGCTGCAGTCCATGGGGTCACAAAGAGTTGGACACGACTGAGCAATTAAACACAGCACAGCACAGCACAGCACATGTGTGGATATGCTTCAGGTAGTCTTGATAATTTCAAATATTTTAGGCCAGCCTTCTGTCAGGTATGATTACTTGTTGGTTACAGATTTTATCTTGTAATGGGACTAACAAAGAGTTCAAAACAAGATTAGAAATATCAGTTCTTGCTATGTTGTTTATTCACAAGGACATTATTAACATCATACTAAAAGAAGGTTTTTTTTTTTAAGCCACTCTCCTTTTTTTAAGGCTAATTTTTAAGCGCAGTTTTAAGTTTACAGTGAAACTGAGAGGAAGGTTCAGAGATATCCTACATACCCCCTGCTCCTACCCCTCCCCCATTCCAATATCCCCCACCAGAGTGGGACATCTGTTAAAAGTGATGAACCTAAACTGACACATCATTATCACCTAGAGTTCATAGATTGGGGTTAACTCTTGACACTGTCTATTTTTTAAGGATTAGTTTAATAAAACCATAAATCCCCTTAACCAGGACATGAAATTTATCAGAGGGGAAGACATCAAACAACTAACCACAGAATTATTTAATTACAGTATCGTAAATCTACAAAGGAGAACCTGACCTTGTCTGAAGGTAGGAGAAGCTGGAGAAAGGAACTTGGAACAGGGTTCTGAAGAATGCGGTGAAATTAACAGGGCAAAGAGGGAGTGGAAAAAAGAGGGAACAGCATGGCAAAAGCCCCTGTGATGGAAAGCCCAGCCTGAGACGAATGTCATATGCCCTGAATACAAACAGCAAAGCAGGAACGGAAAGAAGACAGGCTGGAGGGCGGCAGGGTCAAATCACACAAAGCTACATGGGTCTTGCTGAGAAAGTAGGTCTTTACCCAAGAAGCAGTGAAATGCATGAAAGGTGAATAACATGATCACCCCTAGATGCTCGATAACACTCAGTGAACAAACAAAAGTAAATATCAATAAATGGAGGAACAGCCACCATTTGCTCTTGAGAGACTGTAGAAAAATAATGAAGGAAATACAAGAAAAGAAGAAAGAGATAATGGTCATAACTCTTACCTTTCCATCAAAGAAGTGATGGTTAAACATATTATAATGGCAAAAACTATCTTCCATATAAAACTGTGAATACCTGTAAAATAATTTATTACTGTAGTTACTTGTCTGGTAACAGACATATAGCAAATAAATGTAAACTAAATTTTAAAATTATGAAATCACACCTTAAATAAAATCAATTTCATCATCCTTCAGGTTTCTGAAATAAAGAATACGTTCCCCAAACCTCAAGAAGCTAACAATAGTGGATGAATAACAAACTTAGATTATGGTCCCAAGTTTTAATAAGTCAGTGGGAAAACTACAGAAAACTCATATACAAAAAACACATATTCCTGTGGACCAGAAGATTATAAATAAATAATTATGTTCCTGATAGATTATTATGCATTTTAAGCTTGAGTTGGTTTGGCAGTTAAAATATGTCTCTCATAGCTAATAACTTTAAGGAAAATACTGAATCAACATTTCTGCTCAATAGCTGTTATTTTCTTCTGTGGCTAACAAAAAAGGTATTTAATACAGTTTTTTTGTCTACTGCAAATTAGCTTAACAAAATATGCTTCTTAATACATAAGAAAAAGAATTTATGTGCATTTCATATTTACTGAATTAGTGCCAGGAAAGAGGATATTTATTTACTGATTGAATCATTTTATTCTTCTAACATACTACTTTAAAATGCAATCACTAATGAATGGGAACACCAGCTTTGGGTATTAACACATTATAATTTCTACTAATTTACTAGGCAAAATTCATACCACATTTATGGCTTAAACTTGCATTTGCTTGATTTCTTACAAAACTGAAATTTCTTTCTTCCTTAATTTTATTTGTACTGCCTATCTCTGTTTTCCCCATTTATGTTTATGGGTCTTAATGTCTTTCTTGCTGACTTCTGAGGGTTTTCTTTGTGTAATATAGAAACCTCTTTCATCTCAATAGGATTCTGAACTTCCATAGTTTTGTCAAAAACAATTCACACAGGACCACACCATCCTTCTACAGAACACATAAGCTAGTGGAAAGACTGAAAAAAATCATGGACAGATACTTACTTATACAACTTCTTACCGAATCATGATAGAGGCACTTCTTTGCTTCTACTTCTACTCACAGTTATTTAATACCATCTGCATGATCACCAACCATGTTGAGTATTTAATACAATGGACAAGCCTAGTTTATCCTCTTTCTATTACACCGTGACTAAGAGTACAGCTCGAGAGTCAGGGGGCATGGTTTAAAACTCTTAAGTCTCTCAGTTACTAGCTGTATAACTTTAGTAATTTATTTTACCTATCTGAGCCCCAGTTTCTTCATCTGCAAAATGGGAAAATGATTTCTACCCCATAGGACTAGGTAAGAATACATAAGATAATTATGTAAAGTGCTTAATACAATGCCAGCTATAAAGCACATACTGAGATTTCAGGTATCATTATTTTAATAAATACCAGCTATAAAGATTTATGTCTCAATGTCTCTAATATTAAGGAATTAGGTTTATGTCCAACCAAAATTTCTCCTCCTGTAATCTAAACCCATTTCCTCTTATTCTGTGGAGACAGAAGAACATCTATTCACCATTCTCAATACAATATCCCTTAATATCATTTAAGATACTGTTAGTACATCTGCTGACATAAATTTAAACTGAAGAAATAAACAGAAGGCTTAAATAACAGAAAATATTTAAACTATACACTGTAACCTAAGGAACACTCCAAAAACTGTGGGACAATGTCAATTACCATTATTTAACAAATGTCTTCCTCTTTAACCAAATCCCAAATAGCTGATAATATATCCATATCAATTATTTAATTTACATATATATTAAGACTAGTACAGCTGTAGATCAACCATCACTGAGGTGTTCTCCCTTGCACTGCTTTGTGTGAGCAAGGGAAAAATACAATCCCTTTTTTTTAATTAAAATTTTTTATTTTAATTAGAGGCTAATTACTTTACAATATTGTATTGGTTTTGCCATACATCAACATGAATCCGCCACGGGTGTACACGTGTTCCCAATCCTGAACCCCCCTCCCACCTCCCTCCCCATACCATCCCTCTGGGTCATCCCAGTGTACAATCCCTTTTTAAATGTATTTCTACTGCCCTCCACTTTTTTCACTGCTTCACAATGCAATAGATATTTTTTTAATTAAAAAATAAAATGTTATTTACATAAAATTCAGCACAGCACACTTGTCCAAAATGTTCTCAGTAGCAGTGGGCAGAGCCAGAGAGAGAAAAAAGCCAAGGTTTCAGCTCTAAGCTTCCATCAAACACAAATAAGGGAGCATAATTATTCATATTTTAAATTACAAAAAAGCACTCAACATTACCCTCTTAAAATGAAATTGGCCACAAAGAATTATTCTCTCCATTGAATAAGGCAAACAAAACCAATCAGAAATGCATACACTTGAAAACTGCTCAAAAGGACATCCATTTAATTTGGCCATTCATTCTCTTTAAATGAGAGCCAGTTACCAAGTATGAAACATGTTCTACACACAGGAAATGTAATCAAGAGCTGAACAAAATTAGTTCACGAAATGAACTTAAGAAATTCAGCTTTTTGATATAACTTTATTTGGATGTAGTTTGCCAAACAGAATTTCACATCTTTCATGCTAAAATTGGAGCATACAGAAATCCATCTTAGCAAATGTTAACTTCATATCTTCTTTTTCTTGTTGCTCACTTGCTAAGTCGCATCTGATTCTTTGCAACTCCATGGATTGCGGCATGCCAGGCTTCACTGTCCTTCACTATCTCCTGGACTTTGCTCAAACTCATGTCCATCAAGTCAGTGATGCAATCCAAACATTTCATCCACTGTCACCCCTTTCTTCTCCTGCCCTCAATCCTTCCCAGCATCATGGTCTTTTCCAGTGAGATAGCTCTTTGCATCTGGTGGCCAAAGTACTGAAGCTTCAGCTTCAGCATCAGCATCAGTCCTTCCAATGAATATTCAGGATTAACTGGCTGGATCTCCTTGCTGTCCAAGGGACTCTCAAGAGTCTTCTCCAGCACCACAATTCAAAAGAGTCAGTTCTGTGGCACTCAGCCTTTTTTATGGTCCAACTTTCATACATACATGACTACTGGAAAAATCACAGCTTTGATTATATGTACCTTTGTCAGCAAACTGATGTCTCTGCCTTTTAAAACACTGTCTAGGTTTGTCATAGCTTTTCTTCCAAGGAGAAAGTATCTTTAATTTCATGTAGTCACTGTTTGTAGTGATTTTGGAGGCCAAGAAAATAAAATCTGTCACTGTTTCCACTTTCCCCCCCCATCTATTTGCTGTGAAGTGATGGGACTATATGTCATGATCTTCTTTTTTTGAATGCTGAGTTTTAAGCCAGCTTTTTCACTCTCCCCTTCATCAAGGGGCTCTTTAGTTCCTCTTTGCTTTCTGCCGTTATAGAGTGGTATCAACTGCACGTCTAAGGTTGTTGATATTTCTCCTGGCAATCTTGATTCTAGCTTGTGATTCATCCAGTCTGGCATTTCGCATGATGTATTCCACATATAAGTTACATAACCAAGGTGACAGTATACAGCCTTGACATGCTGTCTTTCCCAATTTTGAACCAGCCCATTGTTCTATGTCCGGTTCTAACGGCTGCTTCTTGACCTGCATAGAGATTTCTCAAGAGACAGGTAAGGTGATCTGGTATTTCCATCTCTTTATGAAGTTCATATCTTAGATGTTCAGAAAAGGGCATTTAGGACTTCCCTGGTGGTCCAGTGGTTAAGAATTCACCTGCCAATGCAGGGGACATGGATTCTACCCATGGTCCAGGAAGATTTGACATGCTACAAGGCAACTACGACTGCGAGCCACAGCATCTCAGCCTGCACTCTAGAACCTGTGCTCTGCAACAAGAAAACCCACTGCAATAAGATGCCCATTTGCTGCAACTGGAGAAAGCCCATACGCAGAGACCCAATGCAGGCAAAAATAAATGGAAGGAGAGAGGGAAGGAAAGGAAAGAACATGTACAGCACGTATACACAGAGCCCTAGAGTTGGGTTCTCTGCAGCTCTGCAAAGACCTTCTGTAGGGCAACAACAAGCCAAATTCAAAGTGCCAAAGGAACTATCTACTGCCACACTATACTACACAGGAATGTTTCCCTGATTTAATTGTGGTCTCTGTGAAAAATGTGAACCAACTCCACACTCCATCATAATGTAAATACAGGCAACAGGCAGAGTTCATTCTGACTAGTAACATATTTCAGTTAAACCGGCTTTCTCTTAGCACTCAGTGCGGACCTTTTACAGAACTGACTCAAAAATAGAGTAGCTTTCAAAGAAGCTAAGCCAGGAGACCATAGTTCAATACCTTCAGCTTTTGTTTGCAACACACACAGAGGTTTGCAGACACAGAAAGAAAAAAGCATCTGTGTGTTCCATAGGTTACAAAACAACTTTATCTACATTACCTACTCCCTACTTAGACCAGGGGATTTAACTATAGGCTCAAGAAAGGTGAAACTGCAAGGTATGGCATTTAAGGCAAAAGAGTCAAAGCACAATATAAATCTTTCAAGTTAAAAGTAAACCAGTAATAAGACTTAGAATTTATTTTTAAGCAATTTTTAAAAATTAATGTGACAATGATTAACTTAAAAAAAATAATACTAGTAAATCAGATAAGATGCAAAAAAGAGTTTTGGAGAACAGTGCACACTGATGCGAATATGCTTCACTTACTTCACACTACTGAATGGTATACTTAAAAAACTGGCTAACATGGTAAATGTTATACTATGTATATTTTATTGCAACTTAAAAAAAAAAAGCAAGTAAATCAGGGCATGAGCAATGAACAACACAAAATAAAATTTTTTTAAAATTTAATTTACAAAAACAACAGAAAGAATGAAGTGTTTAGGAATAAATTTAACAGAAGAAGTGCAAGTCCTACACACTGAAAACTATAAAATATTGTTTAAAGAAATTAAAGAAGAGCTAAATAAATGGAAAGATAGCTCATATTCATTAAACAGAACACTTAAGATGGAAAGATGTGGGTTTGACCTCTGGGTCAGGAAGATCCCCTGGGGAAAGACACAGCAACCCACTCCAGTGTTTTTGCCTGGGAAATCCCATGGACAGAGAAGCCCAGTGGACTATATAGTGCATGGGGTCACAAGAGTTGGATACAACTTAGTAACATGGACTGCAGCCTACCAGGCTCCTCTGTCCATGGGATTTTCCAGGCAAGAGGACTGGAGTGGGTTGCCACTGCCTTCTCCAAGTAACTAAACAACAACCCCTCAAATTGATCTACAAATTCAATGTGACTCCTATAAAAAGCTCAGCTAGCTTTTTACATAAACTGACTAGGTAGTTCTAAAATTCATACAGAAATGCAATAAACCCACAATAGCCAAAATAATCTCGAAAAAGAATTGAGTTGAAAGATACACACTTCCCAAGTTCAAAACTCACTACAAAAAAACAATTGAGATTGCATGGGCCTGGCATAAGGACAGACACAGATAAATGGAATAGAATCTAAGGTCTACAGATAAATCCACAGATACATGGTCACGTGGTTTTCAATAAGGTTCCAAAAGCATTCCATGGGAAAAGAATAATCATTTAAACAATGATGCCAAGGCAACTGGATGTCCACATGTAAAGAATGAAACTGGACCCCTACCTCACATCATACTAAAAAATTAACTCAAAATTAACTAAATGTAAGAACTAAAAATTAAAAACTCTTAGAAGAAAAGACGTATAAATATTCACGCTTTTAGACTAGGTAATAGTTTCTTGGTATGACACCTAAAACACAAGCAACCAAAGAAAAGAGAATAACTTTTGACTACATAAAAGTGAAAAGACAACTCACAGAATGAGACAAAATATTTATGAATTATATATCTGATAAGAGTCTAGTACCCAGAATACATTAAGTACTCTTTCAACTCAACAATAAGACAAATAATCAATTTTTAAAATTGAGCAAATGACTGAATAGACATTTTTCCAAAAAGATAAACAATTGGCCATAAGTTCATGAAAAGATGCTCAACATCATTACCACAATGAGACACTATTTCAGAAAGACAGACAGTAACAAGTGTTCATGAGCATGTGAAGAAACTGGAACTCTCATATATTGCTGTTGGGAAAGAAAAACTGTGCAGTTACCTTGGAAAACAGTTTGGGAGTCCTTTAAGAAGTTAAACATAGGATTACCATAGGACAATTATGACTGTGACTTTGGTCAAGTTATTTAATTTCTTTGTACCTCAGTTTTCTATTCTGAGGAAAGGAGAATGTTAATAGCATCTATCCTAGAGGGCTACTGTGGGGACCAAAGAATTTAGAATAGGGTTTGACATGTGACAAGCATTTACTAAATATCAGTTATAGTTAATATTTCATGTTATTATAAGAACTCAAAAGTTAAATTTCTACCTTTAAAATAATACCTTTATAATCATTTAATAATACTTTAGGAAATAAACAAGGTAGTTAAAAAAGAAATTGATATATTCACTCAATGGAATAGTATACGGTCATAAAAGGAAGTACATTTAGATGCTACGACATGGAGGAATCTTGACAACATTATGCTAAGTGAAAAAGGTCAGACACAAAGGGCATATACTGTATGATTCCATTTATATAAAATATCCAGAAGAGACAAATCCAGATGAAAGACAGAAGACTGACGCTTATCAGGAGAAGTAAGGAGCTTATCAGGAGAAGTAAGGAGTCTCTCTTTAGCGTGATTAAAAATGTTCTGGAATTATGGGTGATAGATTGCAGATAAAAAACAGTGAATATACCAAAAACTGCTAAAATACACACTTTAAAATGGTCTATTTTAAATGAGTTATATCTCAGTTTAAAAAAAGAAATTGAGTTTATCTGTAAGAAGTCTGTATTATCACTCATGGAATTTCATTTTCCCGAAGATTACTAACATCAAATAGGTATTTGTAAAGAGTGTGCTTGTCTTGTTAATAAGGAATGAGAGTTGCAGAAAATGTGGGTTATTTCTGAGACACATATAGGCTTACAGTAGATAACCCAAAGCTAACTTGGAAATCGAAAGAAAATTAAATGATGAAAGCTGTACTTTTTATTGTGACTTCTACACTTTAAAATTCTGTCTGCCTTGTTTTTAGGGAGAAAAAGCATATGTAATTTCACAGAGAATCTGAGTAGTACTGGAGAGAACACAACTACTACTGGACTATTGGCCAAGTAGGTTCTATCAGATTTAAAAAAAAAAAACTCAAAGACTGATTCCTTCAATACACTCAAGAACAAGAAAAATATACTAAGGACATGGTATCTCACAGACTTACCATAAACTCCTAGAATTCAAACAATTACAGAAAATAGGAAGAGTGCTTCAAGTTTACAGAATCAGAGAGTCTGTGGATGGACACATCTGCCATCCTGTGCCGTAAATCAAAAATCTGTATCTTCTCAATTACAACCAGAGGGAAGACTCAAAACGTGGTCCACTGTCTCATCTGTTTGTTCCAACATATCAGGTGCTGTTTAAATTCTGATTCTCTCCCACAAAGCTTATCTGTTTGCTTATTAATTAGCCTCTGCCTCAGGACCTATTTCCTAGTTAGCACTCCCTTCAGTTCAGGCTTTGCCCAGTGAAAGGTAGTATGCACATCCTTCATTAAAAACATTAAAATACACATCTTATCCCATTTAAGACATAATGATAAAACAAAATCCTAGAGGAAATTCAGAATTACCCTTGAAAAGTAAGTATATAAGAAGAAATTTCACTCAATAGAAATGTATGTCTAAATTATAAGCCAAAGACAACTAGATACATTCACAGAAAAAATTTAGGAAGCATACTAGCAAAAAGCCTACTGCCTCCCTGTCAGCTGGTAAAGAATCCTCCTGCAATGCAGGAAACTGGGGTTCGATCCCTGGGTTGAGAAGAACCCTTAGAGAAGGGAAAGGCTACCCACTCCAGTATTCTGGCCTGGAGAATTCCACAGACTATATAGTCCATGGGGTCGCAAAGAGTCGGCCACAACTGAGTGACTTTCACTTTTACATGTTGAGTTTATCTAACTGAAGAAATACCTTATAAACAATTACTACTTCTATATTAAGTAAAGGATTGTAACAGGATTAGTAAAAGGAAAACATTAAAAAGAAACAGAACACAATGAAGGAGAATAAATATTATACTTTGTAAACCTACCGAAAATCAATATCCAACAAAAGGCTTCTAATGTTAGACTTCGTGCCACCTGATTCTTTCAACCTGATCAGCTCATGTAACCTAAAGCAATTAGTGAAAGCAAATTTAGTAAGAAACGACTAATGTCACATGTAACAAACAAAAAACCCATCAGTGGTCTCCTGATATTTCTAACATTTCAATGAAACACTGAAGACAATTTGGCAGGTATAAGCAAAGTTTCAATTTCAAAGTATTTTTAAATGTTGGATCTCATCTAAAACAGAAAACTCTAGAATTAATAGTAAATAACTGAAGATTCAAACCAGAATCTTCTATCATACATCAGAAATCTGTAAAGATTTCTCTTGAATGGAATAAAAATTACAAACTCCTTCAGAAAAGGACTATACTGTATACTTAAGGTTGCATGTTGTTCCCTCTATACAGTAAATAACTACTCACTACATTTTCTTACAGTTTAGAAAGTGGTGATGGGAGAAGCCTTTAAAACACTGTTATCACATACCTTGGGGTCCCAACACACAGTACTCTTCTGAATCCAAGGTTCGAGAGCAGGTCTACCAAGAACAGACAGCTCCGGTCAGCAAACAAATACTGGGCATTTGTCTTCTTGTTTTCCAGTGGATAGAGGAGTTTACTGGGCCTTTTTAACTGGGTGATAGAAACATCACCCACTACCTGATGTTCATGATGCTTCTCCGCATCATCCGGTAGCAGCAACTGCTGACAACTCTGACAAAACTTTCTCTGAGACAAGGGCAACTCGATCAACTTCAAGTACCTTCAAGATGCGACAACACACAAAGCAATACAGTCTCAGTTGGTTACTGTAAAGGCATTTGAGTTTTGCCAGTTTTAATATGCAAAAAGTATTACTTCTTCAAGAGTGCTGTGCGTGCAAGCATGCATGCTAAGTCACTTCAGTCGTGTCCAACTCTTTGCAGCCCTACGGACTGTAGCCCACCAGATTCCTCTGTCCATGGGACTCTCCAGGCAAGAATACTGGATTGGGTTGCTGTGCTCTCCTCCAGGGACTCTTCCCGATCCAGGGATCAAACCTGTGTCTCTTATGTCTCCTGCATTAGCAGACTGGTTCTTTAACCACTAGCACCACCTGGGAAGCCCAAAGAGTGCTGTATGAGGAAGTAATGGTACAAAAAACTCTGTGGAATGTTGGCTAGAATTTATGTCTGGCTGCATACCTAAAGCAGAAATGGATCAGCGATTTCATAAGAATTGAGATGCTCCAATTTAGCACTGGATAAAGATCAATATTCATTTAAAATGTGAATATAATATATTACTCAAACAACTTAGTAGTAATGGAGACTACTATCACCTTTAAATTTATTGACAAATCCATGTATTTCAACTTGGAAGTGTTAACCAGTCTGGCTCAGTAAGACAGTCATTTTAAAATGAGAAATTAAGATCATTCTTCAATTTCTTATGGCATACTTAGCAAGAAAAATTACCTCTTAAAAGAAAAAATGTTCCCACAAAGTTTCTCTATTCTTAGCAGTATTGATGGAGGCAGTTTTGAGAAGCTCACGTGCAAAACAGCAAAACATTCTGTCCTGCTCATCTCTGGGGTTCCACAGGCTGGTATGCAGAAACGCCCTTCTGGGGGGCTTTTCTGCTGCTCCACAGGGTTTTGGAGCTGGAGTCACAGAGACCAGTAACTCACCAAGCCAGCACTTTGGAGGACTCAGAGGAATCCTTCATCTCTCAAGCACTTAAAGTTAAGCAGAGAAATTTGGTTTTGATGCTGTGCCAACAATCTTCTGACAATGAGTTACTGGAACCTGGAGAATAGGAACTGTGTGCAGTACCACAGGCATTTTATGGTGGACATCAGCCCATTTCATGAGATCAAGCCCTGAGCCTTTGGAGTGGGAGCACTGACTCCAAGACCCTAGACTACCACAGAACTATCAAATAGTGAGAACTCTTGAATACAAGACCTGGCATCATCGAACTACCAGTATCACCCTGTGCAGGAGGCCTCATCTAAACAATAAACAAAACAAAAATACAAACCCCATCATCAGCAAACAGGATTACCACCTCACTCAGCCTTGCCCATCAGAGGAAAAACATACAAACAAACAAACACTCAGCACAAACCTCACCCTATTCAAAGCTTACACAAACCAATGGATCAACCGTAGGAGGGCAGAAACCAAAAGGAAAAAAGAATTCAACCTTGAAACTTGGGAAAAGGAGACCTCAAACACAGTAAGTTAAAAAAATAATAATAATGAAAAGGCAGAGAAATACCACACAAATGAAGGAACAAACTAGAAACACAGAAGTCCAAATAAATGAACAGGAAAGAGGCAAACTACCTAAAAAAGAATTCAGAGTAATGATATTAAAGGTGATAAAAAATCTTGAAAACAAAATGGAGAAAATGCAAGAATCAATTAACGAAGACCTAGAAGAATTAAAGAATAAACATACAGAGACAAACAACACAATTACTGAAATTAAAAATACTCTAGAAGTAATCAATAGCAGAATATCTGAAACATAAGAACAAATCAGTGAGCTGGAAGAGAAAATGGTGGAAATAAACTTCTGAAGAGCAGAATAAAGTGAAAAGAATTGAGGAGAGTGTCATGGACCTCTGGGAAAATATCAAATGCACTAACATTCGAATTATAGGGATCCCAAAAGCAGAGAAAAAGAAAGGGTATGAGAAAATTTTTAAGAGATTGTAGCTGAAAATTTCCCCAACATGGAAAAGGAAATAAGCAAGTTCAAGAGGCACAGAGAGTCCCATACAGGATAAACCCAAGGACAAATACACCAAGACACATACTAATCAAACTAACAAAGACTAAACACAAAGTTCAGTTCAGTTCAGTCGCTCAGTCGTGTTCGACTCTTTGTGACCCCATGAACTACAACACACCAGGCCTCCCTGTCCATCACCAGCTCCCAGAGCCTACCCAAACCCATGTCCACTGAGTCGGTGACGCCATCCAACCATCTCATCCTCTGTCATCACCCTCTCCTCCTGCCCTCAATCTTTCCCAGCACCAGGGTCTTTTCTAATGAGTCAGCTATTTGCATTAGGTGGCCAAAGTAATGGAGTTTCAGCTTCAACATCAATCCTTCCAATGAACACCCAGGACTGATCTCCTTTAGGATGGACTGGTTGGATCTCCTTGCAGTCCAAGGGACTCTCAAGAGTCTTCTCAAACACCGCAGTTCAAAAGCATCAATTCTTCGGCACTCAGCTTTCTTTATAGTCCAACTCTCACATCCATACATGACCACTGGAAAAACCATAGCCTTGACTAAATGGACCTTTGTTGACAAAGTAATGTCTCTGCCTTTTAATATGCTGTCTAGGTTGGTTATAACTTTCCTTCCAAGGAGTAAGCGTCTTTTACTTTCATGGCTGCAATCACCATCTGCAGTGATTTTGGAGCCCAAAAAATAAAGTCAGTCACTGTTTCCCCATCTATTTGCCATGAAGTGATGGGACCAGACGCCATGATCTTCATTTTCTGCATGCTGAGCTTTAAGCCAACTTTTTCGCTCTCCTTTTTCACTTTCATGAAGAGGCTCTTTAGTTCTTCTTCACTTTCTGCCACAAGGGTGGTGTTATCTGAGTATATGAGGTTATTAATATTTCTCCCAGCAATTTCTTAGATAAAAGTGCCTTAGGAAAGCAAGTTTTGTTATTGGATGATGCTAAAGCTGAAACTCCAGTACTTTGGCCACCTCATGTGAAGAGTTGACTCATTGGAAAAGACTCTGATGCTGGAAGGGATTGGGGGCAGGAGGAGAAGGGTACGACAGAGGATGAGATGGCTGGATGGCATCACCGACTCGATGGACGTGAGTTTGCGTGAACTCCAGGAGTTGGTGATGGACAGGGAAGCCTGGCGTGCTACGATTCATGAGGTCGCAAAAAGTCGGACATGACTGAGCGACTGAACTGAACTGAACTGACTAAAAAGAAAAAAATAGAGATTAAATTTCTAATTGTAAAAAAAACAACAACAAAGAATAAAGGCATTAAATATTTTTGGACTTGGAAGAATACGGGTTACACGGTTTTATAATCTGGGTACTTCATGCAGAAACTGCTGGACAGTTGGATGTCACAGAGAAAGGGCAACTTTTCCAGTCAGGAGCAGTTCAGAAAGTTTGAGGACAGATTTCTTCAAGAAGGTGAAGCTGAGAGATTATGCTACATCTAAATGTTTTGAGGGAGTTCAGACAACAGGCAGAGAGTTTGCAGTTGAATCATTTCTGAAGCACATAAATAATTAAACAGACAGTCATTACAAAACAAATAAACCCAAAACTGTTATTAGCTAGTTGGAAAACAAAAGTTGTGCAGAAAAGAAGTTATTATGATTAATACATGTTTTAATATAAATGGAATCACACAATAGCCACATGGATATTTTGATGTAAATTATTTTTTAATTAATAAAAGCCTTTTTTATGAAAGAATTAAAACTGCTGGAGGATAAATTTCAGCCAAAGAAACAACAGTAGACTGTCAGTCAGCACTAAATCCATTTGACCACAGCCTAATATGAGGAAAAAATATGAGTATCAGAGTATAAAATGGAAACAATAAAAATCCAAATAAAACCAGCAGAGGAAGGGGAAGAGAAAGTGGGAGTTAGCAGAAGTATAGTGATTTTCTCATGTTTTAGAGCCATAGGCCAAAAGATACAATTTAAAACTGAAAAATCAAGTAAAAGTGCTATAAGCAATAATCAAAGGTATGAGGTTAACCCTAAAAAGAAATAATCAACTGAAATCAGATAGTAACTATAGAGAAGGAAAGACAGAGGAAGAAGAAATATATAAAGTCACCATTTCTCATTTTTAGATGAAGGAAGGCAATATAAAAAAAAAAATTAAATCTGGTTTAAAAAACCACAAAGGCAACCATGAAAACACAAATACAGAAGGAAAGCACATTAAAAAAATAAAAGCAAACACAGACCATAGAGTGAAAGAGAATAAAAAGAAGCAATAAAAATCATACAACAAAACCAGGACCAAGCGTATCTATTGTACCTACCATTAAAACAGGCTAAATAAACCCACCCATTAGAAGAAAGACTGGATCACAAAAGCAAAATCCAATCAGCCTATTTCATCACTTCTAAGATGCATATATTTTCATATTTTAGCGTGGAGGATATTGAGACATGATTTAAAACTGCCACCAGCCAGCCTGTAGGTGGAGTGTCACTGCCCTCATCCTATGACTCAGTCCCGAAACACAAAGTTATTGTACTGCAGTCAAGGGCCAAACCAGAGCAACAGAGCCGAGGCACGTAAGTTGCTTCAGTTGTGTCTGACTCTTTGCGACCCTATGGACTGTAGCCTGCTAGGCTCCTCTGTCCATGGGATTCTCCAGGCATTAGTAGTAGAGTGGGTTGCCATGCCCTTCTCCAGGAGATCTCCTCAATCCAGGGGTCAAACCCACATCTCTTACAACTCCTGCACTGGCAGGCGGGTTCTTTACCACTAGCACTGCCTAAAGAAGCCCTGGGAACTGAAGCACACTTTTGATATCAGAGAAGCAAATACTCATCATTGAATGAATGACAAAAACAATCAAAGGCTTTACAGGAAAAAGGAGAAAGGAAGCTCCCCAAAGAGATGATGCTATGTCAGCCTCTGCTACTTAAAAACAGTCAAAAGAACTGCCTATCACACACCCATTGAAGCCAACTGAAGGCAGGAGAAAGAGCAAATCACCAGGAAGAGACGAAAGTTCAAAGCCAGGGGCTAGTGTAGCAATTCACTAACTACATGGGACTATCTTAAGGCACTAAGTATAATTATTTTTAAGAAAAGAAAAAGAACAATGTTAAATGAACCTCCACTTACATATTTTGTGTCTGGTCAAAACAATCCTTCAGAAAGTTTTTATTGCTAGTTTAGTAACCTTCTCTTGACAAGATCAACTGAGATCTTAGGCATATTTCTATTCAAAATTACATCATCATTCAATGATATGGCTTTATGTAACATTCAGACATAAGAGTTTTTTTAAGCTTGGTAGGAAGAAGATGAGACTCTCCAGAGCGAAGGATTACTCAGCGCTCCCTCCTCATTTGTACTTACTACACACACCCGGGGGCAAGAAGAAATTCATTCTGCTGCACGGCTCAGCATGACTCACAAACTGCAGGCTACCATTCTGAATGTCACTTTTATTGATCTCCATTTGATGTTCCATTTGCCTTTCCAGGAGTAGACAAATTATGTTTATGGCATTTCCCTAATAGCAGACCTTGAAAATCAGAGTTTAAATGAGCTCTGAAAAAAATATAACCAAATGAATTATCAACTAAACAAAACTATCTGGATGTACATAAATTAATGCTGATTTTAGCATTAAAATATATCTTCTCTAAGACTTCAGGGATCATGATAAAGATGCCAACATACTACATAATAGAATACATAACAGGCAGCTAAAAACTGTAAGGAAAGTCAAGTCTCAGGCATAAAATGTAAATCAGTCAGCTGAACACATATGAAATATAAAGCATGGTTCAAAGAGTAAAATTAGGAAAATGATTATCAAATCCTATATTGTAGAACTTAGAAGTCTGTGCAGCACTGCCAGTTCCATAATAAAAATCAAGTAACAAAGGTCAATTTATCTCAATAACTACAATTGTTCTTTTCTAACAATTTCAAAAGTAAATCAATGAAAAGCTAATGCTATGTCACAGTAACAGATAAAAGTGTGCTTTATAGAATAGATATAATGTTTAAATGCATTTTAACACTTTCAAATATAGTTACTTAATAAGATAACACAATTGAGTTGTATAAAATTAAATTAGAAAACAATTATAATCTCAAGTAATAGTATGTCATCCTTAGGTCCATTACCACAAGAATAATTTGCTAGTCTCAAACTGAAGACACACTAAAAGAATAAGCAATTCATAGCATAGAACAGGTAATTTAATAAGCTTTGGTTTTAGAAAGGCAACATTTTTAATTTTGAAGAATGACTGATTTCAAACTTTTCACTCTGTAGCAAGCAAATAAGAAAGCATAAGAGCATCAGCTATAAAGTGATGCAGTAAAATCAATGACACTACACTTCAAAAAGTGTAAACTTTTACCAATCCTCCAAAACCTACTTAAATATCATATCCTTAAACTGAATCAGTTAGTGAAGGCACAAGTAATCTGTAAAGCTTCTGACCTTCCACTGTACCCAGTTTTTTCTAAGAATACTGGCAACACAGTACATTCTTCTTTGAACTGTATTATTTTTAAATATATCTCAACTCCATTATTACTAGCATTTTAAGTTCTTTTTGAGTCCTCAACAAAGAATGAATAAATGACTGGATGGATGGAAGGATAGATAAATGGACAGAGGCCTGGGAAACAAAATCTGAGGTTTTGGATCACAGATGATTTAAAACAAGCTCTCAATAATCAGCACTAGAACAGATGAAATTACAGCCCCCAGGAAATAACCTTTTGAAAAAATTTTAATATTTTCATATTCTAGCCAGTGTTTTTATTTCTAATTATCATGAAATACGCATTTCAAAAATTCTTCAGTATCAAAAACCATACTCTGGCAGTACAAAGATTTGCACAATGGTTTAGCTCCAGGCTAAAATCTTATTATGTAAGGAAAGAAGATCATCTAAATTTTCTTATGGAGTTTAACTGAATCACCAATATTTTTATGCAATAACATGAAATACATACTTATTAGCTAAGAGTGACATGGTTGAGTACAAAACTAAGTACACATTATGACCACAATCCCTTTGCACAGGAAAAAGGCCAGGAGGAAGTACTAGAAAATGACCAAAGTGATGGCTTCAAAAGGAGAAACCACGATGATGCTTTCCTACTTTCTACTTTCTGCATTTATTCTATCTCGTTACAATAACCTCATAATAATATATCTCTATATAACTTTTATATCCTTAAATCTTCTTAAATTAAATTACTACACATCATATATTAATTACTATCTGGTTTGAGCACTGAAGAATGGATGCTTTTGAACTGTGGTGTTGGAAAAGACTCTTGAGAGTCCCTTCGACTGCGAGGAGATCCAACCAGTCCATCCTAAAGGAGATCAGTCCTGGGTGTTCATTGGAAGGACTGATGCTAAAGCTGAAACTCCAATACTTTGGCCACCTCATGTGAAGAGTTGACTCACTGGAAAAGATCCTGATGCTGGGAGGGATTGGGGGCAGGAGGAGAAGGGGACGACAGAGGATGAGATGGCTGGATGGCATCACTGACTTGACGGACATGGGTTTGGGTAAACTCCAGGAGTTGGTGATGGACAGGGAGGCCTGGCATGCTGCGATTCATGGGGTTGCAAAGAGTCGGACACGACTGAGTGACTGAACTGAACTGAACTGAACTATATGCTTAAAAATACCACTTCAGAATCAGAGAGGCATAAGTTTGAGTCACTACTCAGTCATTCTAGTAGTATGAAGTTGATGAGGTTAACTTAACTTCTCCAAGCCTCAATTTTCATCTAAGTAAACCACCTTGGCAGGATTAAATAGTATCTCATGGAGCAGGAAACAGCAGCCCACTTCAGTATTCTCGCCTGGAGAATCCCATGGACAGAGGAGCCTGGTGGGCTACAGTCCTTGGGGTTGCAAAGAGTTGGACACAATTGAGTGACTTTCACTTCACTTCACATGGAAAACACCTCGCATAATGCTTGGCTCAGTGATACCCAATTTTCATTAATTCTCCTTTCAATGTTTTTCGTTGTTGATTTAATTCCCATAAATTAAGTAGACAGCAAGTTAATTCCCGTAAATTAAGTAGATATCACTAAGTACTGTAGTTAAGGGGCAATCAAGTTATCTTAAAAAAAGTCACCTCCATCAAAGGACTTTAAAATCTATTAAAAGCTCAGGAAGACATTTTTAACAGATCCCAGTATCCTTTCCACTTAACCTAGACAAGACTTCAGAATCCTTCTCAACAGAGCAGCCCAGGTAACCAGAAAGAGCTGTCACAAGAGTGAAAACCTGTCTGTCATCAGCAACCCAGACTAGAGGCTTCGTAAGAAGCATCCCCCAGTACATAGAGCACAATGCCTGCCACAAAGGAAAGGATGAATTTTCTTCACAAGTTTACCAACAAATTACACCTGTGACTCAATTCCAATAAAACATTTTAAAAATGCAGATTTTTAAAGACAGATGTTATAGCTTTAAAAAATTTTTTTAGTTCTTTTATTAATACTACTTCAATAAAGAAGATTACAGTAAATCTTCATGAAACTGGATTTGGCAATGATTCTTAGCTATGATAACAAAAGCACATGCAACAACAACAAAAAAAATTGAAAGATGAGACCCTTTGATACACTCTTGTGGTAAAGAATCCCCCTGCCAATGCAAGAGACACAAGGGATTCAGGTTCAATCCCTGGGTTGCGAAGATCCCCTGGAGTGGCAACACAGTCCAATATTCTTGCCCGAGAATGCCATGGACAGAGGAGCCTGGCAAGCTACAGTCCATGGGTCACAAAGAGTCAGACTCGACTGAGTGCATGCATGCACACACACACACCTAGAACATATAAAGAACTCCTGCAGCTCAACTACAAAAACAGCAATGACCTTCTTAAAGTAGACAAAGGACATGAATAGACATTTCTCCAAGAAGATATATAAATGGCCAAAATGCATTTGAAAAGATGGTCAACACCATTAATACAGAAGGAAAGAAAAATCAAAAGCATAATGACATACCACTACACAACGGCTAGGATGGCTCTTCTAGCAAAAAATAATAATAGTACACGTTAGCAAAGACATGCAGAAACTGGAACCCTGCTACACTGCTGCTGCTGCTGCTGCTGCTAAGTCACTTCAATCGTGTCCAACTCTGTGTGACCCCATAGACGGCAGCCCACCCAGCTCCTCTGTCTCTGGGATTCTCCAGGCAAGAAAACTGGAGTGGGTTGCCATTTCCTTCTCCAAGGCATGAAAGTGAAAAGTGAAAGTGAAGTAGCTCAGCTGTATCCGACTCATAGTGACCCCATGGACTGCAGCCTACCAGGCTCCCCTGTCCATGGGATTTTCCAGGCAGGAGTACTGGAGTGGGGTGCCATTGCCTACACTGCTGGGGGGATGTAAAACGGTGCAGCTACTGTAGAAAACAGGTTGGTAATTTCTCAAAAAACTAAACAGTATTATCATATGATTCAGTAATTCTACTCCTAGAGATATATATAAAGAAATGAAAACAGGGACTCAAACTATTTATACACCAACATGTGTTGACTATTACATACAACGGCCAAAAGGTGGAAACATCTGGGTGTCCACTGATGGATAGACAAGATGTGGTACACATATACAAAGGAATATCATTCAGCCACAAAAAGGATGAAGTTTTGATACATGCTACAACATGGATGAGCCTTGAAAACACTACTCTAAGTGAAATAAGCCAGACACAACAGGACAAATACGGATGATTCCACTTATCTGAAGTACCTAGAATGGTCAAATTCATAGAGACAAAAAGTAGATCAGAGGTTATCACAGACTGGAGGAAGGTGCAATGGAGAGTTATTACTTAACAGTGACAGAATTTCTGTTTGGGGTGATGAACATAGTGGTGTGATGGTTGCACAACACTGTTAATATCATTATCGCCACTTCATTCTGTCGTTTTTGAGATTGCATCCAAGTACTGCATTTTGGACTCTTGTTGACCATGATGGCTACTCCATTTCTTCTAAAGGATTCCTGCCCACAGTAGTAGATATAATGGTCATCTGAGTTAAATTCACCCATTCCAGCCCATCTTAGTTCATTGATTCCTAGAATGTCTATGTTCACTCTTGTCATCTCCTGTTTGACCACTTCCAATTTGCCTTGATTCATGGACCTAATATTCCAGGTTCCTATGCAATGTTGCTCTTTACAGTATCAAACCCTGCTTCCATCACCAGTACCATTCACAACTGGGTGTTGTTTTTGCTTTGGCTTCATCCCTTCTTTCTTTCTGGAGTTATTTCTCCACTGATCTCCAGTAGCATATTGGGCACCTACCAACCTGGGGAGTTCATCTTTCAGTGTCCTATCTTTTTGCCTTTCCACACTGTTCATGGGGTTCTTGAGGCAAGAATACTGAAGTGGTTTGCATTTCCCTTCTCCAGTGGACCACATTCAGACCTCTCCACCATGACCCGGCCCCACACAGCATGGCTCAGTTTCATTGAGTTAGACAAGGCTGTGGTCCATGTGATCAGAAAGGCAATGCCAAAGAATGCTCAAACTA
This sequence comes from Bubalus kerabau, assembly GCF_029407905.1. Taxonomy (NCBI): domain Eukaryota; kingdom Metazoa; phylum Chordata; class Mammalia; order Artiodactyla; family Bovidae; genus Bubalus; species Bubalus kerabau. Next base: position 48,996,427 of record NC_073630.1, on the reverse strand, counting down.
CCACACAATTGCACTCATCTCACATGCTAGGAAAGTAATGCTCAAAATTCTCCAAGCCAGGCTTCAGCAATACGTGAACCGTGAAATTTCAGATGTTCAAGCTGGTTTTAGAAAAGGCAGAGGAACCAGAGATCAAATTGTCAACATCCACTGGATCATCGAAAAAGCAAGAGAGTTCCAGAAATACATCTATTTCTGCTTTATTGACTACATCAAAGCCTTTAACTGTGTGGATCACAATAAACTGTGGAAAATTCTGAAAGAGATGGGACTACGAGACCACCTGACCTGTCTCTTGAGAAACCTGTATGCAGGTCAGGAAGCAACAGTTAGAACTGGACATGGAACAATAGACTGGTTCCAAATAGGAAAAGTAGTACATCAAGTCTGTATAGTCACCCTGCTTATTTAATTTATATGCAGAGTACATCATGAGAAACGCTGGGCTAGAGGAAGCACAGGCTGGAATCAAGACTGCTAGAAGAAATATCAGTAACCTCAGATATGCAGACGACACCACCCTTATGGCAGAAAGTGAAGAGGAACTAAAGAGCCTCTTGATGAAAGTGAAAGTGAGAGTGAAAAAGCTGGCTTAAAGCTCAACATTCAGAAAACTAAGATCAGGGCATCTGGTCCCGTCACTTCATGGGAAATAGATGGGGAAACAGTGGCTGACTTTATTTTTCTGGGCTCCAAAATCACTGCAGATGGTGACTGCAGCCATGAAATTAAAAGAGGCTGACTCCTTGGAAGAAAAGTTATGACCAACCTAGACAGCATATTAAAAAGCAGAGACATTACTTTGCCAACAAAGGTCTGTCTAGTCAAGGCTATGGTTTTTCCAGTGGTCATGTATGGATGTGAGAGTTGGACTATAAAGAAAGCTGAGTGCCAAAGAATTGATGCTTTTGAACTGTGGTGATGGAGAAGACCCTAAAAGAGATCAGTTCTGGTTGTTCATTGGAAGGACCCATGTTGAAGCTTAAAGTCCAATACTTTGGCCACCTCATGCGTAGGGTTGACTCATTTGAAAAGACCCTGATGCTGGGAAAGATTGAGGGCCGGAGGAGAAGGGGACGACAGAGGATGAGATGGTTGGATGGCATCACCAACTCAATAGACATGGGTTTGGGTGGACTCTGGGAGTTGGTGATGGACAGGGAGGGCTGGGGTGCTGCGGTTCATGGGGTCGCAAAGTCTGACATGACTGAGCGACTGAACTGGCAAATGTTAAATATACATTTTACCACAACAAAAATACACTAATTACTTAAAGTAAACTTAAAGGCACAGAGAAAAAAATCAACAATGGGATAAAAAATTAAAAGTGACACCCCATCAGTACCTTTCCACACACTGAGATCTGGATAAAGGAGGCTGACAGCTTCGGTTATGGGCTTCCCGGGCAGCAAGTCTGGCTCCTGACAACTGAAAGAAAGTACAAAACCCACTCAGTAAATCATCAAACTGGCTAATATCCTAGAAAAAGTGGTATCATATTCAAACACCAAGAAGCCAGAAACTCAGGCAGCTCAAAGCGGTAAACAAGCATTCATTTCAGGGGAAAACAAAAGACATTAACCTGGGGAAACTCTAGAGCAATTTCAAACAGTAAACAACAGTAAACAACTGAGAGATTAATTCACACATGGTGATCTTAACAAGTCTACAAAAGAGTGGCACACAGACTGTTTGCCAATAAACCTAACAAAGCTGAAAGTTTTCTAGTCAAAACTTTCAGAAACTTGAATTGGCACCGAGCCAAGAGGATACCAAGCTCATAAATATATCTCTGAGTGCCTTCCTCAGCCAGCCAGTAGCTGAAAAAAGGATCTTTGATGCAAACACTTCCCAAAAAGGGTTTTTCTAAAACATTTCCTGGAATGATCATGACTTGCATTCTTCACGAAGAAATCTGTATTTGCAAACTCAATATTAATACTCAGAAAGTTTTAAAGGAAATTCATTCTTTGAGACGGTAGTTTAAGACATCAATAGTCAGAGTAAGTTCAAAGTAAATATAAATTCCAATCTGTGGACCAAAAAACATGGTATCTTCATCTCTTAAGAGGTTTATCTCATACATTCTCAACAAAATGTCACACACATCAAAAATAAATAAATATATCCAAAAAGCTGATATACCTTTTCATCTTCCCATTGAAAAAAATTACAATCTTTTCTATCTCTACAAGCTGAGCAGGCATAAAACCTCCGTGTTTCTTCTTTCCCTTGGTTCACCTTTACAAACAGAAGAGTAGGTCCTAGTTCCATAAGAAAAAACATGTCAAACAGTCGATATCAATCAAATTTCTAGTTTTCACCGACCTTAAATAAAATGTTTTAGTTTTATGCATGAAAGTGAAAGTGAAGTCGTGTTCGACTCTTTGCGATCCCATGGACTGTAGCCTATCAGGCTCCTTCGTCCATGGGATTTTCCAGGCAAGAGTGCTGGAGTGGATTGCCATTTCCTTCTCCAAGGGATCTTCCAGACCCAGGAAACGAACCCGGGTCTCCCGCATTGCAGGCAGACGCTTTACCGTCTGAGCTTAAATGCAATACTTCGATAATTTTTTTTTTTTTTACCGAAAGTCACAACATTCAGGCACCGACTATTTAGGAAATATATTTTGAAAACCAGTCTCTCCAGAAAGAAAATGCTAGTGTCAGTACAGTTGCAGTCCACATGGTGAACCGTCTAGGTTCTGACACAACAGAGTTCGAACAACTGAGCAACTTTGTTACCTCCGCTCAGTTATTTTTTCAGTGAAACTCTGAGGTTTTAGATTTGGACACACTCTCTCTCCGCGAGTTAGAGAAAACCTGGGTCTGGTTTCTAAGCAAGAATTCATGATTTCGCGCCTCCCTAACTTTTTTTTAACTAAAAGCAAATCAACAAATGAAATATCCAAGTACTTGGCACTGGGAATTACTCAATAACATACATCCTTTGTGCCTAGCCTGTGCCTCGTCCCTTTAAAAAAGATGTCACCGCGATGGAGCCAAAATCACAACAGGAAGGCTTCTTTGAAGGTTTCTTAAGTAAGTGGAAAAGCTCAACTTCCCGAGGAAGGAGCGTCTTCTAGAACCATACTCAGTGGGAGAGAGAGACAGATAAAAATTCGGGAGCCCTAAATGCCCCAGGCGCCCTCAGGCTAACCACGCCCCTTGGCGCTCAACAGCCAGGCAGAGCCCAGACGCGGACCCACCGTGAGGGCACAGCGGGGCTGGGGTGGCGGGATCAGAAGAAAGCACCACCTCGACTCCGGAGTATCCCTGGCGACCCGAGCTCCCCTCTGCCTCCAAGGTTCCAAGCTGGTCCCTGGAGGTCGCCATCTTCCCACCGCCGTCCCGAAAGCCTCAGTCCGGACCAAAGAGGCTGAGAAAGAGCGCCGCTTGGACCTGCAGCCACTTTAGAGCGCCCCCACGCGCCTAGGAGGAACTTCGGCCACTGGAGCGGAGGTCATGCCCCTAAACCCTGTCCCTTGCTAGCTGGAGGCTAAGAGGTCCCTCTCCTGGGAGTGAGTGGGAGACGGGATGGGTTGACAGGCAACTTGTTGGACCTGTGCAGTAAGCTCACCTATTTTCTGCCTCAGCCTTAGTACCTTAGGATCCGTGAGTACCCTCCTTGCGTAAGAATATAGCCAGGAGATGAAATGACTCTTGGGCTTCCCTTGAGGCTCAGCTTGTAAAGAATCGCCTGAAATGGGGGAGACTTGGGTTCTATCCCTGGATTGCAAAAAACCCCTGGAGAAGGGAAAGGCTACCCACTCCAGTATTCTGGCCTAGAGAATTCCACAGACTGTATAGTCCATGGGGTCACAAAGAGTCAGACACGACTGAATGACTTTCCCTCTTACACTCTGTGAAGGTTATGACCACAGATGACTCTTAGCAGTGCAGCAAAGATTTGGTCTGGTTAAAAATCCAAAAGGCAACATAACTACCACCACCAGCCAGCACTGATAAAAATAGCTGAAGGCTCAACTTAGTAAAGATGCCAGTTATACCCATATTTACAGCATATCTTTGTCAGATGTTTGTAGATTTGGACAATATTATTCTGAAATTCATAAGGATAGGTGAGAAAACTACAATAGCCTAAACAGTTTTGAAAAATTAAATAAAGTAGGAGAAATTAGTTTACCCACTTTCAAGACTTATTATGTAACTGCAGTAAACACATGAATGGTTGTGATGAAATAGTTAATATCTATAGTATGTAATATATACTATATATATACAGAGCTCCACCCATCAACAGAAAATTGAATTAAAGATTTACTGAGCATGGCCCACCCATCAGAACAAAACCCAGTTTCCCCCTCAGTCAGTCTATCCCATCAGGAAGCTTCCATAAGCCTCTTATCCTTCTCTATCAAAGGGCAGACAGACTGAAAACCACAATCACAGAAAACTAATCAAATTGATCACATTCACCACAGCCTTGTATAACTCAATGAAACTATGATTCTTGCCATGTAGGGCCAACCAAGATGGATGGATCATGGTAGAGAGTTCTGAAAAAATGTGGTCCACTGGAGAAGGGAAAGGCAAACCACTTCAGTATTCTTGCCTTGAGAACCCCATGAACAGTATGAAAAGGCAGAAAGATAGGACACTGAAAGATGAATGCCCCAGGTCAGTAGGTGCCCAATATGCTACTGGAGAAGAGTGGAGAAATAACTCCAGAAAGAATGAAGAGACAGAGGCAAAGCAAAAACAACACCCAGTTGTGGAGGTGACTGGTAATGGAAGTAAGGCCCAATGCTGTAAAGAGAATATTGCATAGGAACCTGGAATGTTAGGTCCATGAATCAAGGAAAACTGGAAGTGGTCAAACAGGAGATGGCAAGAATGAACATTGATATTTTAGAAATCAGTGAACTGAAGTGGGCTGGAATGGGTGAATTTCACTCAGATGACCATTATGTCTACTACTGTGGGCAAGAATCCCTTAGAAGAAATGGAGTTACCATCATAGTCAACAAAAGAGTCTGTAATTCAGTAGTTGGATGCAATCTCAAAAATGACAGAATGATCTCTATTCATTTCCAAGGCAAACCAATCAATATCACAGTAATCCAAGTCTATGCCCCAACCAGTAATGCTGAAGAAGCTGAAGTTGAACAGTTCTATGAAGACCTACAAAACCTTCTAGAACTAACACCCAAAAAAGATGTTCTTTTCATTATAAGGGACTGGAATGCAAAAGTAGGAAGTCAAGAATCACCTAGAGTAACAGGCAAATTTGGCCTTGGAGTACAGAATAAAGCAGGGCAAAGACTAGTAGAGTTTTGCCAAGAAAACGCACTTGTCATAGCAAATACCCTCTTCCAACAACACAAGAGAAGACTCTAAACATGGACATCACCAGATGGTCAATGCTGAAATCAGATTGATTATATTCTTTGCAGCCAAAGATGGAGAAGCTCTATCCAGTCAGCAAAAACAAGACAGGGAGCTGACTGTGACTCAGATCATGAACTCCGTATTGCCAAATTCAGACTTAAGTTGAAGAGAGTAGGGAAAACCACTAGGCCATTCAGGTATGACCTAAATCAAATCCCTTATGATTATACAGGGGAGTGAGAAATAGATTTAAGGGACTAGATCTGATAGACAGAGTGCCTGATGAACTATGGATGGAGATTCATGACATTGTACAGGAGACAGGGACCAAGACCATCCCTCCAAAAAAAAGAAATGCAAAAAAGCAAAATGGCTGTCTGAGGAGGCTTTACAAATATCTGTGAAAAGACGAGAAGCAAAAAGCAAAGGAGAGAAGGAAAGATATACCCATTTGAATGCAGAGTTCCAAAGAATAGCAAGGAAAGATAAGAAAGCCTTCCTCAGTGATCAGTGCAAAGAAATAGAAAACAATAAAATGCGAAAGACTAGAGATCTCTTCAAGAAAATTCAAGATACCAAGGGAACATTTCATTCAAAGATGGGCTCAATAAAGGACAGGAATGGTATGGACCTAACAGAAGAAGAAGATATTAAGAAGAGGTGGCAAGAATACACAGAAGAACTATACAAAAAAGATCTTCATGACCCAGATAATCACGATGGTGTGATCACTCACCTAGAGCCAAACATCCTGGAATGTGAAGTCAAGTGGGCCTTAGAAAGCATCACTATGAACAAAGCTAATGGAGGTGATGGAATTCCAATGGAGCTATTTTAAATCCTAAAAGATGATGCTGTGAGTGCTGCACTCAATATGCCAGCAAATGTGGAAAACTCAGCAGTGGTCACAGGATTGGAAAAGGTCAGTTTTCATTCCAATCCCAAAGAAAGGCAATGCCAAAGAATGCTCAAACTACTGCACAGTTGCAGTCATCTCACATGCTAGTAAAGAAATGCTCAAAATTCTCCAAGCCAGGCATCAACAATACATGAACGGTGAACTTCCGGATGTTCCAGCTGGTTTTAGAGAAGGCAGAGGAACCAGAGATAAAATTGCCAACATCCATTGGATCATCAGAAAAGCAAGAGAGGTCCAGAAATACATCTATTTCTGCTTTCTCCTTTATTGACTATGCCAAAGCCTTTGACTGTGTGGATCACAACAAACTGTGGAAAGTTCTTCAAGAGATGGGAATACCAGACCACCTGATCTGCCTCTTGAGAAATCTGTATGCAGGTCAGGAAGCAACAGATAGAACTGGACATGGAACAACAGACTGGTTCCAAATAGGAAAAGGAGTACATCAAGGCTATATATTGTCACCCTGCTTATTTATCTTATATGCAGAGTACATCATGAGAAACGCTGGGCTGGAAGAAGCACAAGCTGGAATCAAGATTGCCGGGAGAAATATCAATAACCTCAGATATGCAGATGACACCACCCTTATGGTAGAAAGCGAAGAACTAAAGAGCCTCTTGATGAAAGTGAAAGAGGAGAGTGAAAAAGTTGGCTTAAAGCTCAATATTCAGAAAACAAAGATCATGGCATCCAGTCCCTTCACTTCATGGCAAGTAGATGGGGAAACAGTGGAAACAGTGACAGACTTTATTTGGGGGGGCTCCAAAATCACTGCAGATAGTGACTGCAGCCATGAAGTTAAAAGATGCTTACTCCTTGGAAGAAAAGTTATGACCAACGTAGACAGCATATTAAAAAGCAGAGACATTACTTTGCCAAAAAATGTCCATCTAGTCAAAGCTATGTTTTTTCCAGCAGTCATGTATGTATGTGAGAGTTGGACTATAAAGAAAGCTACGTGCCAAAGAATTGATGCTTTTGAACTGTGGTGTTGGAGAAGACTCTTGAGTCCTTGGACTGCAAGGAGATCCAACCAGTCCATCCTAAAGGAAATCTGTCCTGAATATTCATTGGAAGGACTGATGTTGAAGCTGATACTCCAATCCTTTGGCCACCTGATGGGAAGAACTGACTCATTGGAAAAGACCCTGATGCTGGGAAAGACTGAAGGCGGGAGGAGAAGGGGACAACAGAGGATGAGATTGTTGGATGGCATCACCGACTCAATGGACATGAGTTTGAGTAAACTCCAGGAGTTTGTGATGGAAAGTGAGGCCCGGTGTGCTGCAGTCCATGGAGTCACAGAGAGTCGGACACAACTGAGCGACTGAACTAAACTGATAGTATGTAAAAAAAAAAATGATGCTACTCATACATATTTAGACTCACTCATTTAATACTAACATATATTAATTTAGAAATACTGCTCTTTTCCTGCACTTTTTATGCAATAGTTTCACTCAGATCTTCACCTGCACCTGTAGCATCTGGTCTTTGACATAACAATGCCCCTTTTCAAGTTCTCTAGCATGGATTTCTGGAGTGCATTATCTGCACTTCTACATCTCCAGTTAGGAAACTTTCAGGACCTGCTGTTGATGGTACTTTTGAGTATATCTCAAGTCCTAATTATTCATTCACATTAGCAGTAACATCTCTATTTTTTTAAGTTTTGGCTTATAGGAACATATCTGTAATGTTTTAAAGGCTTGTTTGCAAAATTTGCAATTGAATTCATATCACTAGAAATAATTACCAATTTTTTGGGGGGAGGTTAATAACTATGTTCTCAAATGCCGGCCTCTGCCTCTTTAAATGTCTTCCAGGTTTGCTTCTACTCTCCTTTGGAGACTACACCTTTGTCTGCACCAGGTCTTAGCTGTAGCACATGGGATCTTAGTTCCCCAGCCAGGGGTTGAACCTGCTCCCTGAGGAGAAGGGGCTGACAGAGGACGAGGTGGTTGAGTGACATACAGACTCAATGAACATAAGTTTGAGCAAGCTCCAGGAGGTGGTTGAAAGACAGGGAAGCCTCGCATGCTGCAGCCCATGGGGTCACAAAGAGTCGGACATGACTGAGCAACTGAACAACAAAATGTTAAATAGCATATGTTGGTTCTTTGCTAGAGAGGCCATGCATATGAGCATTAATTTAATGTTTCATTGTATTGTTTCATAATATTTTTAGTTTGTACACAAAAATCCTTGAGCAGAGAAAAGCTCGAGTCTTAGCAGGACTCTGAGACAGACCCTTGTCACATTTCCATCTCAGAGCATGATCTTTAATGCTGCTAAGAGACACTCGATTTTGGTACTCCACCCTGAACAGAGGACAAACTGGTGATCTTCCTATGGAGATGAGGAAGTCTTACTCCTTGACTTTCTGGATAAAAGCCCTCAGTCCCCAAATTTCCTGCAGAGAACATGGATGAAGCCATGATAAAAAGCCCTCAGTCCCTAAATTTCCTGCATAGAACATGGGTGAAGCATTTGGTAGTGGTTCTCTGACTGTCTTCTCTACCTTCTCTAACAGATTTCCAGTTTTCCTTTGGGAAAACAACCATCCTCAGTTTTGGCCCATTGTAGTTTTGGGTTTTTTTTTTTTTTTTGGTTGTGCTAAGTCTTCGAAGCAGTGTTCAGGTTCTTTGTTGCAGCATGCAGGTTTCTCTAGTTGAAGCGTCTGGGCTTAGTTGCCCCGTAGCATGTGGGAGCTTAGTTCCCCAACCAGGGACCAAACCTGCATCCCCTGCATTGGAAGGCAGATTCTTAACCACTTTTACCAGGGAAGTCCTTAGTCCATTGTAGTTTGAGAGTACAAAGAACCATATAGACTGGCTTGGGTTTGGGCAGATGACTTGGAATGCCTGCAAAAGAAGCTGTTACAGGTCCATTTGGTCATCTCAGAGATTTCTTATAGCGGAGGGGTTCAGCTCTCTAATCTTACCTAAGCTAAGTCATTGTCTAGGTGATCTGCATCCACCTTGACAAGAATGACTCAGCTCTTCTCCACGTGTGCCTCAGCCTCCTGCTGTAACCAAGTGGCCAGCTCGGGCACATTTTTCTCGTGAGAATGACAGAAACACAGTAGAGCTAGGAGAAACAGACAAGCTTCTCAAGGCCTAGGCTTCCAGCTGCACTGTCACTTTACCTCATTCTTTCGGCTCAAGCAGGTCATGTGGTCAAACATTAATAAGTTACAAGGCAAAGGGAATAGGTCACAAAGGGCTGAAGAACTGGAGGCAGCGACACAGTCTACCACAAAAGCACGCTTCGCTGGGGCAACCAAGTGTCTGGTGGTACTGTTTGCAACCACTCCCAGGTGGCGCTAGTGGCTGGCGCTCCACAACAAGAGAAGCCGCCACAGTGAAAAACCTAAGCTCCATAACTACAGAATAGCCCCCACTCAACTGCAACTGGAGAAAGCATGAGCAGCAATGAAGACCTAGCACAAGCAAAAATAAAGAAAGAAATAAAATTATTTTATAAAAAAATAAAGCAAGCATGTACACCTGACAGCTACATTATCATGTAACAGTGTGGTCATGCCAAGTACGTACATGTGAAATATAGACTCTATTGTAAGTAACTGTCCTTTTAAAATATTTTGTACACTTTATTTTATTAAAAATTAGGTGTTTAGTTAGATTGCCTCATCTATAAATTTCATTTTGAGGGAGTCAAGGGGGTCGGAAAAGTATTTTTTATGAAAAGAGGACAAAGGGGAAAGGTTGGGACCATAGAGGTAATCCAACGCATACAGCTCAGCCTGGTGAGGGTGGGTCACTGAACCACACAGAGCCCCCTTCGAATCCTGCTCCACCGTTCACAAATTAATTACGCCACCCACTTCAGGCAAGGTGCTCAGCATCTTGAGTCTTCTTCAGGTTTACTATATGTAATAATACATGTGGCTTCTGAATCGTGGCAAGAATGAAATGAAAGCACATGTGCAACATTCGGATCCTGGCTGGAAACAGATAGCACAATCATGTGGGGTAACTGAAGGACGTCTTGTAAGGGGACTGTTTACCAGGTTGCGGGCAGAGTTAAGGTGAACTACCCAGGGAAAGTGTGTTCCCTTAGGTCTATTAATAGCTGGAAGTTATTTCCACCCCAGGTCTACAGGGCCAAGGAAGTTACTGGAAACCCAAAGAGAATAATTATGTGGAAGGAACAGCCCTGCAGAGTGATGGCCTTCAGCAGAGGGCCTCAGCCAGCCATGACAGGCCCACAGGGAAGAAGCTGGGGGAATAAATATCCAACCTCACTTTCTTCCTTTGGCTCTCAGATCTTTCATCTTTTCATCCCCTATGGGCAAAAAAAAAAAAAAAAAAGAAAGATAACAAACAAAAAACACAGAAGTGAGATGTGGAGATGCATGCTGATGGTATCCATGAAGGTCAGCCTCCCAGAACATAGAGCAGAGGGGGGAAGGTGGAGAGTAGATACAGAGGAGCAAACAGATGTTTACACAGCACAAAATACATGCAACATAGTACACGGCTGAGTAAGAAATTTCCTAAGTGGTAGCACATTAACTAAATAAGTGAACAAACACACACACATATCCACGTATAGTGTATATATATTATATACATATTACATACATGAGAAACTCAACCTCCCCAAAGTATGAATAGAAACTCCACTAGAATCTAGTTCATCTTGTAGGGAAAGAAAAAGAAAAAAATCTTTTCCTCTACTCACCTTGTGTTCTCTGGCTGAGGCCCTACAAATTAAACTAAAAAAACAAACAAACAAACAAAAAAAAACTAGGTTAATAAGATAAAACAAGCAGACATTTATGAACATTTTTTGTCAACCATACACATGGGAACATTAGAAGTGAGTCTTTCACAGAGGTAGTTAGAACCTAGGCTTATATTCAATCTCTTGACAAAAGAACAGTATATGTTTAGAGACATAAGATATGAGAAGTACTTTGAGCTCCTGTGGATGGCAAATTTCAGGAAGGCAAGGAGACGGTGAAACTAATGGTAAACAAGGATCTAGAATTATCTCTAGTGGTTTATTTCTGTTCTTTATAGAGAAGGGAGGTGGTGGGGAACGAGGGAGTGAAGGGGGCATCTTTACAAGTTATCTGTACAGAGTATGTCCCCCTTTTAGGTAAATAAGAGGACAGTGAGCTTTTCTTATATCTGCTGATTCTCAATTGCCTTAAGCTCCAAATCATGCTTAAGCCAAAGTGGCATATTCTGTTACCTTTCCATCTATTTATTCAGAGTCAAAGACTTTTTCCTACTGCATTCCTCTATATATCAAATTTCCACACCAGCAATGACAACTTGCCCTCTTTGAACCACAGACTTTTGAACTTTTAAAATAATAAATAGTAATATTTGCCCTCAAAACATAGGGTGGATGTTGTCCCAGTAAATGAGCAGCGTTTAGGCTAGAGATTGATGAAATTGTGCGTTTGCAATTCCTCACCTGCAGCAGGAGAGCCAGTGTAGCTGAATGTTAAACTGCTTAAACACTGTGCCAGGGTGGTGGCGACCTTGGTTTAAACCAGTGCCTTGGTTGAAAGGCAGTTCCTGATTACCTGTAAGTGCCACAACTTAAAACAAACACTCGAAGGGTAGAGCAGCTTTCTGGATAGTTCCCAAAGCCCCACTGAAATTAAAGGCAGGCTTCTTCACCCAGCGGAGAAGGCAATGGCACCCCACTCCAGACAGGCATTTCTGCACAAGCCTCACTGAATCTGGTTAAACCAGTTCCAGCTGCCAGGGGATCAGCCCTAAATGTTTACACAACTTTCTGACTCTTGCAGAAGGCAAAGCTACCTGGTTTTTCTACTGTTTCTGAAAGCTTCAGTAGTTTCAGAAGCCTTAACAGTTGGGTGGGGGTTGTGTGTCCAGAGCTGAGGAGCAGCCAGGGTTCCTGAAGTCAAAGGAAAAATAAACACATCTTTTTGCATAAGAGTAGATTTGCGGCTCCTTTTTGATATCATGTGCTTTCAATTTTCAGATCTTAAAAAACCCCACAAGGTGACCTGCAGAAGTACCAGCCACCAACTGCCAGGTTAGCATTTCACTGGCTGGAAAGGAGTATCAGGATTCTGAGCAAATACCTTTTGAAATGCCATTTAATTTCTAGGGAGTCAGGTTTGCATAAAGCTCTCAGTGTTACCCAGTGACCTCAGGTGCCTTTTCCTCTCAACCCCAGATCAACCCCAGGTGTCACACGACAGAAAACTTTAAAATAGGCTTCGATTCCCAATCTGTCACCATGCTCCAGGAAACATGATATTCAATCCAGAAATGTATGCGATAATCCAAATCCATAAACACAGATGTGTGCTTTATCATCTGAAACCTAAAATCCAAAAGTGCCATTAATACACACAGACAGCTGCTCGGATAGAAACCAAATCTATAACAGAATTTGTGCTGCACTTTTCACAAAATACATATATGTTATGTTTCATCCTCGTTGCAAACTCTGAAGTTAGCATTAGCTCTTGTAATTTACATGTGGAGAGAAAGTTGTTCTGAGAGATTGCCCGATCTGTCCAGGGGCACAGAGCTAATGAAAGATGGAACCGGGACTTAAATACAGGTCTTTCTCAATCTCAAGACTCTCAGTCCAAAGAGAACTGTGGCCTGCCTTTTAATTATTGAAGATAAGCAATATTAGAACATAAGTTTAGTGTATTTCAAAATGACAAAAGTTACATCTGTTGTATTAGTTAGTATTAGAATAAAAACTTCAAGCCTAAGGATTTATTTCTCATCAAAAAACTTTTTACATGTGTTCTGAAGCAGTTTTGTTGTTCAGTCACTCAGTTGTATCCAACTCTTTGTGACCACATGGACTGCAGCAGGCCAGGCTTCCCTGTCCATCATCTTCCAGAGCTTGCTCAAACTCATGTCCATCAAGTCGGTGATGCCATCCAACTATCTCATCCTTTGTCATCGCCTTCTCCTCCTGACTACAATCTTACCCAGCATCAGGGTATTTTCTAATAAGTCGGCTCTTTGCATCAGGTGACCAAAATATTGGAGCTTCAGCTTCAGCTGAAGCAGGTCAAAACTTACTGAAAACAAAGTGATGCTGATGAATAATGCACTGGTGGCTCAGAGGATAAAACATCTGCCTGCAATGCAGGAGACCTGGGTTCGATTCCTGAGTTGGGAAGATCCCCTGGAGAAGGAAATGGCACCCCACTCCAGTATTCTTGCCTGGAGAATCCCATGGACAGAGGAGCCTAGCGGGCTACAGTCCACAGGGTCACAAAGAGTCGGACACGACTAAGCGACTTCACTTTCACTTTTGCTTAGATACATTTATTTGTGTTATATACTTTCACAGTTCAATCCATGAGCACACTTAACATTTAGGGATCTTCATATAAGAAGCACTGAGAAAAGCAAAATAGCTCCCAGCAATGGATAAATGAAGCAAAAGTTAAACACGACTTTGTTCCAAGTTATGTATTTTGTTCCTGAGATTTTATGCTTAATTACTACCATTCATGAAAATACTTTTGATATCATGACAGATTAGAACATTTGTTTGATGGAAATCAACTCATCATCATTATCATCAAAAAAGAGAGCTAAATAAGTAAATCTCATTGATAAAAAAAAAAAGATGGGACAAGAATTAAGTTTTCAAATAAATGGGAGTGGAAGGAGATCTAGCCATGCTCCATAGACAAGAATATATTTTGATTTGTGAAAAGAGTTCTTGCTGCCATGGCTCTCTGGCTTTTTTGGGATTTTCTCCCTACCATGATGAATTTGTTGATAAAAATAGTTGGAGAAATATACCATGTTCATGGATCAGCAGAATCAATATAGTGAAAATGAGTATACTACCCAAAGCAATCTATAGATTCAATGCAATCCCTATCAAGTTACCAACAGTATTTTCCACAGAACTAGAACAAATAATTTCACAATTTGTATGGAAATACAAAAAACCTCGAATAGCCAAAGCAATCTTGAGAAAGAAAAATGGAACTGGAGGAATCAACCTGCTTGACTTCAGACTATACTACAAAGCTACAGTCATCAAGACAGTATGGTACTGGCACAAAGACAGAAATAATGATCAATGGAACAAAGTAGAAAGCCCAGAGATAAATCCATGCACCTATGATCACCTTGGAGAAGGAAATGGCAACCCACTCCAGTGTTCTTTCCTGGAGAATCCCAGGGATGGCAGAGCCTGGTGGGCTGCCGTCTATGGGGTCGCACAGAGTTGGACGCGACTGAAGCGACTTAGCAGCAGCAGCAGCATGGTCACCTTATCTTTGACAAAGGAGGCAAAAATATACAATGGAGAAAAGACAATCTCTTTAACAAGTGGTGCTGGGAAAACTGGTCAACCACCTGTAAAAGAATGAAACTAGAGCACTTTCTAACACCATACACAAAAATAAACTCAAAATGGATTAAAGATCTAAATATAAGACCAGAAACTATAGAACTCCTAGAGGAAAACCTAGGCAAAACACTCTCTGATGTAAATCACAGCAAGATCCTCTATGACCCATCTCCCAGAGTAATGGAAATAAAAGCAAAAATAAACAAATGGGACCTAATTAAACTTAAAAGCTTTTGCACAACAAAGGAAACTATAAGCAAGGTGAAAAGACAGCCTTCAGAGTGGGAGAAAATAATAGCAAATGAAGCAACTGACAAAGAAGTAATCTCAAAAATATACAAGCAGCTCATGCAGCTCTGCTGCTGCTGCTAAGTCGCTTCAGTCGTGTCCCACTCTGTGCGACCCCATAGACGGCAGCCCACCAGGCTCCCCTGTCCCTGGGATTCTCCAGGCAAGAATACTGGAGTGGGTTGCCATTTCCTTCTCCAATGCATGAAAGTGAAAGTGAAGTCGCTCAGTCATGTGCAACTCCTAGCGACCCCATGGACTGCAGTCTACCAGGCTCCTCTGCCCATGGGATTTTCCAGGCAAGAGTACTGGAGTGGGTTGCCATTCATGCAGCTCAATACCATAAAAATAAACACCCAATCAAAAAATGGGCCAAAGAACTAAACAGACATTTCTCCAAAGAAGACATATAGATGGCTAACAAACACATGAAAAGATGCTCAACATCACTCATTATCAGAGAAATGCAAATCAAAACCACAATGAGGTACCATCTCATGGTGGTCAGAGTGGCTGCTATCAAAAAGTCTGCAAGCAATAAATGGAGAGGGTGTGGAGAAAAGGGAACCCTCTTACACTGTTGGTGGGAACGCAAACTAGTACAGCCACCATGGAGAACAGTGTGGAGATTCCTTTAAAAACTGAAAATAGAACTGCCATACGACCCAGTAATCCCACTGCTGGGCATACATAGTGAGGAAACCAGAATTGAAAGAAACATGTGTACCCCAAGGTTCATTTCAGCACTGTTTACAATAGCTAGGACATGGAAGCAACCTGGATGTCCATCAGTAGATGAATGGATAAGAAAGTTGTAGTACATATACACAGTGGAGTATTACTCAGCTATTAAAAAGAACACATTTGAATCAGTTCTAATGAGGTGGATGAAATTAGAGCCTATTATACAGAATGAAGTAAGTCAAGAAGAAAAACACCAATACAGTATATTAACACATATATATGGAATTTAGAAAAATGGTAACAATAACCCTATATGAGAGACAGCAAAAGAGACACAGATATAAAGAACAGACTTTTGGACTCTGGGAAAAGGCTAGGGTGGGATGATTTGAGATAATAGCAAACATGTATATGACCATATGTGAAATAGATCACCAGTCCAAGTTCGATGCATGAAACAGCACGCTCAAAGCTGGTGCACTGGGACAACCCAGAGGGATGGGATGGGGAGGGAGGTGAGAGGGGGTTTCGGGATGGGGGACATATGTACACCCATGGCCGATTCATGTCAATGTGTGGCAAAAACCACTACAATATTGAAAAGTAATTAGCTTCCAATTAAATTAATTTAAAAAATTAAATCTCTCTTATCTAATTCCTGATATAAATGCATTATGAAGTATGCAGGATAACTTGGGAAATATTGCTACAAATGTTTAACCTGAACCTATTTAAGCTTTCAGATCTCACTTCCAGTTTAGAGGAAATACAGGGGATAGAGGATCAAGTGGAACACTAAGAGGAAATAATTAGACAAATCCAGAATGGGGGATATCCCCAAAATTAAAGTCATGGGGAAAGTTAAGGGACTGTTCTGGATGAAAAGATACAAAAAACAAATGTAATGTATAAAGTTTGATTGGATCTCAATTCAAAGAAACCCAGCTATAAAATATATACTTGGTGAATAATTGAAGATATTTGAATACGGTGTATATAATAAATAGGAATTTTTGTTGTTGTTGTTAATTTTCTTAGTAGCAACAACCTTGTGGTAAGTAGAATGACCTTTATCTGCTTCTCTTTCAACATGATCTTTCCACATGATTAGCTTAGGCTTCTTCACAGCATGGTGGACTCTGGGTAGTTGAACTTCTTTACATGGCAGCTGACTTCCAAGGGTAAGTGGAGGCTGTCAGGCTTTTTAAAGTTAAGCCCAAAGCTGGCATTGCTATACTTTTGTTACATTCTGATGATCAAAGCAAGTTGCAAGGCCAGGTCAGATAGAAATGGGGGAGGGGTAGACTCCACTTCCTGATGGATGGAAAAGCACATGCTTGCAAAGAGGGAAGGGAGTGATGACAGCCATCTTTGGAGACTATCTACACCCTTCCATCCAAAACACGGATTAAATATATCCATTGAATGAAATCCACACTCTCCACAGTACAAATCTAGATGTTGAGTAGATGCTATTATAAATAAGAAAAATGTTGAGTGCTCAAATCAAATCCAGTGAAGCATTTTGTTTACAAAGCATTTCATTCCCCCCCCCCCCCTTGTATGCATAGAATGCACAATTTAGGAAGCAAAGATAGAAATGTGCACACACAATCAAAGATGAAAACATTATTCCCTAGAAAACACTTTTAGACCTAACACCATTTTCTGGTTTTCTTTCTGCCTTTGAGCAGTATCTGACAAACTCATTGTTCTCCGTCATGTCTGACTCTTTGCTATCCCATTGACTGTGGCCCGCCAGGCTCCTCTGTCCTTGGAATTTTCCTGGTAAGAATACTGGAGTGGGTTGCCATTTCTTTCTCCGGTGAATCTTCCTGACCACATCTCCTGAGTCTCCTGCAGTGGCATGCAGATTCTTCACCAGCTGTGCCACCTGGGGAGTCCTAGAAGTACCTAAAGAGTGATTCCAAGGGCTGAAACTGCTACTGATTTCTGTCTTCCTACTGCCTGTTTGAGAATCTGGCACATGTGAATACCCATAAATGTTTGTTGAAATCCATGTGTGACATATCATACAAACTGTTGTCCATGAAGGAACTGGAATTTTAGCAAATGAGAAAGAGTAAAGCAAATCCATGTATGTGCCATGTTTGAGAAACGAGCTGGTCTGGTTCACAACTATGTAGAACAGAACCAGGAGGCCAGCAGTAAGCAAGACATTTATTTCAGTTGTCAAAATACTTATAAATCCAAAGGTCAAAAAAGTCCCACACGTTATGAAGAGGAAAGTTTCTCAATCTTCACTTCAGAAAATATTTACAGATGGGTGTTCCTATTATTTCAGTCTTCCACTGAGGATTATGACTAAGCAGGTGGCTGGAACTGCAGCAGTGGCCAAGGGAGAGGCTGATCATGGCCACCTTCAGAGAGACGAATGCATATGGAGGTGCCTAATAATTTTTGGTTTGGATAGGGCTATCAGCTGAATTGTGTCCCTGCATCAAATTCATATGCTGAAGCTCTAGCCTCCATGTGACTAGATTTGGAGGCATAACTTTTCAAGAGGTAATTAAGATTAAATAAATTGGGGGCATATAGGATGAATTGGGAGATTGGGATTGACACATAAACGCTATTGATACGATGTATAAAATAGACAATGAGAACCTACAGTATAGCACAAGGAACTCTAGTCAGTGCTCTCCGATGGCCTAAACGTGAAGGAAATCCCCTAAAGACGGGATGTATGTGTGTGTGCAGTTGGTTCACTTTGCTGTACAGTAGAAACTAACACAGCATTGTATAGCAACTATACTCCAATAAAAATTAAAACATTAAAAAACAGAACAAAAAATTAAATGAGATAGGCCCTAATTCAATAGAACTGGTGTTCTTAAAATAAGAAGAGACATGAGGGACATAAGTACAAGAAGAAAAGCCCGTGTGAGGATACAGTGGCAAGGCAGCGATATGTAAGGCAGGAGAAAGCCCTCAACAGGAAACGAGCTGGCTGGCACCTTGACCCTGGGCTCCCAGCCCTTCCGAACTCTGAGAACATTTATTTCCATTGTTTAAGCCACTCTGTGGTATTTTTTTCATGTCAGCCTAGAAAATTAAGAAAGGTGGTATACAAAGCATTCACATAAATGTGTTCCCAAATAAAAACTTATTTTAAAAAATGAAATAATTGAAACATATGGAAAACAGAGAATATTTAAAAGCACACCTAAAATCTGCTGCCCAGATTTTAACAGATGTGGACATCTCGTCATACTTGTTTCAGATTAAAAAAAATTTTTTTTATTTTTTATTACATTCATATGAAAGAAATCTGTTTATTGATCTTCCTTTGCAATTTGACAAGAAAAAAGTTGAGATAATGTTACAAAACAATTAGGCCCTTGTCTTAGAACTCTGTACAAACATTCCAGCCAGAGGCATCTCCTTTGCAAACAGAGCAAACAACAGATTGTTTTTAAAAAAACAAAATGTTCATACTTAAAATTGGTACCCTTTAGATCTGCTTCCATATCCTCCTAGCCCTGAGGTAACAACTCTTTCTAAGTTGGAGGCCAATTTGTATGTTTCCTGTTGACTTTTTAATATATTATACTAGATGTATGCATATATCAAAAAGCAACCATAAGAAAGTACCATCCATCTGCTTTATATTTACATAAATGTGTAAATACTTTTGCAACTTAACATTTTTTTCCTTCAACATTGTTTTGAGGCTTATGTGTACATTTTGATACATGTGGCTATCGTTTAATTATTTTTAGTGTGCTGTGGTCTTCTATTGTATGGGTATACCACAATTTACTTATCCCTTTTCCTACTAATACTCAGGTTGTTCTCAATTTTTCAGTATTATAAACAATACAGCATTGACCCATCTTGTATATGTTTCCTTTAACGCATATACTACCAGCAAACTTGTATCTTCAATTTTACAAGAGATTGATCTCAAAAATGATTGTACCAAACTACAGGCTTTTACTTCTCCCAAATCTGATAGGTTTACAGTAGTAATTCACTGTTTATTGTTTCATGAAGAATACTTTACTTACAATGAGCTGAGCAATTTGATGATCTTTGACAAATGTATTCACCTATGAAATCAGGACCACACTCAAGACACAAAGTATTTCCATCATCCCTTGAAATTTCCTCAGGCCCCCGTGCAAACCATCCACCCTCCCACCCCATACCTGACCCCCAGCATTCATCTCAGTCCCCAAGTAATCACTGGACTGTCTTTTTTTTTTTTTTTAGCAATGAACTAGTTTTCATTTTGGGAGAAGGCAATGGCACCCCACTCCAGTACTGTTGGCTGGAAAATCCCATGGATGGAGGAGCCTGGTAGGTTGCAGTCCATAGGGTCGTTAAGAGTCAGACACGACTGAGCGACTTCACTTTCACTTTCCACTTTCATGCACTGGAGAAGGAAATGGCAACCCACTCCAGTGTTCTCACCTGGAGAATCCCATGGATGGAGAAGCCTGGTAGGCTGCAGTCCATGGTGTCGCACAGAGTCGGACACGACTGAAGCGACTTAGCAGCAGCAGCAGCAGTTTTCATTTTAGAAAATTTTATGTAAATAGAACCAGATGGTATGTTCTCTTTGTGCCTGGCAGATTATTTTGGTTTGTTGTTCAGCTGTTCAGTCATATTCAATTCTTTACGACCTCATGGACTGCAGCACACCAGGCTTCCCTGTTCATTACCATCTCCCAGAGCTTGCTTAAACTGATGTCTATCGAGTTGGTGATGCCATCCAACCATCTCATCCTGTTGTCCTCTTCCTCCTGCCTTCAATCTTTCCCAGCATCAGAGTCTTTCTAATGAGTGGGCTCTTTGCATCAGGTGGCCAAAGGATTGGAGTTTCAGCTTCAGCATCGGTCCTTCCAATGAACAGCCAGGACTGATTTCCTTTAGGATGAACTGGTTGGATCTCCTTGCAGTCCAAGGGACTCTCAAGAGTCTTCTCCAACACCACAGTTCAAAAGCATCAATTCTTCGGCACTCAGTTTTCTTTATGGTCCAACTCACATTCATACATGACTACTGGAAAAACCACAGCTTTGACTAGACGGACCTTTGCTGGCAACGTAATGTCTCTGTTTTTTATTACGAAATATAGGTTGGTCATAGCTTTTTTCCCAAGGAGCAAGCGTCTTTTAATTTCATGGCTACAGTCACCATCTGCAGTGATTTTTGGAGCCCAAGAAAATAAAGTCTCTCCCTGTTTCGTTTCCCCATCTATTTGCCATGAAGTGATGGGACCAGATGCCATGATCTTCGTTTTTTTCAATATTGAGTTTTAAGCCAGATTTTCCCCTCTCCTCTATCAAATTCATCAAGAGGCACTTTAGTTCATCTTCGCTGTCATGAGAGTGGTGTTATCTGTATATCTAAGGTTATTGATATTTTACCTGGCAATCTTGATTCCAGCTTGTGCTTCATCCAGCCCAGCATTTCACATGATGTACTCTGCGTATAAATTAAATAAGCAGGGTGACGATATACAGCCTTGGCATACTTTCCCCATTTGGAACGAGTCCATTGTTCCATATCCGGTTCTAACAATTGCTTCTTGACCTGCATACACATTTCTCAGAAGGCAGGTAAGGCGGTCTGGTATTTCCATCTCTTTAAGAATTTCCTACAGTTTGTTGTGATCCACATAGTCAAAGGCTTTAGCATAGTCAACAAAGCAGAGAAGTAGATTTTTTCTGGAATTCTCTTTTTCTATGATCCAGCAGATGATTACAATTTGGTCTCTGGTTCCTCTGGCTTTTCTAAATCCAGCTTAAACATCTGGACGTTCTTGTTTCATGTACTGTTGAAGCCTAGTTTGGAGAATTTTGAGTATTACTGTGCTAGCATGTGGAATGAGTGCAACAGTGCAGTAATTCTTTCAGTTAGCATAATGATTTTGAAGTTCATCCATATTGCTGGGTTTATCAGTTTATCTTTTCCTTTTTATTTTATAAATGTATTTTTTGCTTATCCATTCACCTGTTGGCAAATTTAGGTTCTACCTAGCCGTTTGCTTTCATTTCTCCTGGGTTAGTAAAAGAAGAAGAAGGACTGGGTGTTATGATAGGTGTAAGTTTAACTTTACTCATTGTGGGTTTTATTTGTATTTCCCTGGTGATAATGTCAAGCTTCTTTTCATGTGCTTACTGGCCATTCATCTTATTTTGTGAAGTGTCTATGTAAAATCTTTTGTTCATCTCTTAAAAAAGTTATCTTCTTATTCTTGAGTTGTGCAATCTCTTTATATACTTTGGAATTCTTTATCAGATATATTTGTCAAATATTTTCTTCCTGTTTGTGGCTAGAAATTTTAACTTCTGAAGTATCTTTTGAAGAGCAAGATGTTTTAGTTTTGATCAAGACCAATTTATCAATTTTTTCTCTAATGGTTTGTACCATTTGTGCTCTAAGAAATCTTTATGAAAACAAAGTCAGATTTTCTCCTGTTTTCTTCTGTAAATTTTAGCTCTCATACTTAGGTCTCTGTATGGGGTTAAGGTGAAAGTTCTGTGAGTGTGTGTGTGTGTTTATGTGTCTAGTTATTGCAGCACCATTTTTTGAAAAGACTACCCTTTTCATTGAAATGCCTTGGAATCTTTGTTGAAAATTAGTTTACTATGTATAACTAATATTTACACATTTTTTTTTCTGGATTCCCTATTCAGTTTCATTGATCCATGTGCCTGCTAAGTTGATTCAGTCATGTCCAGCTCTTTGTGACTTCATGGACTGTAGCCCACCAGGCTCCTCTCTCCATGGGATTCTTCAGGCAAGAACACTGGAGTGGGTTGCCATGCCCTCTTCCAGGGGATCTTCCTGACCCAGGGTCGGAGCCTGTCTCTCTTTTAAGTTTCTTGCATTGGCAGGGTTC
Source organism: Bubalus kerabau (assembly GCF_029407905.1). Taxonomy (NCBI): domain Eukaryota; kingdom Metazoa; phylum Chordata; class Mammalia; order Artiodactyla; family Bovidae; genus Bubalus; species Bubalus kerabau. Next base: position 48,973,955 of record NC_073630.1, on the reverse strand, counting down.
TTTACCTCTAGCACCACCCGGGAAGCCCTTCATGTCTATCTTCATCCCAATTATCACTGTCTTGATTGCTGTAGCTTTGTAAGTTCTGAGACCAAGTAGCCTTTAAGTCTCCACCTTTTGGCCTTTAAGTCCTCCACCTCATAGTTTGGCCAAAACATTTCCATACACCTTTTAGAATTAGCTTGTCAAATTAAAAAAAAGCCCTGATGGCGTTTTGACTGTGTATAGACAAACTTGGGAGCATCAACATCTTAATATTATTTATACATAATCATGGCATTGCTCTCCACTTATTTAAGTCTTATTTTTCTCATTTTTTTTTTTTAAATAGCTGGTGTAGAGGGCTTGCTTATATGTCTTTGGTTGAACTTATCCCTAGGAACCTGGTCTGTTTTGCTGCTACTGGTATCTTTGAAGATTTTCTAACTGATGTTGCTGGGATACAAACGTTCCAAAATTCACTTATCAATTCTAATATAGTTATTGGTAGATTCTTTTAAAATTTCTATGTGCATAATTATGACAACTGTAAATAATGACAATTTTCTTTCCAATCCTAATTCCTTTTCATTCTTCCCTGCCTTTACTGCACTGGTTAAGCTCTCCAGTACGATACTGAATACAGATTGTGAAAGCAGACATCCTTGTCACATTACTGATCTCAGAGAGGAAGTACTTAAGTCAGAATTCTGGCCCCCAAAGATGCCCACGTTCTAGCATCCAGAATTTGTGAATATATTACACAGCCAAGGGCAATTAAAGTTGAAGATGGAACTGAGATTACATGTAAGCAAGCCTTAAGACAGGGAGATCAGATTAGCTGGGTGGGCCCCGTGTAATAACAAGGGTCCTTAAAAGTGCAAGAAGGAAGCAGAAGGGTCAGTGTCAGAATGATATGATGAGAAAAGCATTCAACCCACTGTTGCTGGCTTTGGAGATGGAGGAAGAGGGCTACAAGCCAAGGAATATCTAAGGTTCATAGATACAAGAAAGGACAAGCAGATTCCTTCCTAGAAGAAAGAAACAGCCCTTCGATGCTTGTATCAGCCTTCTCATCTGCACAGCTGTCAGATATGGAAGAGTTTGTGTTGTTTGAAGACACTAATGTTTGTGACTATTTATTACAGCAGCAACAGAAAACAAATACAGGAAACTTCAGGTTTTCCAGCACTAAGTATGATGTTTGCTGCAGAGTTTCTATGGATATGTTGTCTGTTTGCTCTTGGGTTCCTTCTAGTGTTTTTCTTACACATGGTTTCAACTCTAATGTTTCTTCTGATCTCTGTCAGTATTTTATTTCCTATTGCTTACCCATCAAATTTTTCTTTAATGTAATCAACCTCTTTTTTTTTTCCCATTTGAGCTTTTCTGATTTTGATGTTGTATTGTTCTTTCTTGGCTTCTATCATTTCTTGAATTTCTTCAGCATTTTAACAAATATTACTGTTTTCCTCTGCTTTGTAAATGTTTCTAGGATATTTTCATTTTCTGTAGGTATGTTATCCTGTCTTCTTAAAGCATGCCTTACCATGTGGTCATGTTTAAAATGAGATGAACTTTGTCATACTTTGCTCCTTTATTTTCAGAAGATTTCAGTGTAGGTGGTGAGGTGGACCTGGAATTTCCTGGTTTTGTGGTTCTAGGCTTCCCTCTTCTGCAGTTACTACAAATCATTAGACAACATTTTTTTTTAAATAACATTTTTAAATTATTATTTTTATTTTTTATCTTTTTGACAGTGCTTCACAGCTTGTGGGATCTTAGTTCCACCTAGGGATTGAGCCCAGGTCCTGGGAATGAAAGCACTGAGTCATAACCACTGGACCAGGGGATTTCCAGATGATGTGGGGTTTTTTTTTTTTTTTTTTTTGCTGTTTTTTATTGTGGTAAAAGCCACATAATATAAAACATACTATTTTAACCATATTTAACTGTACAGTGGCACGAAGTATATTCCCAGATGACATGGCTTTTTATGTACCTTCTTAGTACAGTCTGAATTGTCTTATCTGGTCCCCTGTTCCAAATGTATCAGGACCTTTCTTTCCTTTATCCCCAGGGTCCTTTCCTTGTTGATGTCTGCTTTGTTCCTAGTAGTTTCTCTCAGTGTAGGCCTCTGTGCTCTCACCAGATACTTCTAAGAACCCTCATCACCTCCCTGCAGGCTCCTTTTACAGCTGCCACTTGAATGCTGACAGCCCTCTTCCAATTCTGATTGTGCTTTTGAATGCAACAGTTGATACTACCTTGACAACTGGGGCTCTTCCTTCTGGGGCTGAGGACATGTGGGCAGGTTCCGGGATCTTCAGCTCTTAGGACCATCACAAGACCCCCTCCCTTTCTCTCTGCTCACTCCTCCAATGCTGTTGTTCCCATTTGATCCTATTAGTTTCCTGGGTCCAGAGGGATATTCTTCCACCTAAATTTAGTGAAGATGGTGTCACTGTGACTTTTCTTTTGCTATCTCAGTTGCTCTATGAGGATCTGACATTAAATACTCACTGTGGCTGCCATCTAGCCTTTTGTAATTGGTTTTTAATTTTAAAATGTTTTGTATTTTTCTATTTATACTGTACCACCTAGGATAGGACAGACTATGGTAAGTTTTAACAAATAAATGCAAAATCTTAGTGACTCAAGCCCTTATTTCTTGTACATGTCACAGTCCAGTGCAGTTGGCATGCTGTACTGGTAGGTTTCCAAGCAGTGACTCACATGCCCTGGGTACTTCCACTTTGCAAATTCTTTGTTTATAGCCAAAGGAGAAGACAGGAGACTGGTCAACGGTGACCACTGGTTGTGATGCAGTGAGTTTTATTGCCAGATATGGAGGTCACGTAACATCCTTGGCCGGACTCCGTCACATGACTCCAAACTAACCACAAGAAAGGACTGGAAACAAAACCACACCGAGAACCTCTTCCTCAACTCTGTACAGCCACCCAAGCAATTTCGGGAAAGAAAGTGAACTATAAACAGTACCCATCTCTTTGTATATCTGTAAAATGATTTAAGATGTAATCTAATCAAAGAACTGGTCACCACTGTTTTAAATAAGGTTTTAATTCCATTAGTACAAAACTTAAAAAAATTTTGGGAATCAAGTCATTTTCAAGACTACAAAAAAACATGTCTCCATGTTTGCTGACAAATTTGGAGAATAAGGCAGCTTACATTTAAATAAAAATAAAAATGCCTCTAATTACAAAGATTCCAGTTAAATGTCTTTTGGAATGATAACATATTAAATTGTACTAACATATAAAGTAAGAAAATGGTGGTTTGGCATCATTCATAAACATATTCACAAACATTCTAAATATTCAATATACATACTCCAGGAGAAATCTAGAAATCAATCCTTTTTATTACCTTTAGTCTATAGGTTTAACACTACAAATATACTCACTGAAAAAAATTAACGATATTTAAAAAAAAAAACGAAGTTTATGAAAATTTACAAAATACAACCAATGTATTCTGACTTGTAATCTTATCTTAAATATTTCAGCTTTATTTTTCTGACCTGGTCAGATCATTTAAAAATATTTTCACACTATTTAATTTTAGGATATAAAACAGTAGCAACTTACTAAGTTTATGTTATAAAAATTAATATAGCAATTATCAAAATACTGAAAAAACTCTTATGAGAGCAGTATCCAGATCATAAAAACTTATTTCATTAAGAAAACATCTTCAAAAGGCACATTTTAATTACTGGTGTTTATCTAAAGATAGTAGCTTGAGTTTTGAATTTCCAGTCAGTTTTTCATTATCTCAATATGAGGATCATGGAGGGCTGGAGAAGGTAAGAGAACACAGGTTTCCAATGGACATCACCAGGACAGCAGTATTCTTACTCGTCACATCCACAAAGACCAAGAGAAAGATGTAGAGGAAGGGAGGACTTCTGTTCTAATTCAACCTTCAGGAAATACTTTTTACATAAAAATAACTTAGTTTAAAAGATTACAGGACAGAAAGCTTGAAAAACACAAGGCCAAGACCACAGACTGCCCAGTTTAGTCTGAGTGGTGATGTTACTTGTTTGGAGCCTAAGAAGAGAAAGAAGCTTCTGCTTGCTTCTCTGGGATCAAATCTTCATATGGAGCTCATCTCAATTTAAATTACTCAGTGAGTTTAAAGTACTACAAATTCCCAGCATGTCAGACATATTGGTGTTTAAAATAAAATAAAAATGATTTTATGGTTATCTCTGTCGTGTTCCCCTTTAATTGGGGCTGATATTCTAGAGTTGACTGTAATTATAACATCAGTAATTCAAGTACTCTACAAAACTACTATTATTTTTAAGAGGTTATGTCCTAGGACCTCAAAATGCCATCCAATATACAGTTTGAGTTATGTTTTACTTTTCAGTGTAGATTAATACTAATTGAAGTACTAAATTGAACCAGATCAGTACTTGGAAATACTAACTGATTAAGTACTGATCCCATGCAAGAAACAGAAGGGATTTTTTAATGCTATTTTGGAATTTCAGAATACTGGGGATCCATCTTCATTTCATATTATTTTCCTCAAGTCTCAATTGAGTGTTTCCATTTTTCTTTCTAAAGGTGGGAGACATCATTAGACTTTTTTTTCCTCACTGTAAACAAAATAATTGACAAAAATATTCTGAAGTATGAAAAAAAATGGTCATCAGTTACTTAAACAAAATATAATTTTCTGGTCCCTAATAATGGTCACGTTAGGAGTATTTATTCAAGTTCTAAAATAGCAGCTTTTTAAATTAAGGCAACATTGCTTTATTCTTACCTATTTTTTATTAACTACTCTATTGTAGCTCATAAGAGCACTTTTATCCTCAAAAGCCTTTTATAATGTAAGAAGAATTAACATGACCATTCTTGTCAATGTTTAAAAAGTATATAAAAAGTTACTGTATTCAAAGTCAACAAACACCTTATTTTTCTGTTTGGAATTCAAGAGTAATCATACTCATTTTAGAATGTGTAAACTATGAAATTACCTTAAACTAACATCAACAACATAAAATACAATTTTTCTACAAAAATATGATATAAGAAATATATCACTTCTTCCCTGAAATAGAAATTTAATATTTGGACAAAAAACTGTAAACTCTGATTACATTCAAAAGATAGCCTTTTAGAAACTTATATTATTTGAGGCTCTGGCAGCTGGAGCTCTTACCAGCAGATTTATGTGACAGTATGTTTTAACCACACAAGGCCAAACAGTTGTTTCTCTCACAGCTGCTACCAGGAGGAAAAAAATGGCTTCCTGCAGTGGACAGTCTGGGTGAATGAATTGCTGAGCTGGACGATCCGACCCTGCCCTCCACCCTGACTGCGCTCCACAACCACACAAGGCATCTGCACCAGCTGGACAGGAGTCTTCCTGTCTCTCAGTGCCTGAGTGAGGTTTAAGATCTGTGGAAGGAAGAGAGTTTTCATCAGCTCAAAAAAGGTAAAGGCCTCAGTTCACTGATATTATTTTAACTATTCATAACTACAGCTTTTATTTCATCCATTTATGCCCAACAGAGACAGTGATGAGGAGTACCTGCTATCAATACAAATATGTGGAGGTACGTATGCTTGTACATACACATCCATATATACAAACAAATGCACACGATTAGAATTAAATAATTTTTGCCAACTGACAACTCTGAAATATCCTAGAATGCATCTACATCCAGAAGAATGGAATCAGAGATGGAATAAAGTGAATGGTTCCACATACATACTCCATTGACACTGGTCCTAAACAGATACTGGTCTAAAGAGTCTCGTTTGTACTAAATACTTGCCTTACCCACTCACTCAACAAATTTATTGCATGTTCACTGGGATTATTAATAGGACCTAGTATGAAGGCATTTCTTTTAAAATTTGACTAATAATGTTTAAGTTAAAACTTTTGAATTTTACATTAAATAGCAGTAGGGTCATGATCAATCTCAAGAAAAGCATTCATTTCCTATTCTGCCTGTGCCTATCTGAAACACTGGACCTCAGAAATACTAATTTACTTGAAATATATTTTTGCACATTATTTGAAAAAAAATGGCAGAAATGATGAATAACTACTCCAAGCCCTTCCATGTGGAATCTAAGGCCCTCCAAAATCTGACTCTCTAGCCTGCTTCTCCAACCATTTCACTTACTATTTAAAACTTATGACTCCAGCAAAGCCCTGTGTAAGCACAACAGTACACCAAGAGGCATGCAAGCTAATAACCTGTCCTCTTTCCTAGCCCCAGGCCTCATCAGAGCAAGGGCTCCAGGACAGAAGGAACTTGGTTTTACTCACTGCTTTCTCTCAATCACTAGGACAGTTTCTGGCACTGGTTCTGTCAATACGCAATTAATGAATAAATACAATAGTTATTTAATTATATCCATTTGTTAATGTTGCATAATAAATAGTGCAAAAACTAGACTTGTCTTCTTGGTCACAGGTCTGCAGCAGCTACCTTAAATGAAATGCATCTTTTAGAAAGAAAAAATTAATTGGTAAGTCACTGAATGACCATGTTTGCACTATAGTTTATTTTTATTTCAGGTCTTTCTTTTGGAATCTAAATACTAATAGTAGAGTAGAAGAAGCAGAGTCACCTGTAGGTCAGCCTAGCCTTCAGGTCCACACCAGCAGATGCAATTAATACCCTGTGTTTCTAATTAAAGGAGGTGAAAAGGAGTGAGAGGATTGAGTTACAACTAGTACTTTTATGTCCCAAGTAGTGCTCGTCCTTGGTGACATGACTATTTACTGATTGCTCTAGCCAAACACGTTCTCTGACGAAAATCATCCACAGGGAACAGAACTTGCTATGGAAACATTCAAGCAAGTGGATTTGAGAAGGAGAAAGATACTAACACTCAGGAAAACAGTTATTAAAGTGAGGACAAGAATTAGCAGTAGCAGGAAACTGACTAACCAAATAATACACAACAAAGTAAAAAAAAAAATCTAATATGGAAACAATACCGGAAAAAAAAGAGTAATGAAATCAACTTTATTTCTAATCATCTGAGCTATTTTGGTTCAGAATAAAGGACAGTACTGAGTTGTCTCTGCGTCACAATGGAGGAAAAAAGTTGACTACTGTTTCAGAGAGAGCTATTTTCAATGAACAAGATCTTTAAAAAGTAACCTACCTGACCCCTCATCACAGACATCTGCTTTTCAAAAGTGGCTTTGTCAAAATTTCTGTCAATCTATCACAAACAGAAAAGGAAACATTATTATAAAAATCAAGCTCTTTGAAAAAATCGCTTGAAAACAAATGAACTCAACTTAGCACATGAAATCATTACAAAGCATTCCTAACAGAAAGTTACACAAAAAGATTATTTTTACTTGATGAATTTTTGTGTACCTCTTAAATGACAATAAATACTCTTATACTTCAACTTGTTCCAGAAAGGATTTAAAATGACTTTCCAGCCAACAGCTTTAGGCTCTTTTTAAGAGAATTAAATACTAACAGATCACCAAACATTTCTTATAATTCACAGAGTAATTTTGTAAAAGTTCAACTTTTGAAGAAAACAACTTCCCAAATTATAATGTAGTCTCATTTCAAAGAATATTCAAAGTTTAACTTCACAAATTTATGCTCCTATAAAGAAAAATGCTAACTCCTTTCTGTTATGTCAGGCTCTACTGTAAGCAGTGATATCAGAAGCAGTAAACTGCAAATTAGCTCTATTAGGAAAAACTCTTTTAAGATTTATTTCATTTTCTGAAATAGTTAAAACTAAAAATTTACCTTAAAAAGTTCATAAAGATCTTCACATAAATCTTGCACAAAGTTCATGTCTGAAATATATGGCAGAACCAAGTTTTTTATTTCTTCAGAAAAAGGAACTTTTGCTTGAGGAAGCCAAGCCCAGTGAAATGGATCTAAAAAAAAAAAAAAAGGTATTCTTATCAGTGAGGGGAAATGGTTTATTTAGACTCACATTTATTCTGTATTTTTCTCTATAATTCCTGGGTTAACAAAAAGACAGGAGAAGTTATCGGAGCACTTATTCTTTGCCATCTAAGTTATTCAAATTTCTAAGTTTAGATGGTTAATTCAGACGGCTTCCTTGGTGGCTCAGAAGCTAAAGAATCTGCCTGCAATGCGGGAGACCCAGATTTGATCCCTAGGTCGAGAAGACCATCTGGAGAAAGGAATGGCAACCTACTCCAGTATTCTTGCCTGGAGAATTCCATGGACAGAGGAGTCTGGCAGGCTCCAGTCCATGCAGTCGCAAAAAGCTGGACAGGACTAAGCAACTAACACTTTCACTTTCAGATGGTAAAGCACAGTAAGGTATTTACCTGAGCTGGTTAGGTTTCTGAGTTTTAAATAGGAAAATAGTAAGTTTTGATAATGAGTATATCTCCAACAGCCCTATATCATATCTGAATGTCTGGCTGCTGTGTTTGGAAATTGAGCGGTACCTATAATTTGTTCACAACCCGATATCATGGCTGAGGTCTCCCTGCAGTTTCAGCCACAAATGGTCAGGAATTGATGACTCATTGGTGTGTGTATATGTGTCTGTGCTTAAAATTTTAAATCACTCGTAGGTCAATAGGTAAGATGCTCTAAAATTTTAAATCATTAGTAGGTCAATAGGTGGGCTTCCCTGATAGCTCAGTTGGTAAAGAATCCGCCTGCAATGCAGGAGACCCCAATTCGATTCCTGGGTCAGGAAGATCTGCTGGAGAAGGGATAGGCTACCCACTCCAGTATTCTTGGGCTTCCCTTGTGGCTCAGCTGGTAAAGAATCTGCCTGCAATGAGGGAGACCTGGGTTTGACCCCTGGGTTGGGAAGATCTCCTGGAAGAGGGAGAGGCTACACCCACTCTAGTATTCTTCTGGCCTGGAGAATTCCATGGACTGCATAGTCCATGGGGTGGCAAAGAGTCGGACACGACTGAGCAACTTTCACTTTTAGGTCATTAGGTAAGCCACTTCGAGAGAGCAAAGATTCATGATCTGGGGCTAACTCTAGTTCTCACCCAAGAAGACCATTAAATATACACAGTGCCAGGACTAGAAAGATTCGTAAAGTAGTGAGATAATCTAGATACAGGGTGCATATTCAGATTCTTGCAAGAAAAGGTAAGGTTTATGACAGTATGGTCCCCTACAGAACTACAGTTCATTCAAGGAGAATCTCTAGCTCTTACCACTCAGAAAACCCCGAGGAAAAAAACTTTGCCTTTAGAGTCATTTCTTCTGAATTCTCCTTTATCTATCTCTTTGAATACTATGGAAAGTACAGTCCATTCCAAAGAAAGCCTTCCCCTGACCAATTATGTGAAAGAAAAGCTCTGATTCTCTGCCTGTCTCTAATTCCAATCCCTGCCCCTCAACTTCTTCTATCACCATTCACACTCTCCCCTAAGGCCACCAGTCATCTCCTAAGGCTCTTTCCAAAAGTCCGTGTGCAGTGCTCACGCTACTTCACATGTCTTTGCAGCAAGCAGCACTGTTCTCTATCGTCTCCCTTTGTGAAATGCTCCCCTATGTAGTTTTTGGTGCTACCACTGTCTCAAACTTTACCTTCTGTCTTTTAAGCCATTTCTCTTTTGCTGGCTTTTTCTCCCGATTTCAACACCACCATTGCCAGACTACACTTCGTCTTTTCTCTCCTTCACTTACTAAACATTCATGAAATGTCTATTGAGCACCTACATATCTCACATTGCCCTAGTGATAGCATTTGTTCACCATGATTTTCCCAGGTGCAACACCACCGTGGATTCCACTTACCAAGGTGACAGTTTAAAAATGACATCCTCAATACCACTATTCCAACCTAGGGACGAATCCAGACCTCCTGCATTGCAGACAGATTCTTTACTGACTGAGCTACCAAGGGAAGCCCAAGAATACTGGAGTGGGTAGCCTATCCCTTCTCCAGGAGATCTTCCTGACCCAGGAATCAAACTGGAGTCTCCTGCATTGCAGGCAGATTCTTTACCAGCTGAGCTACCAGAGAAGCCCCACCAAACATTCATGAAACATTTATTGAGTATCTGTGTATCTCACATTGCCCTAGTGATGGCATTTGTTCACTATGGTTTTCCCAGGTGATAGCAACACCACCATGGCTTCCACTTTCCAAAGTGGCAGTTTAAAAAAATTACATCCTCAATACCAATTACTCTTTCAAGTTCTAGATCCTTATTTTTTGGTGTTTGTGTTTGGTAAAATTTTCCAGGTGTATTGCAGGCATCTTAAACTTGACACCATTAAAAGGCAATTTGTATATCGATTCCGAACCATTAGAGGTAAAAAAAAGAAAAAAAAAAATAAAAGAACAAAGACATCTCAAGTCAGTTCAACCAAAGATAGGAAAGGAAAAATAGAAAAAAATTGAAATTCATGGTAAATAGGAAAAAAAAAGATGGTAGGAAAAGTTCAAACACATCAGGAGTTTATTGAGACAAATTAGAGAGTTAAGTGTAGCTATTAAAAGGATCTCAGATTGGGCAAAAAATCTTCAGCTAGGAGCTATTTCTATGTCATGTACTTAAAATGATGGAAGTTGAAAATAAAAGTATAGAATAATACAGGTAAATACTAGTAAAAAGAAATGAGGCACAGCAATATTACAACAGACAAAATAAGAAATGTGAAAAACACTGTGAGGGATAAAGAGGGATATATTTTACACTAACAAAAAGAACAAGTCACCCCAGCAAGATAAAACACTGGGACTCTGAGTATGAAATACAAAGCAAAAAGGGCATAGAAATACAAAAAGAAATTGACAAAATCGCAATCACGGTGAACTTTGTCTCTCAAAAATTAGCAGATTAAGTGGTTAAAAAATGGGTCAAGAATATGATTTGACTAACAAGTTTTCATTAGAAGACAGACTTGGTGCTCAACCACATTCTTCTCAAAAATAGTCCTTTAAATTGGCCATAGATCAAGTTAGCAAAGAATGACTAACAAATTTCAAATTTGGAAAGCTATCAAATTTATTTTACAAGGCTAACACAAGCCAAGAAGTCAAAATCAGACATAGTCACTCAAAAATAAGGAACGAACCATGGCAAGGCTCACAGAGTGTATTACACATCTTTGCATCCCAAGTGCCTAGAACTGAGCCTGAATGACTGTAATATACCCAGCTTTTCCTCTGCTATTTTGATATCCATAAATTTCATTCCCATCCTATTCTGTAAAAGGGGTCACACAGAGTCGGACACAACTGAAGTGACTTAGCAGCTTAGCAGCAGCAGAGATTCTATAAAAATTTCTAAATACTCACATGCTCTCCACTCATCAGGATGTTTAAAAGGAAAAGCTAGACCGTTATCAATTGCAGCTATTTTAATAAGTGCTTCTTTATCATCAGTCCATTTTGTATCCTAAAAGGGAGAAAATAATTGATAAAACAATTTACATGCATATTTCCAAAAGAAAAATGTATAATAATTATTGAGCTTTAAAGACATTTTATCTGAAGAGTCTATAAAAATAAAGTTACCAAAAAGTACCAATTTACCACTTAAGGGAAGACAGGGTCTTAAGAACCAGTAAAAACTTCATAATCACTACTTTTTAAATTTGCTATTACAAAGTTATACAGTAATAGTTTCATTCTTTTCATCTTTGGGGAAGTAGGCTTGACATTATTAAGACTTCAGAATGTGTAGTTCTGTATAACAGGCTCTAGGTTCATCCACCTCACTGCAACTGACTCAAATTCGTTCCTTTTTATGCCAAGTAATATTCCATTGTATTTTATATATATATATATATATATATATATATATATATATATATATATATATACACACACACACCACATCTTCTTTATTGGTTCACCTGTTTATGGACATCTAGGTTGCTTCCATGTCCTGGCTATTGTTAAATAGTGCTGCAATGAACCCTGGGGAACATGTGTCTTTTAGAATTGTGGTTTTTCTCAGGGTGTATGCCCAGTAGTGGGATAGCTGGGTTATATGGTAGTTTTGTATAGAGTGAGGTAAGTCAGAAAAACAAATATATTAATGCATATATATGAAATCTAGAAAAATGGTACTGATGAACCTATTTGCAGTGAAGGAATGGAGATGCAGATGTAGAGAAAGGACTTATGGACACAGGTGGGTAAGGAAAGGGCGGGATGAACTGAGAAGATAGCACTGACATGTATACACTATTATGTGTAAAATAGAAAACTAGAGGAAAGTTGCTATATAACACAGGAAGTCCAGCCTGGTGCTCTGTAATGACCTAGAGGTGAGATGCAGGGGAGGGGAGCGAGGCTCAAGAGGGAGAGGATATACGTATAATTATGATTGATTTGCGTTGTTGCATTGCAGAAACCAACACAACATTGTAAAGCAACGTTCCTCCAATTAAAAATTTTTTTGAAAATAAATGTTATGACCATGTATACCAAAAAATGTCAATTATGTGATGGGATGGAGGTGTTAGCTAACCGTACTGTGATGGTCATTTCACAATATATACTTATATCAAATCATCATATTATACACCTTAAAACTGCATGTATGTCAATAATACCTCAATAAACTTGGGGAGAAAAATAAATAAAATGTGTAGTTCTGGATAATTTACTGTTAGACGTGTTGCTTAAATGGATGTGTGCGTGTTAGTTTCTCAGTTGTGTCTGACTCTGTGACCCCCATGGACTGTAACCTGCCAGGTTCCTTTGTCCATGGGATTCTCCAGGCAAGAATACAGGAGTGGGTTGCCATTTCCTTCCCTAGGGGATCTTCCCGACCCAGGGATCAAACCTGGGTCTCTGGCATTGGCAGGCTGATTCTTTACTGACTGAGCCACCAGGGCGTAAATGTATGGTATTTGCAAAATACTGATATTTTTAGGATAATGATGAAGATAATGATAAGATAATGATTTACCTTACTAAAATAAAGTCTTTCCTAGGGTCTCATAGAAATAATTAGTTCAAATACAAAATGTTTCTAAATAAAACTCTCCAACAACCATGGCTAAATGTAATAAGGTCCAGTAGAAGGAACCTCAAGATACTCTTGATTACAGAATGTAGGCCATTTCTAACTTCTCCATTCTCCTGTAATGGAAATGCAAGCCTCAGAAGCAAGAGAGTTTTCATGTTGAAGAGTACTTCTTATTATCTAAAAATAGACATTGTCATTATTAAGTGGTCTAGATTTTAAAAAGGTGAAAAAGATAATTTTTAAATTAAAAGTATTAGAGTGAAGGTACAGGTGATACATGCCAGAGTTGTTTCTGTTAGTTTATATCAAATATCTTATCTCAATGAGAATGCACAAAATACTTCAGAGCAAAAGAATAAGGTTTTCAGTAAAATCCAGTTGCTTTAGATATACCAATAAAATATATTTAGAAACTATTATAAGCATATGTATTTTTATATATGTACTTTTAAACACATTTCTGCTATAACTGTCATTTATTTTTATTTCTATCATTTTTTCTATTTACATCTTCATTGAGGTATAATTTACACACAATAAACTTTACACATTAAAGTGTACAAGTTGATAAGCACTGAAAGATATGAAACCACCTAGATGTTTCCCTGTGTCCTTTAGCAGTCTCCTCCCTCCCTCTATCCCACCCCAGGCAAGCATCGTCTGCTTTCTGTCCCTAGGGATTAGTTTGCACTTTCTAGATCTTTATATAGAAGGAATCAGACAGTATCTTCCCTTTTGTTTAGCTTCTTTCACTCAGCAGGGTATTGAGATTCATCCACATTATTGCGTGTATCAAGTGTGTTCTTTCTTTCTTTATTGCTGAGTACTTTGAATATGTAATTTCAAAATTCTTTGATGAACTATGAAAACTACAAACTTTTTAAAGTGATGTAACAGCTTTAAATAATGAGAGTCATTTCAGTTCAGTTCAGTCATTCAGTTGTGTCTGACTCTCTGCAATCCCATGGACTGCATGCAGCAAGCCAGGCCTCCCTGTCCATCACCAATTCCCGGAGTTTACTGAAACTCGTGTCCACTAAGTTGGTGATGCCATCCAACCATCTCATCCTCTGTCGTCCCCTTCTCCTCCCATCTTCAATCTTTCTCAGCATCAGGGTCTTTTCAAATGAGTCAGCTCTGCAAATCAGGTGGCCAAAGGATTGGAGTTTCAGCTTCAGCATCAGTCCTTCCAATGAATATTCAGGACTGATTTCCTTTAGGATGGACTGGTTGGATCTCCTTGCAGTCCAAGGGACTCTCAAGAGTCTTCTCCAACACCACAGTTCAAAAGCATCAATTCTTCAGTGCTCAGCTTTCTTTATACTCCAACTCTCACATCCATACATGACTACTGGAAAAACCATAGCTTTGACTAGATGAACCTTTGTTGGCAAAGTAATGTCTCTGCTTTTTAATATGCTGTTTAGGTTGGTCATAACTTATCTTCCAAGGAGCAAGCGTCTTTTAATTTCATGGCTGCAGTCACCATCTGCAGTGATTTTGGAGCCCCCCAAAATAAAGTCTGTCACTGTTTCCCTTGTTTGCCCATCTATTTGCCATGAAGTGATGGGACCGGATGCCATGATCTTAGTTTTCTGAATGTTGAGCTTTAAGCCAACTTTTTCACTCTCCTCTTTCACTTTCATCAAGAAGCTCTTTAGTTCTTCTTCATTTTCTGCCATAAGGGTGGTGTCATCTGCATATCTGAGGTTATTGATATTTCTCCCGGCAATCTTGATTCCAGCTTGTGCTTCTTTCAGCCCAGTGTTTCTCATGATATACTCTGCATATAAGTTAAATAAGCAGGGTGACAATATACAGCCTTGACGTACTCCTTTCCCGATTTGGAACCAGTCTGTTGTTTCATGTCCAGTTCTAACTTGCTTCCTGACCTGCATACAGATTTCTCAAGAGCCAGGTCAGGTGGTCTGGTATTCTCATCTCTTTCAGAATTTTCTACAGTTTGCTGTGATCCACACAGTCAAAGGCTTTGGCATAGTCAATAAAGCAGAAGTAGATGTATTTCTGGAGCTCTCTTGCTTTTTTGATGATTCAGTGGATGTTGGCAATTTGATCGCTGGTTCCTCTGCCTTTTCTAAATCCAGCTTGAACATATGGAATTTTACGGTTCATGTACTGTTGAGGCCTGGCTTGGGGAATTTTGAGCATTACTTTACTAGCGTGTGAGATGAGTGCAATTGTGTGGTAGTTTGATCATTCTTTGGCATTGCCTTTCTTTGGGACTGGAATGAAAACTGACCTTTTCCAGTAAAAAGAATATCAGTACTGAGCTGATATTATTCTTCTGTATTAATACAACATACAAAATAAAATTGCACAGAGATTTCAAAAACAGAATAAAAAATGCAACATAAGCAGGCAAAGGAAAGAAAAAAGATGATAAAAACAGAAAAAGGAGATAAAAACCAAGGATCAAGGTGAAGGAAATGAGGAAGTGATGAAGAATAACTTCAAGGAATTTTTAATAGACACTAATAGTGTGTTTATATATGCATATATATTAAAATTCCCTCACCGTAATTTCATCTTCATGTGTCTGCTTTTCACATCTGATTAACCAGTTATCATTTCCCCTGTCTTTCAAAACAAATGAAAAATTTATTACTTCATTTTTTTATAAATATCATAGCTTAATATCAAGCAGAAAAATCTTGTCACCTCTTTGATTTTGAGACCTTCATTTGTTATCTGTAGCATATTAACACATTAAAGGCTTCAATTTAATACATACAAACTAAAAATACTCATAAATGTTAGTTAACATTTATTGTTTACTCTGTGCCAGACATTGTTAAGTGCTTAACATGTATTAACTCATCAAATTCTTACAAAAACTCTGTGAAGTAGGTACAATTACTGTCAAGAACTTTTAAGTCAGCATTATTAGAAAGGATAATTTCTCTTCACCTTAGGGAGAAGAACTATCTACCCCCGTTACCAGGCAAATTTCTGGATGGGCTCTTACCTAATGTCACAACAAGAGGACTCTGGACACAAATTTTTTAAAAAACTGGAATAGAGTTAATTTATTGAATACAACATTGTGTTAGTTTCAGGTGTACAGCAAAGTGATTCAGGTAAATATACAATTTTACCAGATTATTTTCCATTATAGTTATTACAAGATACTGAACATAATTTCCTATGCTATACCATCTCCTTGTTGCTTATTTACGTATAGCAGTTTGTACCTGTTAATCCCATACTCCTAATTTGCCCCTCCTTCCTTCCTTCTCCCCTTGGGTAACCGTAAGTTTCTACCCTACGGCTGCAAGTCTGTTTCTGTTTTGTGTGCAGATTCATTGGTATTACTTTTTTTAGATTCCACATATAATTGACCATATAATTTTTGTCTTTCTCAGACTGATTTACTTCTCTAAGTATAACATTTTCTAGGTCCATCCACATTGCTGCAAATGGCAATATTTCATTCTTTTTTGTGATTGAGTACTATATTCCATTGGACTCTACACTAATTTTACCATTAATTTAAGACTGCATGATTTCAAAAGGTAAATGTAAAAAGGTATATAATGTTTTTGCAGAAACTAGTATAAATGAGCAAAAATTCTGAACTAGAGTTTTCAAGCTTCAGAGTACATCAGAATTACCTGGTGGGTGGTAGTTTGGTCGCTTCAGCCATGTCCAACTCTTTGTGACCCTATGAACTGTAGCCTGCCAGGCTCCTCTGTCCATAGGATCTTCCAGGCAAGAATACTGGAGTGGGTTGCCATTTCCTTCTCCAGGGGATCTTCCTGACTCGGGGACTGAACCCGGGTCTCCTGCACTGCGGGCAGATTCTTCACCGACTGAGTTACCAGGGAAACCCCATAAGACCTGTTAAAACACTAACTGCTGGATCTACATTCAGTAGACTGGGATGGGTTCCCAGAAGATGCATTTGGGCCCACATAACACTGACCCTAAAACAGACCAGGGAACCACATTTGGGAATCACTGCTTCAAGTTATCAACAATGTCACTGCTCCCTGCCAGCACAGAAAAAATTAAGAGTCTGTTGTATTTACAGACTGTACTAACAGTCATCTAATGTCAAAATAAGCATCTAAAACAACTTACACAATCAAGTTTGAATTATTCATATTATGCAGATAACATCTCCAATTTCCAGCAGGCTTTGTACTGCTGCCAAGAAACTCCACCTGAGGGACAGGTACTCACCACTATCACTGGGGCAGAGTCCACCCCGAGTCAGAATCTCCAGTATGCGGTTAATTCTGCCTGGGAGAGTCAGCATTACATTTCTGCTTACCAAGGCAGGCAAAGAAAAAGACTGCCTTTTTCAAATAATAGCCTTAAGACTACTGCAGCAAAACTTTACATCTTTGACTTGGATAAACAAGAGTTGAATACAGTTTGAAAGTTAAGAAGATGTGAGTAAACAAATGAGAGAACTTCAATACCTGTATTTCTGATGATGTAATCCAAAACAACTAATCTTTCAAACTGTGACTGAAACTGTTTTCTAATATTCTCAGGCAAAGGGTCAGCTTCAAATTTCCTAAGCCAATATTCAGCCTCCTTGTAACCTTCAACAAATAACTGAAAGGAACCAATCTATAATTTTAAGAATTATAGTTAGAAAAGAAAATACAAGAACAAAGGAATTACTTTTAAAATTTCTCAGCAGTACTGTCATAAAATACTTTATATAAACACAATAAGAAAAACTGAAATTAACACTAATTTACATAAGCCACATTTATCAAGAAAACTATTTTTATACATTAATTTAAAATAATCACATAAAGAATACATAGCAAATAAAGAATGATCAATCCTAGACTTTTAAGGTGCGTAGAAGCTATTTTAGAATAACTGAAAAAGAAAATACACACATGTACCCAAGGTAATATTCTCAATGAGAATGCTATTTTCTAAAAATATTTATTAAAATGAATTCAATTATGAAGACCAAAACCTGTACCTCTCTTGGCTATTTAATAATAATGTAATTTTATCTTGCTGGAAAAATACATTAAGATTCTTTTTTACAAGAGAAAATAACCTTATTTTTTTAAAATGAATGAATTATTTGACTATGCAGCTTAAAGATCCTATAATAAATTTTAAATAATTAATCATAACCTCTACAGTGGTTTTTAAAAAAGTCCTTTCCTTGAAGATATGTCTATATTATAAGGTTTTGTATCACTGAAATTATGAGCTGTTAACATTAAACAATTTTTTAAAGAAGAAAATACAAATTTAAAAGCATAGAACACATAGATAATGGTAACCTAGCTGGCCTCTTTTGTCCATGGGATTCTCCAGGCAAGAACACTGGAGTGGGTTGCCATCTCCTCCTCCAGGGCATCTTCCCTACTGAGGGATCGAACCCAGGCCTCCCGCCTTGCAGGCAGGTTCTTTACTGTCTGAGCCATCAGGGAAGCTGGCTTCATAAATACAAACAAATCACTACAAAGAAAATCTATCTCAGGAATTCCCTGGCAGTCCAGTGGTTAGGACTACATGCTTTCACCGCTGAGGGGCTGGGGGTTTGATCCCTGGTTGGGGAATTAAAATCCTACAAGCTGGATGGTGATGCCAACAATAAACATCTCTTAACACTTTATGTGACTTGTGGCCGGCATGAAATTTTAATGATTTCCTAAATGTTTTCTCTAAAGCACTCATAATGAGGTGTTAGTAGTCATAAATAGGGAAATTATTTCAGCATATGCAAGGAGTAACAAAATTTCCTGCTTACTTGGAGTACAATAATAAAGACAAGTTAACCATGTAGTTCTTACTCTAATTCTTTTATATAGATAAATGCATAGCAACAAGACAAAAAAATTGCAGATTAAATATATTAAAAATAATAATAAAAAGTCTAGTGCTTTTTTTAGAATGCTCTTCCCATAACCTTCACCACCCTTGCTGAGCTAGTTGCTCATCATCCCTTAGGTTTATTTAAAACCTATGATAAGGAAAAAACAAAATTTAATATGTAGTGAGTAAACCTGGTTACTACCATTTACTATGTGCCAGGGACTATACCAAGTACCTGAAATAAACTTTATCACTTTATTCTCACAACCCTAGTAGTTTCTGTCATCCTCGGTTTATAGAAACTGGAGCTTGGAATTTAAGAGACTCGCCCAAGGTCTCAGAGCTAACTGGTGAAGAGGCTTGGAGTACAGTCTAGGTCTAATTCCAGGCTTATACTTTCAGCTGTAACTTTATAAAGCCTTAGGTGCAATCTCCTCTTGAAAATTCCCCAGCTCTCCAAACTGGGTTAAATATCCCTCCTCTACCCACTCTAAGCTCTCTACACCTAATCATCATTAACAGCTTTATTATATTGTGTTGAGACTGCTTGTTACTACAAGCTCTTGAAGATGAGAAAACCGTTTTTACTAATATATCCACAGCCCACAGCACAGAGCCTACAGAGCTCTGGTAATATGTGATGAAGTTTGTTGAAGTTTGTGTGTGCTTCGCTGTGTCTGACTCTTTGGACCCCATGAACTGTAGCCTGCCAGGCTCCTCTGTCCATGGGATTCTCCAGGCAAGAATACTGGAGTGGGTTGCCATTTCCTTCTCCAGGGGATCTTCCTGACCCAGAGATTGAACCGTGTCTCTTGGACTTCCTGCACTGGCAGGCAGATTCGTTACCACTGTGCCATCTGGGAAGCCCAATATATGATGAATTGCCTGCCCTCCATTGCACCCCCCTACCCTTCCCAAAGCTCATCACAGTAACTTACCTTAGGAGGAAGTCCTATCCGATGAAATTTTCTACCTACTTTTGGCACTTTCTCTAAAGCATACTTTTTGCCTCTAGATTTTGCACGGTCAATTGCACTGTAGTTAAACGTCTCACTGACAAGCCAAACCACCTAGAAATGTACAGTTTAGAGAAATGGCTATTAGAATTTGCATTATAGTATGTCTATTCACATACACCATGGAATTCACACTAATGCTACAAATGAGTGAAGTTTAATGCTATACTAAATGCCCCTGAGAATCTAAAACAGAAAAGCTAAGAGACTTTGCAAAGTTAGTTAAATGACACATATGTATTTCTTTCTGAGATGGGCAGCCTAAAATTGTCCAGTGGAACAAAGAAGTATGTAGAATTAGGAAGGAAAATTTAGAGAACTTTAAGTAAAAATGTATAAAGGCCAAAAAGAAAAAGACAGGAATCTTTTGAGTATGTTAGTTATCTCTACCTTCAGCAGAATTTCTAGATCACTGATTTTTTTCAGCTTTCTAAATGCTGGTTCTTTCTCTTCTTTTTGTCAGCATCATCTCAGCTCACGTGAGAAAGAGATACTCCCTTGGATATTCTGTGCGTCTACACTCATTGGAAAAGATCCTGATGCTGGGAAAGATTGAAGGCAGTAGAAGAAGGCGACAACAGAGGATAAGATGGTTGGATGGCATCACTGACTCGATGGACATGAGTTGGAGCATGCTCCAGGAGATGGTGATGGACAGGGAGGCCTGGCATGCTGGAGTCCATGGGGTCACAAACAGTCAGACACGACTGAGTGACTGAACCAACTGACTGACACTAGAATCAATTTACTAGTCATTTGTGACTCTGGATTACCAACCGCAATTTTAGATTCTGTATACTAGAAGTCACTACAGATGGTGACTGCAGTCATGAAATTAAAAGACGCTTACTCCTTGGAAGGAAAGTTATGACCAACCTAGACAGCATATTAAAAAGCAGAGACATTACTTTGCCAACAAAGGTTCAGTCTAGTCAAGGCTATGGTTTTTCCTGTGGTCATGTATGGATGTGAGAGTTGGACTGTGAAGAAGGCTGAGCACTGAAGAATTGATGCTTTTGAACTGTGGTGTTGGAGAAGACTCTTGAGAGTCCCTTGGACTACAAGGTGATCCAACCAGTCCATTCTGAAGGAGATCAACCCTGGGATTTCTTTGGAAGGAATGAAGCTAAAACTGAAACTCCAGTACTTTGGCTACCTCATGCGAAGAGTTGACTCATTGGAAAAGACTCTGATGCTGGGAGGGATTGGGGGCAAGAGGAGAAGGGGACGACAGAGGATGAGATGGCTGGATGGCATCACTGACTCAATAGACGTGAGTCTCAGTGAACTCCGGGAGTTGGTGATGGACAGGGAGGCCTGGCATGCTGCGATTCGTGGGGTCGCAAAGAGTCGGACACGACTGAGTGACTGATCTGATCTGATCTGATACCAGAAGTACATGATAGAAAGAATGCCTCCTTTACCCTTGTTTTTGGTACAATGCCCAGATGAAGCTTTTCATCCACGAGGTAGGCACCAGCTTCGGAAAGGTATCCCTGGTTGGGAAGCAGGCAGCCCCTACCAAAGCAGCAAGGGCAGCAGACCTTGTGAACGTATTTGGTCCATTTCGGATTCAGGTGACCGTAAGGCTCTTCTGATTTGGGTTTAAACACACCAATAATTTTCTATATAGGAAGAAAGTAAACACTTTGTTAGACTTTTAACATAGGGAGATGATAATCCATAAAATACATTCTGGTCTTTTTCTACTCTTCCTACCACAGATTTGGGCATAACCCTTAACAATTAAGAGTTTTAATTCCAGTCACAGTTTTACACGCATTCTCATTCAACAATCTAAAATCAATAATCTTTTGAGCTAGTGGTTTTCAAACTGTGCTCTGAGAAACCCTAGAGAAGGTGAGAGGAGAGGGCTCTGAGACCCCATCCTCTGGTTTCACCCATTTTACATAATGGATGCCCTAGTTAAAAAAGAGTTCTGCTGATTTTATTTTATTATTATTTTTTTTTTGAAAATGTTTGAAAATCAGTGACCTAGGTCAAACAATGTTATTATTCAATATCTATTAAATATCCAAATTTTATGCTTATTCATTATCTACTTTCCCAGTAGGTGTGCATTCTAAAAGGGCAGGGACTTTCTCTGTGAGGGCTGTATCATCAGTACTCAGAACAGTACCTGGCATATAGTAGGCATTCAAGCATTTGTTAAATGAATAAATCCAATGACAAAAAGCCATCTCTAAGATACAAAGGAAATGATAGGCTCTAGTGACATCTATGCTGCCAGATTCTCCTACTTTTTTCAATTTTTTTTATGAACCAATTTTGAATAAATTCTCTCCTCTTAAAAAAACTGCTTATGGATGTCTAAAAGTCTTTCCCCATTAAGTATATATATCCTGTTAGAACTGTCTTTATTATTGGTCTGATAAAATATATTCATATTAAATTTAAAAGCTGAATTATCCTTAGATAATAAAAAATCTTATTATAAGTATATAATTGTTTATTAATGCAGTAAAGTCTGAGTCATTAATAAAGAAGTCAACAAGAACAAATCAAGAAATCAAGCTTGGAATAAAGATTGAGACATTGACACTACCTACATATATATATATTAAAATCTCAAAAAGACTGTTATAAAAAATATAACTTCAGTCTTTGAAAAAACATTTTGGCAGAATTATAATCTGTTTCTCCTCCTGAAAAAAGAACTGCTGGCTATGCATCATTCAGAAAGCTTTTAGAAATGATAATACAGATTTTTGAAAAATTCTAAACTGAGTTGAACAAAGTCCATATCAGGTTCTCTTTTCTGCTGTAGGATTATTCTTTGGTTTGTTTCATTTTGTCACATTCCAATGCCTTCAAACTTCAAACTGCCCAGGATCCTTCTCTGGTATAATAATGCTGGAAAAAATATTCTGAGGGTAAAAGAAAACTCTGCTTAGTTACTGCAGAGGATGAGATGGTTAGATAGCACTCGACTCAATGGACATGAATTTGAGCAAACTCCAGGAGATAGTGGAGGAAAGATGAGCCTGGCGTGCTGCAGTCCATGGACTCGCAGAGTCAGACACAACCTAGCAACTAAACAACAACAAGGACTTGTGAATATAAACCCCACAAACCCACAGCTGAATGTTGAGTATTCAATAAATACTTGAAGCCAAGTATTAAAATAATAAAACGGAAATTGTACAAACAGCTCTAGTTTTAAACAGTAGAGTGCTTTAGTTAAAAATAAACTGACCTTTATTTCTGAAAAGAGGGTGCAACCAGATTTATTAGGAAAATATCTTCAGAAACTCACAATGACTTCACATTCAAATTAGTGTTTTCCAAAATGTCTGTTATATATAGTAGGTCTATGAAATTCTCACCCTCTTAGGATCCTTCACAAAGTAACTTCCACTTGAACCTTGAGAGATTCTTTCTGGATAAACTTCAAATTCTATTGCTTGCTCCGCTTTCAATATAACATCAGCAAATTCTGGATCATCCAAAAATGTGTTCAATTCTGAAGAATCAACAATTATTACATTAAGAAAAACATTACTACAGAATGAAAAAAAAGAAGAAAGACCAGCTATGAGAATAGCTGACAACATATGAGCTCACAACATGGACCTGTAATACTAGATTAGGTTACCAGTGTTAAGACATTTAGGCACAGAAAAATGTAGACTTCCCTGGTGGCTCAGACGGGAAAGAATCCACCTGCAATGCGGGAGACCCGGGTTCAACCCTTAGGATGGGAAGATCCCCTGGAAAAGAGAATGGCTACCCACTCCAGTATTCTGGCCAGGACAGAGGAGCCTGGAGGGCTACAGTCCATAGGGTCACAAAGAGTTGGACACGACTGAGTGACTAAACGCTTTTTTTTTTTCCCCATGGAGTACTTCAATGTCTTTTTTTTTTTTTCTTTTTTAACCCCACTTTAAGTATCAAGTTAAGACACAAGGAAAATATTTCCTATGCTGAAAAAAAATTACACAAATTCCGTGTGTTAACTTGAACTCCTCCCTCCCAGTGATTTTGTTCTTCATCCAGCCTCAGCCTCCATTAGCAATCATTCCTCAGATATATCATCACCAATACCTGCAACCGCATCACACTTAGCATTTCAGTCATCTTCTATTTTCCTAGTTCACTGCTTCTGGCACCCTGAGTCCAAAAATTCTTCCATCCCACAAGGACCTTTAAAGCACTGATCTACCAAATACTGTTCAAGGGTCTTCACCCGCTTTGTGTCCCTCCTTGGCTAGCATAAATTATGGTTAATCATCACTAAAATCACTCTCTTCTTCCCACTCCTCATCATAGTTACCTGTAAAATCTCACTCCTGGTTAAATCCAATTGTCTACTGACTATGCCTGTGCCTGGACAGCTGAACTTGCCAAACACAACGCCTGGTGTCTTCCCTTAAATGCCTGGTGTCTCCCCTTAAAAAAAAACCCACAAACCTCAGCTGGATTCTTCATGTTGTCTGGGGAGCATACTACATTCCTGTTAAAGACTGAATGCTTGTGTTCCTCTGAAATACATCGAGGCCTTATTCCCCAATGTGATCATATATGGAGGGGGACTTAGGCGGAAGTAATTAGGCTTAGATGAGGCCACGAGGGTGGGTATCCCACAATAGAGTTAGGCCATGTGACGACCCAGGGAGAAGGCTGCCATCTGCAAGCCAAGAACTGAGCCCTTGCCAAGAACCTGATCATGCTGACACCCTGATTTTGGACTTCCCAACCTCCAGAACTGAGCAATAAAGTCTGTTGTTCAAAAGCCACGTAGGCTAGGGTATTTTATCATAACATCCTAAACTAGGACAACTTCCCTGATACACAGACTCTCCGACTCTTTTGGACAACTATCTCATACCCTCTCTTCTCCTCATATTCCCAACAACTCTTTCATCTCAGCAGATGATCTAGTTTCCTATTTCAAGAAGAAAACAGAAGCAAGCAGGAAAAACGATCATCTGCCCTCAGCATCATATTTACCCCTTCACATTCTCTAAGGTTGACTCTTCCACTTTGTACACTAGTCCTATCTCCCTGACTGTGTGCTTAGTTGCTCAGTTGTGCCCAACTTTGTGACCCCATGGACTGTAGCCTGCCAGGCTCCTCTGTCCACGAGGATTCTCCAGGCAAGAATACTGGAGTGGGTTGCCATGCCCTCCTTCAGGGGATCTTTCTGACCCAGGGACTGAACCCAGGTCTCCCACATTGAAGGTGGATTCTTTACCATCTGACCCCTACCAGGGAAGTCCTACCCCAGGACATGTCTTCAGCAGTTTTTCCCAAATCAGTATTTCCCTTGCTATTGGATCATTTCCACAAACACATAAAACTTGACTTCACTTGACTGCCAAGATGCCATTTCTCCACGTTGTTCTTCCATTTCATCAGCTCCTCTTTTTCAGTCTCTTGTGGGCTCATTCTCATCTCCCTAGCAGCTTAACTTTGGAAAGCCCAGGTTCAGTTCATGGTCCTCTTCTTCCTCATTAGCACTGATGACTTCCAGATTAATATCTCAAGCCTGGACTTCTGCCCTGAACCCCAGACTACTATACCCAGCTTCTCCACTTGTATGTTTAGCAGACAGCTCAAACTTTACTGCCTCAAACTCAATTCATTTTCTCTCGACTGCCTCACTCCCAGTATTCTCTGTATTACTGGCAATCCCAAATCTTCTAGGTGCTCTTGTGAAAAGCTTTGGAATCATCCATGACCTCACTCTCTCACCCTCCATATCCAATCCATCAGCAGGTTGTGTAGCTCCACCTTAAATGAACATCCAGAATCTAACCAGTTCTTACAATCTCCATTCCTTCCATGTGATTCAAATCACTATCAACTCTAGCCTAGATTGTCACAAGAGTCTCTTAATGGGTCTCCTCTCTATACTCAACAGGGAAGCTACAGAATCCTTCTAAAACCCAAGTCAGTTAATTGCCTGGCGGTCTAGTGGTGAGGACCCAACACTTTCACTCATGGGGCAGCCCAGTGATTCTCCATCTCATTCAAAAGAAAAAAATCTAAGTTCTAATATTGGCCCTCAAGACTCTACCCAATATCTCCTAACCTCCACTTTATTTTTCTGCTTAGCGCTTATCACCTAACCTATCATATAACTTAGCTATTTTGTGAGCTCCAAGAAGACAAGTATTTCTTTCACTGCTACATACCCAACTTTTTTTAGTTCCTGGAACATAAGAGGCACTCAATAAATATTTGAAGAATTAATAATTAATCATTTAAAATGGTAGACGTTAAATACTCACATTTTTCTTTGAAAGGCATATAAATGTTATTACATGTAAATCTTATGAAAATTCAAACTATAAACTTTCCTTAATTTAAAACTTGCCTTAATTCAGACATAGAACTATTATTTACTAATTTTTAAAAGCTTACGCCGAGAAAAATATTGCAAAAAGGGCCCTTGGGCATATTTAACCTACTTAAAACAATAAATAATCCACGTATTTAATCATGTTCATAAAATTGATATACTATTTTCAGATCTAGTCCACGAAAATTCTTAAGAATGAAGGGAGAGGAGGTGGTCCTAAGATGGCACAGGAATAGGACAGGGAGACCACTTGCTCCCCCACAAATTCATCAAAAGAACATCTGAACGCTGAGTAAATTCCACAAAACAACTTCTGAACGCTGGCAAAGGACATCAGGCACCCAGAAAAGCAGCCCATTGTCTTTGAAAGGAGATGGAGAAGTCTTGAGGCTACTGTAAGAATAAGACTGAAAACTAGAGGCAGGAGGCTTAAATCCAAATCCTGAGAACACCTGAGAACTCCTGACTCCAGGGAACATTAATCAATAGGAGCTCATCAAATGCCTCCATACCTACACTGAAACCAAGCACCACCCAAGGGCCAACAAGTTCCAGAGCAAGACATAACACACAAATTCTTCAGCAACACAGGAACACAGCCCTGAGCTTCAATATACAGGCTGCCCAAAGTCACTCCAAACCCACGGACATCTCATAACTCATTACTGGACGCTGCATTGCACTCCAGAGAGAAATCCAGCTCCACCCACCAGAACACCAACACAAGCTTCCCTAACCAGGAAACCTTGACAAGCCACCCGCCCAACCCCACCCACTGCAAGGAAACTCCACAATAAAGAGAACTCCACAAACTGCCAGAATACGGAAAGGCCACCCCAAACACAGCAATATAAACAAGATGAAGAGGCAGAGAAATACCCAGCAGGTAAAGGAACAGGATAAATGCCACCAAACCAAACCAAAGAGGAAGAGACAGGGAATCTACCTGATAAAGAATTCCAAATAATGATAGTGAAAATGACCCAAAATCTTGAAAGCAAAATGGAGTTACAGATAAATAGCCTGGACACTAGGACTGAGAAGATGCAAGAAAGGTTTAACAAGAAATAAAGAAGAAATAAAAAGAAATAAAAGAGATAGAAGAAATAAAAAAGAGTCAATATATAATGAATGAAGAGTCAATATATAATGAATGAACAATAAATAAAAAGAAATAAAAGAGATAGAAGAAATAAAAAAGTCAATATATAATGAATAATGCAATAAATGAGATCAAAAACACTCTGGAACCAACAGTAGAATAAGGGAGGCAGAAGACAGGATAAGTGAGATAGGATAGGATAAGTAGAAGATAGAATGGTAGAAATAAAGGAAACAGAGAGGAAAAAAGAATTAAAAGAAATGAGGACAATCTCAGAGAACTCTGGGACAATGTTAAATGCCCCAACATTCAAATCATAGGAGTCCCAGAAGAAGACAAAAAGAAAGACCATGAGAAAATACTTGAGGAGATAATAGTTGAAAACTTCCCTAAAATGGGGAAGGAAATAATCACCCAAGTCCAAGAAACCCAGAGAGTCCCAAATAGGATAAATCCAAGGCAAAACACCCCAAGACATATATTAATCAAATTAATGAAGATCAAACACAAAGAACAAATATTAAAAGCAGCAAAGGAAAAACAACAAATAAAACACAAGGGGATTCCCATAAGGATAACAACTGATCTTTCAATAGAAACTCTTCAGGCCAGGAGGGAATGGCAGGACATACTTAAAGTGATGAAAGAAAATAACCTATAGCCCAGATTACTGTACCCAGCAAGGATCTCATTCAAATATGAATGAGAAATGAAAAGCTTTACAGACAAGCAAAAGCTGAGAGAATTCAGCACTACCAAACCAGCTCTCCAACAAATGCTAAAGGATCTTCTCTAGACAGGAAACACAAAAAGGGTGTATAAACTTGAACCCAAAACAATAAAGTAAATGGCAACGGGATCATACTTATCAATAATTACCTTAAATGCCAACAAAGGTCCATCTAGTCAAGGCTATGGTTTTTCCAGTGGTCATGTATGGATGTGAGAGTTGGACTGTGAAGAAAGCTGAGCACCAAAGAATTGATGCTTTTGAACTGTGGTATTGGAGAAGACTCTTGAGAGTCCCTTGGACTGCAAGGAGATCCAACCAGTCCATTCTAAAGGAGATCAGCCCTGGGTGTTCTTTGGAAGGAATGATGCTAAAGCTGAAACTCCAGTACTTTGGCCACCTCATGCGAAGAGTTGACTCATTGGAAAAGACTCTGGTGCTGGGAGGGATTGGGGGCAGGAGGAAAAGGGGACAACAGAAGATGAGATGGCTGGATGGCATTACCAACTCGATGGACATGAGTTTGAGTGAGCTCTGGGAGTTTGTGATGGACAGGGAGGCCTGGCGTGCTGCAATTCATGGGGTCACAGAGAGTCAGACACAACTGAGCGACTGAACTGAACTGAACTGAACTGAAATAGGTTGAATGCCCAAACCAAAAGACAAAGACTGGCTGAATGGATACAAAAACAAGACCCCTATATGTGTTGTCTACAAGAGACCCACCTCGAAACAGACACATACAGACTGAAAGTGAAGGGCTGGAAAAAGATATTCCACGTAAATAGAGACCAAAAGAAAGCAGGAGTAGCAATACTCATATCAGATAAACTAGACTTAAAACAAAGGCTGTGAAAAGAGACAAAGAAGGACACTACATAATGATCAAAGGATCAATCCAAGAAGAAGATATAACAATTATATATGCACCCAACATAGGAGCACCGCAATATGTAAGACAAATGCTAACAAGTATGAAAGGGGAAATTAACAGTAACACAATAATAGTGGGAGACTTTAGTACCGCACTCACACCTATGGATAGATCAACTAAACAGAATTAACAAGGAAACACAAACTTTAAATGATACAATAGACCAGTTAGACCTAATTGATATCTATAGGACATTCAGCCCAAAACAATGAATTTCACCTTTTTCTCAAGTGCACACAGAACCTTCTCCAGGATAGATCACATCCTGGGCCATAAATCTAGCCTTGGTAAATTCAAAAAAATTGAAATCATTCCAAGCATCTTTTCTGGCCACAATGCAGTAAGATTAGATCTCAATCACAGCAGAAAAACTATTAAAAATTCCAACATATGGAGGCTGAACAACATGCTGCTGAATAACCAACAAATCACATAAGAAATCAAAAAAGAAAGCAAAATATGCATAGACACGAATGAAAAAGAAAACACAACAACCCAAAACCTGTGGGACACTGTAAAAGCAGTGCTAAGGGGAAGGTTCATAGCAATACAGGCATACCTTAAGAAACAAGAAAAAAGTCAAATAAATAACCTAACTCTACATCTAAAGCAACTAGAAAAGGAAGAAATGAAGAACCCCGGGGTTAGAAGGAAAGAAATCTTAAAAATTAGGGCAGAAATAAATGCAAAAGAAACAAAAGAGACCATAGCAAAACTCAACAAAGCCAAAAGCTGGTTCTTTGAGAGGACAAATAAAATTGACAAACCATTAGCCAGACTCATCAAGAAACAAAGGGAGAAAAATTAAATCAATAAAATTAGAAATGAAAATGGAGAGATCACAACAGACAACACAGAAATACAAAGGATCATAAGAAACTATCAGCAATTATATGCCAATAAAATGGACAACTTGGAAGAAATGGACAAATTCTTAGAAAAGTACAACTTTTCAAAACTGAACCAGGAAGAAATAGAAAATCTTAACAGACCCATCACAAGCACGGAAATTGAAACTGTAATTGGAAATCTTCCAGCAAACAAAAGGTCAAGACCAATCGGCTTCACAGCTGAATTCTACCAAAAATTTAGAGAAGAGCTAACACCTATCCTACTCAAACTCTTCCAGAAAATTGCAGAGGAAGGTAAACTTCCAAACTCATTCTATGATACCAAAACCTGACAAAGATGCCACAAAAAAAGAAGACTACAGGCCAATATCACTGATGAACATAGATGCAAAAATCCTTAACAAAATTCTAGCAATCAGAATCCAACAACACATTAAAAAGATCATTCATCATGACCAAGTGGGCTTTATCCCAGGAATGAAAGGATTCTTCAATATCTTCAAATCAATCAATGCAATTCACCACATTAACAAGTTGAAAAATAAAAGCCATATGATTATCTCAATAGATGCAGAGAAAGCCTTTGACAAAATTCAACATCCATTTATGATAAAAACCCTTCAGAAAGCAGAAATAGAAGGAACATACCTCAACATAATTAAAGCTATATGTGACAAACCCACAGCAAACATTATCCTCAATGGTGAAAAATTGAAAGAATTTCCCCTAAAATCAGGAGCAAGACAAGGATGCCCACTTTCACCACTACTATTCAACATAGTTTTGGAAGTGTTGGCCACAGCAATCAGAGCAGAAAAAGAAATAAAAGGAATCCAAATAGGAAAAGAAGAAGTAAAACTCTCACTGTTTGCAGATGACATGATCCTCTACATAGTAAACCCTAAAGACTCCACCAGAAATTTACTAGAGCTAATCAGTGAATATAGTAAAGTTGCAGGATATAAAATCAACACACAGAAATCCCTTGCATTCCTATACACTAACAGTGAAAAAATAGAAAGAGAAATTAAGGAAACAATTCCATTCACCATTGCAACGAAAAGAATAAAATACTTAGGAATATATCTACCTAAAAAACTAAAGACCTATATATAGAAAACTATAAAATACTGGTGAAAGAAATCAAAGAGGACACTAATAGATGGAGAAATATACTGTGTTCATGGATCAGAAGAATCAATATACTGAAAATGAGTAGACTACCCAAAGCAATCTATAGATTCAATGCAATCCCTATCAAGCTACCAATGGTATTTTTCACAGAGCCAGAACAAATAATTTCACAATTTGTATGGAAATACAAAAAACCTCGAATAGCCAAAGCAATCTTGAGAAAGAAGAATGGAACTGGAGCAATCAACCTGCCTGACTTCAGGCTCTACTACAAAGCCACAGTCATCAAGACAGTATGATACCGGCACAAAGACAGAAATATAGATCAATGGAACAAAATAGAAAGCCCAGAGATAAATCCATGCACCTACGGACACCTTATCTTTGACAAAGGAGGCAAGAATATACAATGGAGAAAAGACAATCTCTTTAACAAGTGGTGCTGGGAAAACCGGTCAACCACTTGTAAAAGAATGAAACTAGAACACTTTCTAACACCATACACAAAAATAAACTCAAAATGGATTAAAGATCTAAACGTAAGGCCAGAAACTATAAAACTCCTAGAGGAGAACATAGGCAAAACACTCTCTGACATAAATCACAGCAAGATCCTCTATGACCCACCTCCCAGAATATTGGAAATAAAAGCAAAAATAAACAAATGGGACCTAATTAAACTTAAAAGCTTCTGCACAACAAAGGAAACTATAAACAAGGTGAAAAGACAGCCTTCAGAATGGGAGAAAATAATAGCAAATGAAGCAACTGACAAAGAATTAATCTCAAAAATACACAAGCAACTCCTGCAGCTCAATTCCAAAAAAATAAATGACCCAATCAAAAAATGGGCCAAAGAACTAAACAGACATTTCTCCAAAGAAGACATACAGATGGCTAACAAACACATGAGAAGATGCTCAACATCACTCATTATCAGAGAAACACAAATCAAAACCACAATGAGGTACCATTTCATGCCAGTCAGAATGGCTGCTATCCAAAAGTCTACAAGCAATAAATGCTGGAGAGGGTGTGGAGAAAAGAGGACCCTCTTACACTGTTGGTGGGAATGCAAACTAGTACAGCCACTATGGATAACAGTCTGGCGATTCCTTAAAAATCTGGAAATAGAACTGCCATATGACCCAGCAATCCCACTGCTGGGCATACACAGTGAGGAAACCAGAACTGAAAGAGACACGTGTACCCCAAGGTTCATCGCAGCACTGTTTATAATAGCCAGGACATGGAAGCAACCTAGATGTCCATCAGCATTTGAAGGGATAAGAAAGCTGTGGTACATATACACAATGGATTATTACTCAGCCATTAAAAAGAATACATTTGAATCAGTTCTAATGAGGTGGATGAAACTGGAGCCTATTATACAGAGTGAAGTAAGCCAGTAAGAAAAACACCAATACAGTATACTAATGCATATATATGGAATTTAGAAAGATGGTAACAATAACCCTGTATGCGAGACACAAAAGAGACACAGAAGAGTCTTTTGGACTCTGTGGGAGAGGGAGAGGGTGGGATGATTTGGGAGAATGGCATTGAAACATGTAAATTATCATATGTGAAATGAATCACCAGTCCAGATTCGATGCATGATACAGGATGCTTGGGGCTGGTGCACTGGGATGACCCAGAGGGATGGTATGGGGAGGGAAGTGGGAAGGGGGTTCAGGATGGGGAACACATGTACACCCGTGGTGGATTCATGTCAATGTATGGCAAAATGAATACAATATTGTAATTAGCCTCCAATTAAAATAAATAAATTTATATTAAAAAAAAATGAATGAAGGGAGAAACTTTGTCTTTCTCATTCACTGTGTGTCCTAGCACCTGGAAGAAGGATCAGCATTTAGTGGGTTCTTAATAAACACTTAAATGAATAAAGTATTACTTATATGGCAGAATATGCTAATAATTACTACATTAATCAAATGATACTTCTTCTAGGTCAAGGCTTTTAACAAGAAAGAAGTCGGAAAGTTATTTATCTCAATTTTGCTCCCAATACTGGTATATTTTCTATAATACATCTCCAGCAGGTGGTCTCTGGGCCAATGTTTAAACACTTCCAAAAAGAGATACTCATTTTTTTGTTGTTAATACTTTTTGTGTTTCTTTTTTTTAAAATATAAAACTTCTCTTTTGAAGAAACAGGTCTCCTTGTAGCTTCACCCAAGGTACTAGACTTGCCACCTGGAGCAAAACAAAAGTCTACTTACTCCTCTCTTCCCAGGGAGAGGCCTTCACATAGCTGCAGACCATTTCATGCTCCCCTAAGATTCCTCTATTCTCTGCCTCCTTCCACATGGAAGTGTTCTCAGGTTTTTCAGCATCCAAGTTGCCCTCCGACTTCATGCTTCAGTTTTCCAATGTGCCTTTTAAAAATATGGTCTCCAGAATCGAGCAACCCATTGCGGAGAACAGAGACAGCTCTCAGTCTTGACACTATACCAAAATAAGAAGTACTCTAGTATTACAATCGTTGTTTAGGAGTCCTGTCATACTAATTCACGTTGAACTGGCTAAACTCTTGGACCACTTTTGGTCTCTCCCATCCTGTACTAAAGCAGTTCTTTTGGAAACTATGTGCAGACTTTGACATTACCATTACATGTTTCAGGTTGCTTTATGGGTTAAGCTTTATGAGTTCATCATAGAACCTGCCTTTGTGACTCTCATGGAGCCCAGGATCATACTCTGGACACTTAATAATTCAGCTTCAACCCAAACCTGAACCATTCCTATACAGTCAGCCAGCAGGTTTTCAATCCCTTTCTCTTTAGCTTGTCCCTTCCCTGAGCAATTCTTTTGGATAAATGAAACTATCTCCCTACATGAAAACTGGCGATATTTGAAGATGGTCTGGATATACCATCACAGTCCAGAAAGGCACTTGGAAGACAACTGGTCCTGTCTAATTACTACCGGAAAAGAAAAAAAAGCAACACGATTACATAACAACTTTTCTAAACATCAAAATAATTATTTTTCAGTAGATTTTTCTGTTTCATAATTCACAATTACATCCTACAACTTTCAGTTACTTAAATGTATATTTAGCCATGAGTTTAACTTGGAGAATACACTCTTAAGTTATACCACTTCAAGATATATGTGCTATGGATATTTGGTTTGAAGGTTTGCTGTCATTGTTTGGTTTGATTGTTAATAGCTGAGGGGCTTAAATAGCTATATTTTCTTTAAATTTTGTTAATATTACTTTTACTCCTTCTAAGGAATAAACTGTGAAACTTTGATTTGTCTCTGTATTAAAAAATATTTAGATTTTCTGAGGAGACTGTCAGTTCTACCTCTGTATACTCCCGTTGGGACTCACAAGCTCCAGTCCTATTCAAATTCCTCACTTTTCACAAGGTGTCCAGCCCACCCTCTGAACTTTCACCCATGCTGTTCATGCCAAGTTTCTTTCCTATGGCTAATTTTTATCCATCTTTCAGCTCCATCTGACTACTTGTAATGCTGTAACAAAATGATCTTGGTCCCAGGAGGGCAGAAATCTTTGTTCTATTCTGTGATATATGCCAAGTGCTTAAACCTGTGCCTGACACACGGCAGACCTTCAATAATGTGAGAAGTATTTATCAACAAACCCTTAACCACACTTAAGGGCTACAAGTGATCCTCTGGTAAGTAGAAATGAAAATGGATTAAGAGAACCCATTGTATAACCTGTTAACAATTACTTTTATATAGGTATGCATAGCAACTTACTAAGTTCTCATTTTAAATATATAAATCAAGATGAACTCTTCCTCACCTAAGGGCTGGGAATATATCTTACCCACTGGCCAGAATATCTTCTAAAATGTAAAGTAGCTGGTTCACAAGTTTGATGATCCAAACTAAACTGGAACCCTCGGGGGTGCCAGTGTTATTTAAGTCTCAAACTGGACACTATTTCCTCTGCGAAGTCTTCCCTGGCCCCTATACCCAGGGCAGGGCTCCAAGAACTGTCAGCTTTCCCCATGAAGCACATATATCCTGTTAGAACTGTCTGTTTTAATTGACTGTTTCCTCCATTAAGTTATAAGGTTCCACAAGGACAGGGCTGCTGACTGGACAGCCATTTGGTATCTGGTCACCCCTGTTTCCCTAAGGGCTGGATTCCCACTGGTGCCCGAAGGCACTGAAACATTTGCTGACTGAATGTTGGATCTCTGCAACAAGTGCATTCTAATTAGTGGTTTGAGGAAAACTCTCCAACACACTGATGCTCACTACTTTTCAAAAGCTCAGTTTTGGAAGATTGTCAAGACCCATGAGATTATCTATTCTTCTAATACCTTCCTCTAAATTAAGCCAGACTATCAGCATCTGGAATCTAGATCCAGCAATACTGATAACATCACCCACTAGAATTAGTTCCACTGAAATGAACTTCAGGAAGTTGTATGAAACACTCTTATGAAAGTCATCACTTTTCTTACCAAGGTATTATTCAGCATATAGTCTCTTCTCCAAGAGAATACCTAACAGTTTATCCTTTGCCAGTTTTGTTTTGTTTCAAATAACTAGTCTGTTTTAACTTTATGGGCACAGTGATTGTGTTTCTCTCAAGCTGCCAGGTCAGTAATCTTAAAAATCAAATTCATGCACTGCCTGCATCAAGTGATGTTAATTTTGTGTAGTCTTGTTCTGGCCTCCATCTTGTTTATTTCATTACTCTTACTTCCCATTCTCATAATTTTCCCTACTTTTAAATGACTTTATTATGTTCATACATTTATAAGCCACCATGAATCATTAAATGGCTTATAAACACACACTTTCTTTTACTTTGGTAGCTTGTAAATTCTAACATCATTCTCTAATCACTAGGCTCTCCAACAAAAACTGATAAGTGCTTCTGGTTTATATCAACTGGAACCTTCAATTCACCTCTGTGCTTCTTTAAAATGAGAATTTTTAAAAAGTGCTAATATCATAGGGTTGGTTATAAATTATATGAAACACATGCACTATGCCCTGCACGTATTGTTTTGTGGGTATTAACTATTATTATCTTTACTACTCTCTAACTCATTGATTAAAATGACAACTAGCAAAGGAATACCACTAATTCTTCTACTTTGACACTGCTCCAACAACCCGATGTTTACGCTCATTCTAGACTTTGCCACACGCCTTGTTCAAGTAAAGATAACAGAGCTAGGCCATTCTTCCACTGGTTAAAGTACATAAAGCTCCTATTTACATACACAGAATAGTTAAGCTTGATAAATGATGCTATATCAATCTAAAGACAAGAGTATCTTGGAACTAGAGAGGTGGCTTCATGGAAATCGGATGGTAAAGAACAAAGGAAATGAATGAATTAAAAAAAAATGACTTATCAGTTAAATTAATCAAACTTTTTAGGAGAATGGTTTGAAATTTTAAAAATAGCTTTTGTAGTTCAAAACTATTTTAAAGTCCATTAAAAATAAGACCTTGGTAATAAGTAAATAAAGGTAACAATTATTTTATAACAGTTGGGGATCTATAGCAAAGAACTAGGTTCAGTCTGGCTTTTCCACTTTCTGGACCTTGACTTTGGGTTACAGCTGAAGTTCTATCAACTACTAGTCATCGAAGTTTTCATTCATTTCCCATCCTCATACCCAGGATGACTTCACCCAGCTAACTTGCTGTGCTATTCTAAGAATTAATGAAATATTAAAAAAAAAAAAAGTGATAGCTGCTCAGTCGTGTCCAACTCTTTGCAACCCCATGGACTGTAGTCCCCAAGCTCCTCTGTCCATGGAATTCTCCAGGCAAGAATACTGGAGTGGGTAGCCATTCCCTTTTCCAGGGGATCTTCCTGACCCAGGGATCGAAACCAGGTCTCCTGCATTGCAGGCAGATTCTTTACCATCTGAGCCACCAAGGAAGCCTTGAAGATCTCAGAAAAACATCAATTGAGATATAAATGTTATTGCCATTTAAAAAGGTTAAAATTCTCTTTAATAATCCATTTGTATTCCAATATTACACTCTATCCTCGCTTTTACTTTTTCTAGCTTTAATATCAGGAGAAGGCAATGGCACCCCATTCTTGCCTGGAAAATTCCATGGACAGAGGAGCCTGGTAGGCTGCAGTCCATGAGGTTGCTAAGAGTCGGACATGACTGAGCGACTTCACTCTCACTTTTCACTTTCATGCCTTGGAGAAGGAAATGGCAACCCACTCCAGTGTTCTTGCTTGGAGAATCCCAGGGACAGGGGAGCCTGATGGGCTGCCGTCTATGGGGTCACACAGAGTCGGACATGACTGAAGCGACTTAGCAGCAGCAGCTTTAATATCACTTGTTTGCAAAACCTTACCTTCATAGAATAAACGCATTTTCAAGGTTTTAGTATCTTTTAAAATCTAGCTACACAGTAACTTTGGGTAGAAAAAGGCAAGTCTGCCACACAAATCTCAGTGACCTCACAGACAGGTTTCTAGGTAATATATAGCATTATAATCAATGTAGCTGGGTGAATGTGGATCCATTTGTGATCTGGTTCCAAATCCATGTTTGATTGTTCTGTTAAATGTTGTACTGTCGATGCATACAAAAGTTAACATTATAATGGTAGCTAGCTGACCTGTAAGTCAGACCAGTCTGTTAAAGCTTTCTTCATTAAAGTCTGCTTCCCTCGGGCCTCTTTGATTCATTTACTCTACCATTTGACCATAATTACAACTAGAGTAACCTACTCTATCAAGTGCAGAAGCCCCATTAATGTACCAGTAGCAGAATATGTAAAATCTACCTACTCCACAAAAACTTCAGCAACATAATGCAAACTACATTTTCTGTGTCTTTTCTTTAAGCTGTCATGTGCAGAGCAATATTCCAGGCAGAATGCAAACATTACCTCATTTAAACCATCCTTACCACCACCGATCAAGTGTTATCAGGCTCATTTTACAAAACAAGCCTGTCCCAGCGCTACCTACGACGCTTACAAGTCTATTCTATTTTTTAAATTAGTCTAATTCAACCCCTCTATGCCAAAAAGTTCCACTTACCAACAAATACCCATGCCTGCAGCTTCGTGCCTAAATTTTACTACCTTTCAACATTTCAATTACCCTCTCTTTCATCTGAGGCTGTCAGTCTGCTTAATAGTGAAAACGGTTTTTCCTTTTTCTGTATAAAAATAAAAAAGTCTCGAGAAAGAAAACTTTGCAAGAGAGAAAGCAGGTACAGAAGTTCAACTGCTTCTGCCCCCTCTGGCTAATGTCACAATAACAATATTTTAAAAGTTTTTGAAACGTGTCCCAGTGGCAACCGGATATTCTTGCTATCTCTTGACTGTCATCCACCTTGCAAATTCACGAACTTTCTTGGTAGTTCGGGGTTCTTAAGCCAAAACTTTAAAGCCAAACTTGAGCAAACATCTTAGGTCATTTTACAGTGTTAAGACTTCCTGTCTGATTCCAAAAGTTTAGGATCACTCTTAGGGGCGGCCCCAAGGATCGGAGTTTAATGACCACCTCGGGTGTCAGGAGAAGCAGCCTATATAGCCCCTGGAGAAGGTGCGAATAGACGGGGGAGCGGGGATGGGGGAGAAAATGCGAGGTGACCAAGGTGTGAGAGACAGCTGAACCCTCGGCCGGTGCTCAGGACGATCCCTAGCGAACAGTTTTTCCTACCAGGCAAGGGCTAGCGGGCAACCGAGAAAGAAGCCGGGGTCTGCGACCCGAGGAGGGGCTTGAATGCTGAGCGCGGCGGAGAGGGGCACTCTGGCAGGGCGCGGGAGTAGGGAAGAGCCGGGTCGCACCTGAACCCACGGGGCGGTTCCGGTCCAGATTGGTGGGCGAGCTCCGCTGACGCCCCAAGCCCGAGGAGGAGGAGAAAGACGCATCCCGGAGCAGAAGCGGCAGTTCCCGGTCGCTGGCCTGGCTAGGGGAGGCCGCACCTTCCTCCCCTGCAGCCGTCTCCAGCCTCACAGCGCCCCCCGGAGCGACCTTCCGCCGCTGGGCCCAGACGATCCGCGGCAGCAGCGGCTCCCGCTCCTCGTCCTCCTCGTCCTCCTCCAGGCTCCCGCTGCCGGCGGACTCCGGCCTCCCGGGCTCGGAGGCCTCCGCCATGGCCTCCGTCTGTGCCTTCCGCGCTGAGACCGACTCAGAGAGGCGAGGCGTTCGGGTCTGGTTTCGGCATCGCGGGGAACCGGAGCCTCTGGGTCAGACCGAAGAAACCTAGCCAGTGCACAGTCCAGCTCGGCGCCCGCCAGGCGGTTGCCCCGCCCGCCGGCCGAGCCCCACCTCGCGCCTCCCCCGCGCCTGCGCGGAAGTGCGGGGGCGTTGTGCGGGGGCCCGGCCGCCACCTGTCTCCCTAAACTGGGGAAGACGCCCGGCGGAGCTAAAGTTACTGCTTGTGGACCGCGGGGGTGGATGTTAATCTACCTTTGCAGAGGTGCCCCTCTCTAAGCCAAATCAGCCTCTCCCTCCCCTGCAGAATTCTCTCATGTTTCCCACAATGTATACCTGTGTATTTCTTTGTATGACTAACATGTTTCCCCCACTAGAAGTCCCGGAGAGCCAGGGCCTCGTCATTTTTTCCAAACATTGCTGATATTGTAGTTTGCATTTTCTCTTTTTAAACACTGGTTAATCTAGCTAGAAGCTTATATAAATTTTTAGTTTTTTTCAAAAAGCCATCTATGGGTCCATTGATTATCTGTTCTCTAGTTCATTGACTTTTTAATAATTTTCTTCTTTTTTTTTAATATATATACCTTGTTTGGGTTTTGCTTAGTTTCTTAATTTGTAAGTTTACCAAATTTGTAAGTCTACCAAATTTGGGGAAATCTCAGCCATTATTTTTTCAAAAATTTTTCTACTCCACTCTCTTCCCTTTCTGTGATTCCTATTAGAGGTACCTTAAGCTCTTCAATATCATCTTAAAGATTAGTATGGCTCTGTCCATTTTTTTCAATAGTTTTTATCTCTGTTTCTCAGCTGGAATAATTTCTCTGAATCTGTTTTTAAGTTTGCCAATCCTTCAGCCATTTCTAATTAGCTGCTGGACCCACCCAGTGAATTTTTTATTTCAAAATTTGTACTTTTTAGTTCTAGAATTTCCATTCCCCCCTTCTCTTTTTAGAGTTTCTGTATCTCCGCTGAGTTTTTCTGCTAACTCGTTATTATGACCATATACTTTTTCATGTCCTTGTATGGTGTATCAGTTCAGTTCAGTTCAGTTGCTCAGTCGTCTCCGACTCTTTGCAGTCCCATGGACTGCAGCACACCAGGCTTCCCTGTCCATCACCAACTCCTAGAGCTTGTTCAAACTCATGTCCATTGAGTCGGTGATGCCATCCAACCATCTTTCCCTCTGTTGTCCCCTTCTTCTCCTGCCTAATGTATAATAACTGTTTAAAACTCTTTGCTAGCCATCATGGAGAATGATACAGAGATTCCTTAAGAAACTAAAAATAAGAGTTTCAGTATGATCTAGCAATCCCACTCTTGGGCATGTATCCACAGAACACTCTAATTCAAAAAGATACATGGACCCCAAAGTTCATAGCAGCACTATTTACAATAGCCAAAACATGAAGTCAACCTAAATGTCCACTGACAGATGAAATGGTTAAAGATACACACACACACACACACACACACACACAGATATACACACACACACACACACAGAGTGGAGTATTATTCAGCCATAAAAAAGAATGAAATAATGCCATTTACAGCAACACAGATGGACCTAGAATTTATCATCCTAGGTGGAGTAAGTCAGACAGAGAAAGATAACTACCATATGATATCATTTATATGTGGAATCAAAAAAAATAATACAAAGAACTTATTTATTAAATAGAAATAGGTGACAGAGGATGAGATGGCTGGATGGCATCACTGACTCGATGGACATGAGTCTGAGTGAACTCTGGGAGTTGGTGATGGACAGGGAGGCCTGGCGTGCTGCGATTCATGGGGTCGCAAAGAGTCGGACACGACTGAGCAACTGAACTGAACTGAATAAAACTGGATGTGAGAGTTGGACTGTGAAGAAAGCTGAGCACCAAAGAATTGATGCTTTTGAACTGTGGTGTTGGAGAAGACCCTTGAGAGTCCCTTGGACTGCAAGGAGATCCAACCAGTCCATTCTAAAGGAGATTGGTCCTGGGTGTTCTTTGGAAGGAATGATGCTAAAGC
Organism: Bubalus kerabau; assembly: GCF_029407905.1. Lineage (NCBI taxonomy): Eukaryota > Metazoa > Chordata > Mammalia > Artiodactyla > Bovidae > Bubalus > Bubalus kerabau. Next base: position 48,932,888 of record NC_073630.1, on the reverse strand, counting down.
TGAAACTCTAGTACTTTGGCCACCTCATGCCAAGAGTTGACTCATTGGAAAAGACACTGGTGCTGGGAGGGATTGGGGGCAGGAGGAGAAGGGGATGACAGAGGATGAGATGGTTGGATGGCATCACCGACTTGATGGATGTGAGTTTGAGTGAACTCTGGGAGTTAGTGATGGACAGGGAGGCCTGGCATGCTGCAATTCATGGGGTCGCAAAGAGTCGGACACGACTGAGTGACTGAACTGAACTGAACAGAAATAGAAAACAAGCTTATGGTTGCCAAAGGGAAAATGTGAGGGAGGGATAAATTGGGAGTTTAACATATACAACTACTAAATAGAAAATAAGTAATAAGGACTTACTGTATAAGACAGGGAGTTACATTCAATATCTTATAAGAATCTATAATGGAAAGTAATCTGAAAAGGATATATATGTATATATATTTATGTATATAATCACTTTGCTGTGAACCTAAATAACACAACTTTGTAAATCAACTATAATTTTTAAAAAGTCTTTGCTAATTCTTACATCTGAGTCATCTTGAGTCAGTTTCTATTGACTACCTTCTCTCTCTGAGTCAAACTTTCCTGTTTCTTATATATTTGCTAATTTTTTAATTGTGTACTAGATATTATAGATGTATATATATGCATATTGTAGAGCCTCTAGATGCTGCTATCCTTCCTCTGATAAATGTTGATGTATTCTAGTAGGCAGTTAATTTTTTACCCTATGTACATAGAGTTTAGGAGTCAACCAAGGATTTTGGCTGAGTATATGTGTCAGCTTTGGAGTTCTTTTCCTCTACTACTCTTTCCTTTTCAGGAATTTCATCTTCAATTTCCAGTTGCTCTGGAAGCCCCAGGCTCCATTCTCTAATTCCTTAAGCCATTAATATTGTAGTTTTCTGAGTTCAGCTGCTTTTCACAGTGCCGACTGAGCAATGCCCTCAGATAAAAAGATGTATGAGCATAAAAATCACACTCATTATATTTCAATTCTTTGAACAGTAGCCATCCCTTAAAATTCCACCTGCCTGCTTTGGGTTACTTTTCAGCATCTTCAAATAATTGCTTTTATATTTTATCCAAAGTTTATGACTTTATCTATAAAAGGCTTACTCTGATATAACTTCCTATGGCATATTTTTACAGAAATGTATCTTTTAGTGAGGTGAATGGTGCTGGTGCTATTTATTTTTGGTCTGTAGTTCACGTTAGTGGGCTTTCCTGGTGGCTCAGATAGTAAAGAATCTGCCTACAATTCAGGAGACCCACGTTCGATCCCCGGGTTGCAAATATCCTCTAGAGGAGGAAATGGCAACCCACTCCAGTATTCTTGCCACCAAGATAATCCCATGGACAAAGCAGCCTGGCAGGCTATAGTCCATGGGGTCACAAAGAGTCAGACACAACTGAAGTGACTGAACTCACATGCACACGTTAGTAGAGGAATACTAGTTACTGCTAGATAAGACAGGATTCAGCATCAATTCTATTTGTAGATATGAACACTGAGAAAATATGTTCAAATAAATAGATGATTATGGTGAATGCTTTGAAATAGCAATGTCACTCAAATTTTTGATCTTTCAAGATATATGCTAAAAGTCATATAGCGCTCTATCATCAAAAATTATTTTTTATTATCTATCATCAGGCAATTCATTTAGGTCCTCTTTTGTTTGAGTTATTCACTTTCTTTCACGCAAAGAGTCGGACATGACTGAGCGACTGAACTGAACTGAATTCACTCTTTTGGTTATTCAATTTCTGGCAAGTATACCAAAAAGGCTTTTAAAAGACTTATCAGTTATTAGTAACTGTTCTGTAACCCTTTCAAGACACTATTTTTTTAACTGAGTTGAGAAAATAAAAACATTAACATATCTATAGAATTTTGGCAATACAATATTACTTGTTAAAATGCTTTTATCTTATCATGAGTTTTAAGTATATTTTTGCCAAAACTTTAGGACTACAGATTTGGTTCATTCAATGTATGTTAAAAAAAAAAGTCTAACTTAAAAGTTAATTGGTAAAGCCAATATCCACTATCAAATCAGTCAGCCAGAGCAAGTATTTTTTCAATTCATGATAGCTCAGTTGGTAAAGAATCTGCCTGCAATGCAGGATACCCTGGTTCAATTCCTGGTTGGGGAAGATCCACTAGAGAAGGGATAGGCTACCCACTCCAGTATTCTTGGTCTTCCCTTGTGGCTCAGCTGGTAAAGAATCTGCCTGCAATGCGGGAGCCCTGGGTTTGATCCCTGAGTTGGGAAGATCCCCTGGGAAGGGAAAGGCTACCTACCCACTCTAGTATTCTGCCCTGGAGAATTCCATGGACTGTATAGTCCTTGGGGTTGAAAAGAGTCAGACACGACTGAGTGACTTTCACAACAACAACAAATATGGTAGACCCTGGAGGAGGGCATGGCAACCCACTCCAGTATTCTTGCAGGAGAATCCCATGAACAGAGGAGCCTAGCAGGCTACAGCCCACAGGATCGCAAAGAGTCAAACATGACTGAAGCAACTTAGCACAAGCACACAAACATGGTAAAGTATATCCCTGTTTTATCAGCATCTCAGTTTTAAAATTCTGAGGCCCTGCTGCCTCTAGTATTTCTCACAGATATTTCTTAACTTTGTTCCCAGAGAACATTTCCTTAGGAGTCCATTCTTTGATAGTAGTCATGGTTTAGAAGATGCAAGATCTTTATTTATTTTTTAATTTTAATTGGAGGCTAATTACTTTACAATATTGTGGTGGTTTTTGCCATGCATTCACATGAATCAGCCATGGGTGTACATATGTTCGCCATCCTGACCCTCCCTCCCACTTCTCTCCCCATGCCATCCCTCAGGGTCACCCCAGTGTACCAGCCCTGAGCATCCTGTCTCATGCATTGAATCTGGACTGGCGATCTATTTCACATATGATATTCACATATGATAATATACATGTTTCAATGCTATTCTCTCAAATCATCCCACCCTTGCTTTCTCCCACAGAATCCAAAAGTCTGTTCTTTATATCTGTGTCTCTTTTGCTGTCTCACATAGAAGGTCATCATTACCATCTTTCTAAATTCCATATATATGCGTTAATATACTGTATTGGTGTTTTGAAGATGCAAGATCTTTAAATGAAACTTGGCATCATTCTTGCAATCTAACTGTACAATACCCATGTATTCAGAACATCCTAACACAGGACTAAATGTACCATGTCCAATGTCACCATCACCTTTAATGCTCCCTTAATAAGAGAAGACATGAAGCACAGTTGCTACTTCATGGGGCATTCATTAATCAAGGCTTTACCAACATCTGTATTTCAAAATCCAATCTTTATTGTGAGCCTCAGGTTTTTTATACCCCAGCACAAGGAACCACTGAAAGATTCCAGATAGGTATATTCCAGCACCAACTGGAATTCAGTTCTACCACTAACCACACAGAGTTAGCACAGATCTTATAAGTTAAAGGGTCAGTCCTCCATGAGACCATCCTTACTTCAGATGTCAGCTACCCTTCAGGGGTCCTCAGGCCACCTCCAGTTATAACCAACTGGCTGTATATTTGGGGGGCCCATCACCTCCTTAGGTTCTGTAATTTGCTAGAACAACTCACAGAACTCAGCAAAGATCTGAAGGTTTCTGCCTTAATGGAAATTATGATGAAATGGAACTTATAGACAAATAGGCAGTTGCAATACAGTATCCTAAGAGCTTTGTGGAGGAAGTACAGGCTGCTATGAGAGTATATGAGGAAGACCAATCAGGAAAGAGGGCTAAGAAAAAGAATACAGGGGTAGGGAAGAGACTTGGCTGGAGTAAAATCCCACCTGAAATTTCTGATCATGTTTTTCAGCAATCTAGCTGTTGTTTTTTGCTAGTGGTATTGGTTGGGCTCCATCAACAACCCTCTTCTCTCCCAGGTGCCCCAAATGATCTTTATTTTCACCCCTAAGTAGAAAACTATCCTTACTAAGCAAACACAGACTGAAGACAGTTTCTATTCCTCCATTCCCTTAACAAATAAATTGTATCACGTGCTATTCTAGTGCTGGGGAAAGAAAAGAGAACACACCTCTGTTCTCATGAGGCTTCCATTCTCATGAGGGAGACAAATAATAAAAAGTAGCCAATAGAATGTTACAATGTGAAATGATGACAAATGTTATGAAAAAGAATAATGCAGGGTGAAGAGTACAGAATGACAGTAGTATAAACAAGTGGTGCTACTGCATAAAAGGTGGTTGTAATGGTTTGGTTGGTGATTTTCCCCAAAAGATATTTCCATGTCAAATCCCTGGAACCTGTAAATATTATTTGGAAAAAAAAGTTTTTGAAGATGTAATTAAGTTAAGGACTGGGGGATTGTATCATCCCAGATGACACTAAATCTAATGACAAGTGTCCTTATAAAAGAAAGGCAGAGGGAAGTTTAAGACAAAAGAGGAAAAGACACACATAGAGGCAAATGTGAAGATGAGACATAGATGTGGCCACAAGCCAAAGAATCCAAGAAATGCCAACAGTAACAAGAAAATAATACAATAGTCAAACACTCAAAGACAGAATGGACAATGATATGATAGCTATTAGGCTATCTGAGATGAGTGCTCCAAATAGTTACTTCTAAATCCTGTCTGTATGAAAATTCTGGAGCTTCTTCTGTGTATTTTCTGGCTCTGTTCTAATTTTTGTGTGTTTTTCAATTAAAAAGTTACATTACAATGATTTTAGTGCACTAGAAGGTTTTTATAGCAATGAGGGAAAAAAAACAGACTACTGGTTCTAGGTGAATGTGTTAATTAGACGAGGTTGATTTTAAGGTTATGATTCAATTGACATGCCATGTGTAACCCCAGAAAACAGAACACTACTAGCCTTTGAGTAAATCTGATAATAGCTGCTTGATCATCTATATTGGCTTAGTTCAGCTAGCTGCAGTGGACTTTTACTTCATGGGGAATCTATTATTGCCTTGAAGAAACACAAAGATCCTCTAGATGAGCCCTCCAATCTTTGTATTCGGCTCCACTTCAATATTTATATGTATATGTTGTGATTTGAATACAGACATATGAAAGAAAAACATAATCCCAGTTTTCTGTCATTTCCCAAATTTATCTCATACTAATATTGGATCCTGCTTTAAGCAGAATCTGTTCCCAAAAACTTACATGCAGATAAAACGCTTCTGAAACAAATGCTGCTTTAATGCGGTGATAATGAAAGCTACAGTTTATTGAGAGCCAGATGCTGTTCCACGTGCTTTGAGTTAATTAGCATATATACCCTCACAACAACCCATTGTGACAGGGTTCTTATTATCCCCTTTACACACAGGGAACTAAGGCATATACAGGTGAAAGTGATTTGTCCCAGGTCACCCAGATATAAGTGGAAGAGGTAATGGTCTGGCTCCACCCTTTCAGTCATTCCATTCTACAGCCTCTCTTGGCTTAGGAAACCAAAAGAAGTTTCTTTCTAAATCACGGTTCTGATCGTTGTCACTAACTTCAGGAGATTTTTTTTTTTCTTTTAATGAAGTATAGTTGATTTACAATGTTGTGTTAGTTTCAGATGTATAGCAAAGTGATTCATTTATATTGTTATTGCTATTGTTTAGTCATTCAGTTGTGTCTGACTCTGTGACCCCCTGGACTGTAGCTCTCCAGGCTCCTCTGTCCATGGGATTTCCCAAGCAAGAATACTGGAGTGGGTTGTCATTTTCTCCTCCAAGGGAACTTTCTGACCCAGGGATCGAACCTGCATCTCCAGCATTGGCAGGCAGATTTTCTACACTAAGCCACCAGGGAAATCCTATTCAGTATACAATACATATATATATATATTATTTTTCAGATTCTTTTTCATTATAGGTTATTATAAGATATTGAATATCATTCCTTGTGCTATACAGTAGGTCCTGTTGATAATCTATTTTAAATGTAGTAGTGTGTATATGTTAATCCCAAACTCCTAAGTTATCCCACCTCTCCCTTCCCCCTTTGGTAACCATAAGTTTGTTTTCTGTATCTGTGAGTCTATTTCTGTTTTTTAAATAAGTTCATTTTCATCATTTTTTTAGATGCCATATATAAGTGATAGCATCTGATATTTGTCCTCTCTGACTTACTTCACTTAAGATAATAAATTCTAGGTCCATTCATGTTGCTGCAAATGGCATTATTTCATTCCTTTTTGTTGCTGAATACTCCATTATATATATATCTCACATCTCCTTTATCCATTCATCTGTTGACAGACAGTCACTAGCTTCTAATGCCATCCTCATTGCTCACTTAAAAATGAAAACAGAAGCAAACCTAAAAATTTACCATGGCATGTAATTCCTCCCCAACTGGGCTCTAACCCTTCATATCAACCCCAGCTGCAGCCATTCTGAATGACTTCCTATTTCTAGGACCAGTTATTTCATGTCTCTGTGTCTTTAATCTTCAGTTTAGTCACTCAGTTGTGTCTGACTCTTTGTGACCCCATGGACTGTAGCACACCGGGCTTCCCTGACCCTGTCTTTAATCTTGCTGACAGGGTATCTCTACCATCTTCTCCACGTGGCCATCATCTACCTCACCTCTAAAACCCCACTTCCCTAAACAGAGATCATCATGTCTCTGTCCTATATTCTCCCTAAATCCTTGCTCTGACTTCCTCCAGTGGCACCCCTCCCACTAAAGTTTCATCATTTCTCTATTCAAAGGTGCTGTGAAAGTGCAAGTCCCCTGCAGTAAAGGAGGTGATGTTCTCTCTGTATTTCTCTCTCACTTCCTCCAGTTCCTAGGAAAGTGACTAGAACATAATGTGTGCTTGACAAAGGTTTTATAAATTCATGAACAAATAAGTAAAATTATATTTAAAGGAGTCTGTAAATAAATTCTGTAATGAAAGCCATTAATCCTCAACTTTTCTTTGATAATATTGATATTTGCTTCCCAAATATCACCAAGAAAGCCTGTGTTGAGAGGTCCCCAAGAGCATCCCAGGTTTGATGATTCAGTGGGAGGACTCACAGGACTCAGCATGTGGTCATATTTATATCTATGACTTATTATAGTGAAAAGACACAAAGCAGAATTAGCAAAGGGAAAAGGCACCCGAGATGAAGTTGAGAGGAAACCAGGCACTCACTTCCAAGAGCCATCTCCCAGTGGAGGCACACAGGACACTCTTACCTCCCTCGACTACAAGTTATGACAACAAGTGTGAAATGCTGTCTACCAGGAAAGCTCAGAGACTCAGTGTCGGAGGTTTTTATTGGGGCTGGTCATGCAGGCATCCTCTGCCTAGCATCAATCAAAATTCCAGATCCCTAGAAACAATGCATGTGTTCAGCGTAAACCATAATGTTTGCAAAAACATTTCAGGCACAGTGAGTCACTCTTATCAGGAATGGTGGGAACCCAAGTTGTCAGTGAGAATCCCAGATGTCAGTCAAGGGCCATGCAACAATCACACTTGCCAAATGAGAAGAAGAGCTCTCAAAGGAAAGAAGAACACCTCAGCAAGAAAAGAGGAAAAAGGCTGGCTAGCCCCATTCTCCAGAATGAGATGAAGGACAGAAGCCCAGTTCCTCAGAGGCCATCTCAGAAGAGAGATAAGCAAAGAATTGCCAGATTTTCTTTTTAAAAATCCTGGTTGGGAATGGCGATGGGTTCATGGTGTACAAAACTGTGATAGTGGTTACAAATATAGGTACTTGATGAAAATACACTGGTACTTCCAGTTTGTGCAGTTTAATATTTTTACAAAATATTTAAATTTTTTATAAGTATCAGTTCAGTTCAGTCGTTCAGTCACATCTGACTCTTTGTGACCCCATGAATCGCAGCACGCCAGGCCTCCCTGTCCATCACCAACTCCCGGAGTTCACTCAGACTCACGTCCATCGAGTCAGTGATGCCATCCAGCCATCTCATCCTCTGTCGTCCCTTCTCCTCTTGCCCCCAATCCCTCCCAGCATCAGAGTCTTTTCCAATGAGTCAACTCTTTGCATGAGGTGGCCAAAGTACTGGAGTTTCAGCTTTAGCATCATTCCTTCCAAAGAAATCCCAGGGCTGATCTCCTTCAGGATGGACTGGTTGGATCTCCTTGCAGTCCGAGGGACTCTCAAGAGTCTTCTCCAACACCACAGTTCAAAAGCATCAATTCTTCGGTGCTCAGTTTAATTCACAGTCCAACTCTCACATCCATACCTGACCACTGGAAAAACCATAGCCTTGACTAGTCGGACCTTTGTTGGCAAAGTAATGTCTGTGCTTTTCAATATGATATCTAGGTTGGTCATAACTTTTCTTCCAAGGAGAAAGTGTCTTTAATTTCATGGCTGCAGTCACCATCTGCAGTGATTTTAGAGCCCCCAAAAATAAAGTCAGCCACTGTTTCCACTGTTTCCCCATCTATTTCCCATGAAGTGATGGGACCAGATGCCATGATCTTCGTCTTCAGAATGTTGAGCTTTAAGCCAACTTTTTCACTTTCCTCTTTCACTTTCATCAAGAGGCTTTTTAGTTCCTCTTTACTTTCTGCCATAAGGATGGTGTCATCTGCATATCTGAGGTTATTGATATTTCTCCGGGCAATCCTGATTCCAGCTTGTGCTTCTTCCAACCCAGCATTTCTCATGATGTACTCTGCATATAAGTTAAATAAGCAGGGTGACAATATACAGCCTTGACGAACTCCTTTTCCTATTTGGAACCAGTCTGTTGTTCCATGTCCAGTTCTAACTGTTGCTTCCTGACCTGTATACAGGTTTCTCAAGAGTCAGGTCAGGTGGTCTGGTAGTCCCATCTCTTGAAGAATTTTCCACAGTTTATTGTGATCCACACAGTCAAAGGCTTTGGCATAGTCAATAAAGCAGAAATAGATGTTTTTCTGGAACTCTCTTGCTTTTTCCATGATCCAGCGGATGTTGGCAATTTGATCTCTGGTTCCTCTGCCTTTTCTAAAACCAGCTTGAACATCAGGAAGTTCATGGTTCCCGTATTGCTGAAGCCTGGCTTGGAGAATTTTGAGCATTACTTTGCTAGCGTGTGAGATGAGTGCAATTGCATGGTAGTTTGAGCATTCTTTGGCATTGCCTTTCTTAGGGATTGGAATGAAAACTGATCTTTTCCAGTCCTGTGGCCACTGCTGAGTTTTCCAAATTTGTTGGCACATTGAGTGCAGCACTTTCACAGCATCATCTTTCAGGATTTGAAATTCAACTGGAATTCCATCACCTCCACTAGGTTTGTTCGTAGTGATACTTCCTAAGGCCCACTTGACTTCACATTCCAGGATGTCTGGCTCTAAGTGAGTGATCACGCCATCGTGATTATCTTGGTCGTGAAGATCTTTTTTGTACAGTTTTTCTGTGTATTCCTGCCACCTCTTCTTAATATCTTCTCCTTCTGTTAGGTCCATACTATTTCTGTCCTTTATTGTGCCCATCTTTGCATGAAATATTCCCTTGGTATCTCTAATTTTCTCAAAGGGATCTCTATCCCATATTGTTTTCCTCTATTTCTTTGCATTGATCACTTTCTTTCCTTTTTTCCTTTGCTTTTCACTTCTCTTCTTTTCACAGCTATTTGTAAGTCCTCCTCAGACAGCCATTTTGCTTTTTTGCATTTCTTTTCCATGGGGATGGTCTTGATCCCTGTCTCCTGTACAATGTCATGAACCTCCGTCCATAGTTCATCAGGCACTCTATCAGATCTAGTCCCTTAAATCCATTTCTCACTTCCACTGTATAATCATAAGGGATTTGATTTAGGTCATACCTGATTGGTCTAGTGGTTTTCCCTACTTTCTTCAATTTAAGTCTGAATTTGGCAATAAGGAGTTCATGATCTGAGCCACAGTCAGCTCCTGGTCTTGTTTTTGTGGACTGTATAGAGCTTCTCCATCTTTGGCTGTAAAGAATATAATCAATCTGATTTTGGTGTTGACCATCTGGTGATGTCCATGTGTAGAGTCTTCTCTTGTGTTGTTGGAAGAAGTATAGAAGTATATAATTCAATTTTTTGTCTTATTTTTATTTCAATAGACAGAAAGCAAAACTAGCCAAGTGCCAATCTAATTGCAGACACTAGATAAATCCAGGGACAAGACAGACTTCAGGAACTGTGGTTTTAACAAGTTTTATATACCTTGTAATTTCCCTGGTATTCTTACTTGTGTGGTTGCCTGTCCACAGTACTTACTGAAAAATCAGTGAAAGCAGAGAAAGGACTGTTAGCTTGTCAGCAAGAAAATGAGGAGCTGGGAAATCGGGTACCACGCTGCTGCTGGGTCTGGGTGAGGGGAGACAAGCAGATGGTGATGTTGTTGAAAGAAAAGGAAAACTGGTCCAATCCTTAAGCCCCTAGGAAAGAGGAAGAACTAGGGCGAGCAAGTGTGGGCCTGCAAGTGGGGCTCAACCTTTGAAACCTGTATTAGTTTCCTGGAACTTCCCTAACAAACCATCAAAAACTGGGTGCCGTGAAACAACAGAATTTATTCTCTCACAGTTCAGGAGGCAAGAAGTTTGAAATCAAGATGTTGGCAGAGCCATGCTCTCTCCAAAGGCTCTTGGGGAAAATCATCCTTATTTCTCCCAGCTTCTGGTAGCTCCTGGAAACCCCTGGCCTTGTGGACACATCACTCTAATCTCTGCTCCAATGTCACGTAGGCTGCTCCTCTCTATGTATCTCTGTTTGTTCTCTCCTCTTTTTATAAGGACACCAGTCATTAGATTTAGGGAGTACCTTAATCCAATATGACGTGATCTTAACTAATTACATTTGCAATGACCCTATCTCCAAATAAGGTCACATTTTGAGGTTTTGAATGGACGTAGGATTTTTTTCTTTTTATTAAAAGGGTACACTATTCAACCCACACTAAAACCTCATCACAGTAACTTGCACTTGTCATTGTCAGATGAGAGGTCCCCCACCAAAACCTCAGTGTGCCTATTAGTATAGCTTGCCTGGAATCTGTGACTATCAAAAAAGGAAGCCACTGAGAAAACCTAAGAAGAGGTCACAAAAAAGATAAGGAAAATTGCTTCCTATGTGTGACCAGACTTAATGTTATTCCGTGGATGAAAAGCCCATGATTTCAAAGCTCACAATGAAAGCTCTTGTTGAAGGAAATCTGCTTATGAGACACCATATGGTGAATGTGGTTCCATTAACTCTCTGGGGCATCTTGAATGTGCTCTGATCTTCCTCACAGGGTCCCCTCATCACAGGGTGTGTGACAGGCCCATCTGCAAGGATCCAGGTACATTCAGAGGAGAGGATGCACAAGCTTGTAAACATATCCAGACCTGTCTGAGCCACCCACAAAGACGCTCCAGCTATGCTAAAATAACCTCTGGCCACTCCCTTCTGAAGACTGCTTCTCTGAGGGAAACCTTTATTTGTTTAAGGAACCTCTGGCTTTGAGGAAACACTGGAGAGTGGCTGCTCAGTTAATTCTGCTTCCAGAATTAGACTTATGGACACTGACATAGGTTAAAAAACAAGTGAACAAACTAACTTACATGCTGATACTATTTTTAACTTCTATCACCAAGTTGGTACTGTTGGTAAATGAATGAGATGCAAAAGAACCTCAAAAGTACAGTTGCAATCATTCCTGGTCCACAAGACATTTTCAAATGGCATATTAAGCTATTAAGTAACTTCCATAGACTGTGTTCCCCCAAAATTCATCAATCAAATCTAACCCCCAATATAATGGTATTTTGGAGGCAATTAGGTCATAAGAGTTGAACTCCCATGAATGGATTTAGTACCCTGACCCCAAAGAGCATTCTTGTCCACTTCTACCAAGTGAGGACATAGTGAAAAGATGGGTCATCTATTAATCAGGAAGCAGACCTTCACCAGAAACTAAATCTGCTGGCAGCACAGTCTTGGACTTCCCAGCCTCCAGTTAAGTTCTATTGTTTATAAGCCACCAGTATATGGTATTTCTTTTATAGCAGCCCAAATACACTAAGAGACTCATTGTCAACATGGTGTATGGCATGGCAGGGGCAGTGGTTTAAGTCACTCAGTTGTGTCCAACTCTTTGCGATCCCATGGACTGTACCCGCCAGGCTCCTCTGTCCATTGGATTTCCCAGCAAGAATACTGCAGTGGGTTGCCATTTCCTTCTCCAGGAGATCTTCCAGACCTAGGGATAGAACCTGGGTCTTTCACATTACAGGCAGTCTCCTGCATTGCAGGCAGCTTCTTTACCTACTGAACCACCTGGGAAGCTGTATGGCATGGAACTTTCCTAATGATTTAATCTAGCCATCCTTTTATTCATCCACCCCTCACTCTATATTGATTCTACTTCTACTCAAACTGGTTTAAAAGAAATTCATTATCGTGCTTTGGAGGAAGGCCAACAAGAAGGCACGTTTGGGAGCTAGTTCACTCGGGGGCTCATCATTGTCACCAGAGACCCAGGTTCTTTCCATCCTTTAGCTCGTTTATGCTTAGCTTTTGGCTTCACTTTCAGGCTGCCACTCTCATGGATGAACGATGATTGCAGCTGTTTTCAGCAGCTTCATACCAGACATAGCCACAGAAAGGCAAGCAACCCAATACCTTTCTCTCCAAGTCTTCTACCCTAAATTCCTTCTGTAGAGCAACCAGCGTGATCTTCCCAACTTTCCAATTATGTTCCTCCTCTGCTTAAAGATTCAGTAGCCTCCCATGATACTTAGAATATAAACCAAAATGTGATCTAGGGTTATAATGCTGTCCAGCTGAATTTGAAGGAAACTTGATCAGGAACTAGGTTCTTCCCTTGCCCCTCAGCAGCAAGAGTCTCTTTTGCTCTTCTCCTGCTATCAGTCACTAATACCCTTCCATCTTTTCATGCCTTCCTGACCTTGTGGCAGCTGTTTGTGAGTAACATGCGGTCACTCATGCCTTTTCTTTTGCATGTTTTCAGAGTCTCTTCTTGAACCTAGCAGATTCTTTCTTCATATTTTCTAGATCTAATTTCTAACCAAGGTACCCTGGTTGGCTTCTTTTCTTACTATTCTTCCTGTTTGGGTAGAGCTTTCCAACTGGTCTAATTGGTTTGTGATGGAGAAGATGAGGAGGCAGGCAGATCACATGGAAAAGAACATTTCAGAGGCTGTGGTGGAGCCTTCTTTTCCCACAGTGACCGAAAGGCAGGTATCCAAACTGATCCATCCAATACAGGAGAAAAAGGATGACCAGAATTTTTGGATAATAGTCCACAGTGTTATCTCCTGGCAAGGCATAGTAGTATTTTAAAGAGGCTCTGTCTCCCTCATTTCTGGCATATGGTGGCTCTAGACTTTCTTTTTCACATTGGGGCTGGGAGTAAAACATACTGGGGACAGTATGAAAAAAAAAATGGAAAAAAAAGTGTCAAATGGAAAAAAATAAAATAACCCTAAGATTATAACATTATTTGACTTGGACAATAACAAGTGAATTTAAATGAAGCTAGATCTCAAAGTGATTTCTATGAAAACAGACAACTAAGTTTTATTTTTCTTCCTTTCTTTTTTTTTTATAAAGATTTTAATCTAATCTGGTCAAGTAGAAGAAAATAACTCAATGAAAATAAATTTCCCAGAGGAGGCCATTAAGGCAGCCCTTTTGTTTCCTGTCATACTTGGAATCTGTTACAAGGACAAACTCTATTTGTTTGGGTACATTAATTTTGCTCAATGGCCTTTCTATAAAATGAGCATCAAATTGATGGGACTGGACCTCAGCAAAGAAGAAGTTCCAATTTTCTCTGGATGGATTGTTCTGGACGTGCAGTGGAAAATTATTATTAATAGCGATTCATGTTTACTATCCAGTGAACACAAAACAAAGACGGAGTTAGAAATGCAGCTGTAACCAACTAAGCACTCAGCAACACAGGACACATTACAGGGAGTGATGACCCCAATCTTCGGCTCCTGGGTGACTAGGCTATTTGGACCACATGTGGTATGTTGGACCATAGCACCTGAATGTGCTTTGGTTTAAGAACTTCAGGGAACTAAAACAGGTCTTCAACATGATCTTGGTCATTTGAGTTGTGTTTATACCCTGGATGGATCCCCGTGTTTATTTCAGTCATTTAGCTGGACACATGGAGATGGGCTGAACACACATTTCCTTCCCTCATGGAGTTGATATTCTATGTGATAAAATTTGGTTCCTAAGGTCTTCCTGATTTGAACTGTTTCTTCAAAGGTCAAACCGAAGCAGAGGCATATGGTGGCTCTAGAGTTTCTTTTTCAGGTTAAGTAGTTAGGGATAAAGCATGCTGAATGAGGGAGTGGAGAAGGAAAACCAAAGAAGTAAAACAACTTCATCTTCTTGGAGCTTAATCAGAATCCAGCTAGACACTGTGATCAGTGGGGTATGGAGAGTTGCTATAATGCTTATTTCTCATACATGTATATGCCTTTGTCATTTGCATTCTGTGTGCTGTGCTCATTCCCAAGTTCATTTCTCTTTGTCTCCTGTGGAAATAAATGAAGACTAACCAAATGAGAACAGGCAAGATGTTTTTATTTAGAGTTTGGTATAGCAAAGGAATAACCCACCATTACTTGCCTTTTGACAGAGACTGAACGGCAGGCAAAGGAGTGGGAAAGTTTTATAGTAAAACAAAGAGAAAGCTTCAGGTATGGACTGATTGGAGTCTGTTGGGCTTGGAGAAGCCTGGAGGTGGGCTAACTAGAAATAGAACATCCTATATGGTGTAAGGGTGTATATTGGTAAGGGTGTATATCGGGCTGTGTCTGATTGGTCCCAAGTTCAAAGTGAGGACAAATATTAGGGAAGTTCAGTTAATAATCAAGTCCTGGCCTGATTTGGGGGCAACTGCTGTGGAGATTATTATGTAGCTTCCTGTTCTGTTCAGTCGCTCAGTCATGTCCAACTCTTTGCGACCCCATGAATCGCAGCACGCCAGGCCTCCTTGTCCATCACCAACTCCCGGAGTCCACCCAAACCCATGGCCATTGTGTCGGTGATGCTTTGCCATCCAACCATCTCATCCTCTGTTGTCCCCTTCTCCTCCTGCCCTCAATCTTTCCCAGCATCAGGGCCTTTTCAAATGAGTCAGCTCTGCAAATCAGGTGGCCAAAGTATTGAAGTTTCGACTTCAGCATCAGTCCTTCCAATGCATATTCAGGACTGATTTCCTTTAGGATGGACTGGTTGGATCTCCTTGCAGTCCAAGGGACTCTCAAGAGTCTTCTCCAACACCACAGTTCAAAAGCATCAATGTAGCTTCCTAGGCCAGTTGATAGAGATAGTGGTCTGATTTACACAGAAGATTGGCTTTCCAGTCTGCTTACTATAAATAATATCAATAGATTGGTTTCCCAGGCTGGTTTCTACAGTTTGTGGGTCAGAGCTCTGTGTTTATACATGGTCTGACAATTCTGTTTGTATATTCAATCTCTCACTTATTATTTTCCCTAAGTTACTTAACCTATTTTAAGTTTTAAATCTTTTACCTTACACATACCTATTAATATCCATTAATTCGGCAACTTTTATGGTACATTTTCAACAAACTTTTAATTATGAAAATAATGCATGTTCACTGAATGAAAAGTTTTAATGTAGAAATAAACAAAAGGAAAAAAAAATTTATAAATTCCCACCAATCATTGACAGTTTGTGGTATGTTCTTTCTATGCATATTCAGTCATCAATATAATCCCATAGCACTTTGCAACTCTCTTGTGAACGGTAGCTGGTATGTGTTTCTCCCAGTGAAGATTTACAGAGATGGGGAGTATTTCTTGATCTTAGCCAAAAGGCCAAGAAGTGATGGGGGAGTATTTCTTATCCAACTCTTACTCCCCAAGACTTGAACATGGTTAGCATGTTCAAATAAGTATTCACTGAATATTTTTTATTGAGCCACATGAAGCTGCCTTTCTCTGAAGTCAAAATGATCAAATAATGGTAATTTCATGTTTGTTAAACATAGTGGATGGATCTATGAGTGGATGGATGACTGGATGAATGAATGGACAGATAGATGATGGATGGAGGAATGATAATGGATGGATGAACTATAAAGCCTTTTACCACTGTCAGTTCCATTACATATAACCAATGATTTGAGCATCAAAATTCCAGATCAATGTGTTGTGACCTCTTAAAGATGATGGGGAAGATTCTGACTTTTGCTTTTAACTTGGTTATTTCTTCCATTTATTTATGATGGTTATTTAGCCAATTACCAAATGGTAGTGTCAATCCTTTTCATCCATATATGCATCCAACTTTTTTATTAGACTGCAATCTCCCTGTCATGAGTAGATGGATCATTTTCATTTTTCAATTATTTGAGCTTCAGTTTAGGACTTTGGTTAATGATTTTGCAAGACATTGATTGGAGAGCTCTTTGTCTTTCCTGATTAAAACCATGTATGATGTCTTCTCTCCAGCTCTCTTTTATTTGTGCCTAGTAACTGTGGATCTAAATATATGACTATGGTGATCTGTCACACACTATATTATGTGAATTTTTCAGGAAGCAAAATATTTTTTATTTTTTTTAAAAATCATTTCAGAAGGTTGTCATTAATCAGACTAAGGATTTTGGAAGTAAGTCTTAAGTAAAATGAATTGTTTTCAATGAAACACTATAATAGCAAATCACTGCTGCCAACTCCTATTCAATATTCATCCTATTATAGCATCTTTGTTTAATATCTGGAGAAGAGTTGCTACATAAATTATCTCTAAGGACTTATCCTTGGGGCTTGGTCTCTAAATGCTATAAAAGTTGGTAGTTTAGTATCATGGGTAAAAATAGAAGGTTGGCTGTTCTGATTTCTCTTTCCTTTCAGTTCTGTCTGGCATAATTCTCTTTCTTCAGGCATGTTCTCTTCTCTCTTGGAGTCTTGGTTACCTCCTTTGTAAAATGGTTCTATCTATACATCTGAATGTTTATGGCCTTCCCTTCATACATATGTTAAATCTTAACCACCAAGATGACAGAATTAGGAGGTGGGGCCTTTGGAAGGTGATTAGGTCATGAGGGTAGAGCCCTCACACATGGGAACTGTGCCCTTACAAATGACACCCCTAAGAGCCCCCTCACCTTGTCTGCCATGTGAGGTTACATCGAGAACACTGCCATCTACAAACCACAAAGGGAGACTTCACCAGTCTCTGAATGTATCAGTGCCTTAATCTTAGACCTCCCAGCCTCCAGAACTCTGAGAAATAAATGCGTGTTGTTTATAAGCCAGCCAGTCTATGGCATTTTGTTATAGCAGCCTGAAAGGACTAAGACAAATGGGGATAATGTCATCTTGGAGGATATAGTCATTCATTCTTTCATTCAACACACACTTACTCATGTGTCCAGGCCCTGCTCTCAGCAGTGCTATTGGTGTCACAATTTCATGTAAAATATGTTCACATAACACAGGTGACCCTTTGAATTTGTGGGCTTTGAATCCTTAGATTCAACCAACTGTGGATTGAAAATGCTTGGGGGGGAAATCCAGGAAGTTCCCCTAAACATTTGAATTTGCTGCTCAAAGGCAACTATTTATATAGCATTTACATTGTATTAGGCATTATAAGTAATCTAGAGATGATCTAAAGTATTTGGGAGGATGTGCTTAGGTTAAAAACAAATACTGCATCATTTTATAAAAAGGACTCGAGCATTCTTGGATTTTGGTATCTGTGTGAGTCTTGGAACCAGTCTCCCATGGATACCAAGAGTCAGCTGTATTTTTACTTTGCTTTCCAGGTCCTGGGGATGCAATGGGAAAGGAGGAACACAAAGCTTCTTTGAATCTTTTCTTCTAGTATCATGTCATTGGCTGGTTTCCCTGGTAGTTCAGCGGTAAAGAATCGGCCTGCCAATGCAGGAGACGCTGGTTTGATCCCTGCATTTGGAAGATCAGCTGGAAAAGGAAATGGCAACCCACTCCAGTATTCTTGCCTGGGATATCCCATGGACAGAGGAGCCTGGCAGGCTACAGTCCATGGGTCACAAAGAGTCTGACATGACTTAGCAACTAAACAGACTAAACAACAACAAATTTCACTGGAAACATAAAGATAGGAGCCAATTCTTGAAACCAACATGTTATAGTTGGGAAAGGTACTTGGGTTCAACTCTGCTGTTAATTGATCTTGGGAAATTTCTGAACTCTCTCAATTCCCTCCCAGGTAAAATGTAAACAATGTTTTTTTGCCTCACTTACTTCCCAGAACAGTCTCAGTTACACCTGTTAGTACTTTATATGTATTATCATAATTTAATGAGATTATCAAATAAGATTATTTCCATGATGACCCTTGTAAATTGTAAAGACAGAAATAGTAATTAAAATTCTAACTTAAAAAAATAAAAAACCTCAGATTGGCTTGAAGAAAGCAAAATTTTTCTAGTGTTTTGGTGAGAGAGTTAATCATTCCCAGAGTGGCTTTAGAACTCTTTCCAGCACTTGTGTGTTGTGTGTTAGTTGCTCAGTTGTGTCTGACTCTTTGTGATCCCATGGACTGGAGCCTGCAAGGCTCCTCTGTCCATGAAATTCTCCAGGAAAGGATACTGGAGTGGGTAGCCATTCCCTTCTCCAGGGGAAACTTCCAGACCCAGGGATAAAACCCTGCATAGCAGGCAGATTCTTTACTACCTGAAACACCAAGAAAGCCATTCTAGCACTTGCATGGAGAATTTATCTACAGTATCTCCCAAAGGCATCACTCTTCTCTCTGCTTATTAGCATTAACTGGGAAACATCTTAAAAGTACCTACACCTGGGCCTCACCCTAAAAAAATAGATTTCTTATCTCTGGGGGTGGGCATTAAAAAATTCACTCAGGTGATTCTAATGTGCCTCCTGGGCTGAGAACCACAGCCCCAAGAAACCTTTTCTAATTTAACACCTGCGGTTTTGCCAGAGAAACTCTAAAGCGATATAATTGTTCTGAGTGGGCAGTGGTGGTTTACCCAGCCTCCCTCCCACCTCTGGAAGGTGGCAGCTGCACAGACTTGAGTGCTTGGGCAGCTGGTTAGAGTATCTGCCCTCTGACTTTACAAATGGCATGTACAGCATTTAATATGTTTTACAGTAGTAATGAAAGCATTTCTATAATTGAATTGCTTCACAGATTACAGAGTGCTTTCAAATGCATCATCTCATTGAAATGTTTATCTTTTTTTCGGTGTAAAGGAACATATGCTCATCATAGGAATCTTAAAAAAGTACAGAAAGGTGAAAGAAGACTTTAACAAAATCTCCCAAATCCCATTATCCAAAGACAACCCATTGTTAATATTTTACAAATTCCCTTCTGGTTGTTTTTAATGAATTAAAATCTCGTCATAAAATGCATCTTCATCATAAAAATAAAATACAGGGTTTGTAAAGCAAAAAATGAAAGTTGCTGTCCTCTCCCTAACCCCTCACCCACCCCAACTCCTACCACCACCTTGCCAAATCATTCTTTAGAGGCAGACGTTGTTAGTGTTCTTTTACATGCAAACACTCTCAGGCTTTTTCTTCTACAGACATAAGTTTAAATTTTTTGGTTTTTCATGGCTGTATTCTTAAAGTAAATGCAATTTCTATTCCGTTTTACCCCATTAAACATTATATCATAAGCTTTCTTGGGCATAATTTTTAATGGCTGCATAATTTTTTATTGAATGTATATATTATAATTTGCTTAATTATATGCTGTTGAATAATTAGGTTGTTTCCAGTTTTGTTTTGTTTTTTTTTTTACTATTATAAATTCTACAATGACTATCTTTGTACATAAAGCCTTTTCTGTTCTACTTAGGCAATTTCTATAGGAAAATCTACACTCTAGAAGAGTATTCCTGGGTCACAGTGATAATTTTTTCTATGACTTTGGGAAGTTGGCTATGCAACTGCCTGCCTATTTTATGGTAACACAGAGAAAGAATCATGAGCTTTGGAATCCGATAAATTTGTATTCAAATCTCAGCTTTGACACTGATTAGCTGTGTGACCTTGGAAAATAACTTAATCTCTCTGAGTCTCATATCTGCAAGATAGCACTGCCCACTTGATAGTGTGATTATGAAGGTTATTTTGTAAGGCACTTAAGGTAATACCTTCCCGAAATGAAGACTGAGTAAAAAATGCTCCATGTATATCCTTTAAAAGAAATAAATTTTTCTGCTCATTTAAAAAATTGAAGTATAACATATATATAGTAAGGTACACACATTTCAAGTGTGCAGCTTCATTTTTTATGTGTATAAACCAATATGACCATAATTCAGATCAAGATGTAGAATATTTCTTTCACCTCAAGAAATTCTCTCATGTCCCTAGTCCTCAATATTTATCTCCCCTTCCCAGAGGTAACCACTGATTTCTATGAATTAGTTGTTTCTGTTTTTGAGCTTTATTTAATGAAAGCAAATAGTATGTACTTGTGTGTATATTGTTTACCTCAATATTATGTCCGTGAGATTCAACCATGCTATTGTGAATATTAATAGTTTGTTCTTTTATGTTGTATAGCATCCCAAAGCATGAACACTGTAACATTTATTTGTCTGTTCTGTTGATGAACATTTGAGTTGTTTCCAGTTTGGTGCTACTAGGAACACTTTTTCATATGTCTATTGTAGACACATGGCACTTTTTTATATATACCTAGCAGTGGAGAGGCTTCCCTGATAGCTCAGTTGGTAAAGAATCCACCTGTAATGCAGGAGACTCCGGTTTGATTCCTGGGTTGGGAAGATACTCTGGAGAAGGGAAACAGCAGTGACTTAGATGGTAAAGGGTCTGCTGTAGTGTGGGAGACCCAGGTTTGATCCCTGGGTCAGAAAGATCCCCTGAAGAAGGAAATGGCAACCCACTCCAGTACTCTTGGCTGGAAAATTCAATGGATGGAGAAGCCTGGTGGGCTACAGTCCATGGGATCACAAAGAGTCGGACACAACTAAGTGACTTCACTTTTTAGCAGTGGAATCACTAGGTCCGAGAGTAGATGAAGACTAAGTTTTGATGCTGCATGCTTAATTGTTCAGTTGTCTCCGATTCTTTGAGACCCTTTGTACTGTAGCCCGCCAGACTCCTCTATGGGATTTTCCAGGCAAGAATAGTCGAGTGGGTTGCCATTTCCTCCTCCAGTGGATCTTCCCAATCCAGGGATCAAACCTGTGTCTCCTGTAACTCCTGCAGTGGAGGTGGATTCTTCAACCCCTGAGCCATAGGGGAAGCCATAGCTTTGGTAGATATTTCTTTTAACTTTTATGGACAAATTTTGAAGAGTTAAAACATTCATTTATTCATTCAATAGATGTTTGTTAAATGCCTAACAGGGCTGCGTGGCGCTGAAGCAGCGAGTGGTGGCTGCGTGGCGCTGGAGCAGCTGAGAGGAGATACCCCAAGGTAAGAGAAACCCCACTAAGATGGTAGGTGCTGAAAGAGGGCATCAGAGGGTAGACAGACTGAAATCACAATCACAGAAAACTAGCCAGTCTAATCACATGGACCACAGCCTTGTCTAACTAAATGAAACTAAGCCATGCTGTATAGGGCCACCCAAGACAGTCAGGTCATGGTGGAGAGTTCTGAAAAAATGTGGTCCACTGGAGAAGGGAATGGCTAACCACTTCAGTATTCTTGCCTTGAGAACCCCATGAACAGTATGAAAAGGCAAAAAGATAGGACAATGAAAGATGAACTCCCCAGGTGGGTAGGTGCCCAATATGCTACTGGAGATCAGTGGAGAAATAACTCCAGAAAGAATGAAGGGATGGAGCCAAAGCAAAACAACACCCAGTTGTGGTTGTGACTGGTGATAGAAGCAAGGTCCGATGCTGTAAAGAGCAATATTGCATAGGAACCTGGAATGTTAGGTCCATGAATCAAGGAAAACTGGAAGTGGTCAAACAGGAGATGGCAAGAATGAACGTTGACAGTCTAGGAATCAGAGAACTAAAATGGACTGGAATGGGTGAATTTAACTCAGATGACCATTATATCTACTGCTGTCGGCAGGAATCCTTTAGAAGAAATCGAGTAGCCATCACAGTTAACAAAAGAGTCCGAAATGCAGTACTTGGATGCAATCTCAAAAATGACAGAATGATATCTGTTCATTTCCAAGGCAAACCATTCAATATTACAGTAATCCAAGTCTATGTCCCAACCAGTAATGCTGAAGAAGCTGAAGCTGAATGGTTCTATGAAGACCTACAAGACCTTTTAGAACTAACACCCAAAAAAGATGTCCTTTTCATTATAGGGGACTGGAATGCAAAAGTAGGAAGTCAAGAATCACCTGGGGTAACAGGCAAATTTGGCCTTGGAGTACAGAATGAAGCAGGGCAAAGGCTAATAGGGTTTTCCCAAGAGAACGCACTGGTCGTGGCAAACACCCTCTTCCAACAACAAAAGAGAAGACTCTACACATGGATATCACCAGATGGCCAACACCAACATCAGATTGATTATATTCTTTGCAGCCAAAGATGGAGAAGTTCTATACAGTCAGCAAAAGCAAGACTAGGAGCTGACTAGCTTAGATTATGAACTTCTTATTGCCAAATTCAGACTTAAATCGAAGAAAGTAGGGAAAACCACTAGACCATTCATGTATGACCTACATCAAATCCCTTATACAGTGGAAGTGAGAAACAGATTTAAGGGACTAGATGTGATAGACAGAGTGCCTGATGAACTATGGATGAGATTTGTGACATTGTACAGGTGTCAGGGATCAAGACCATACCCAAGAAAAAGAAATGCAAAAAAGCAAAATGGTGGTCTGAGGAGACCTTACAAATAGATGTGAAAAGAAGAGAAGCAAAAAGCAAAGGATAGAAGGAAAGATACACCCATTTGAATGCAGAGTTCCAAAGAATAGCAAGGAAAGATAAGAAAGCCTTCCTCAGTGATCAGTGCAAAGAAATAGAGGAAAGTAATAGAATGGGAAAGACTAGAGATCTCTTCAAGAAAATTAGAGATACCAAGTGAACATTTTATGCAAAGATGGACTCAATAAAGGACAGAAATGGTATGGACCTAAGAGAAGCAGAAGATATTAAGAAGACGTGGCAGGAATACACAGAAGAACTGTACAAAATATAATCTTCACAACCCAGATAATCACGATGGTGTGATCACTCACCTAGAGCCAGACATCCTGGAATGTGAAGTCAAGTGGGCCTAAGGAAGTATCACTATGAACAAAGCTAGTGGAGGTGATGGAATTCCAGTTGAGCTATTTCAAATCCTAAAAGATGATGCTGTGAAAGTGCTGCACTCAATATGCCAACAAATTTGGAAAACTCAGAAGTGGCCACGGGACTGGGAAAGGTCAGTTTTCATTCCAATCCCTAAGAAAGGCAATGCCAAAGAATGCTCAAACTACTGCACAACTAGATTCATCTCACACGCTAGTAAAGTAATGCTCAGAATTCTCCAAGCCAGGCTTCAGCAATATGTGAACCGTGAACTTCCAGATGTTCAGGCTGGTTTTAGAGAAGGCAGAGGAACCAGAGATCAAATTGCCAACATCCACTGGATCATCAAAAAAGCAAGAGAGTTCCAGAAAAACATCTATTTCTGTTTTATTGACTATGCCAAAGCCTTTGACTGTGTGGATCACAATAAACTGTGGAAAATTCTGAAAGAGATGGGAATACCAGACCACCTGCCATGCCTCTTGAGAAACCTGTATGCAGGTCAGGAAGCAACAGTTAGAACTGGACATGGAACAACAGACTGGTTCCAAATCGGGAAAGGAGTATGTCAAGGCTGCATATTGTTACCCTGATTATTTAACTTATATGCAGAGTACATTATGAGATATGCTGGGCTGGATGAAGCACAAGCTGGAATTAAGATTGCTGGAGAAAATTCAATAACCTCAGACATGCAGATGACACTATTCTTATGGCAGAAAGTGAAGAAGTACTATAGAGCCTCTGGATGAAAGTGAAAAAGGAGAGTGAAAAAGTTGGTTTAAAGCTCAACATTCAGAAATGTTGATCATGGCATCTGGTCCCATCACTTCATGGGAAATAGATGGGGAAACAGTGGAAACAGTGTCAGACTTTATTTTTGGGGGCTCCAAAATCCCTGCCGATGTTGACTTCAGCCATGAAATTAAAAGACGCATACTCCTTGGAAGAAAAGCTATGACCAACCTAGACAGCATATTAAAAAGCAGAGACATTACTTTGCAACAAAGGTCTGTCTAGTCAAGGCTATGGTTTTTCCAGTAGTCATGTATGGATGTGAGAGTTGGACTATAAAGAAAGAAGCATCAAAGAAGAATTGATGCTCTTGAACTGTGGTGTTGAAGACTCGTGAGAGTCCCTTGGACTGCAAGGAGGTCCAACCAGTCCATCCTAAGGAAGATCAGTCCTGAGTGTTCATTGGAAGGACTGATGTTGAAGCTGAAACTCCAATACTTTGCCCACCTGATGCGAAGACCTGACTCATTTGAAAAGGCCCTGATGCTGGGAAAGATTGAGGGCAGGAGAAGAAGGGGATGACAGAAGATGAGAGTGTTGGGTGGCATCACCAATTCAATGGAGATGAATTTGGGTAAACTCTGGGAGTTGATGATGGACAGTAGGCCTGGCATGCTGCGGTCCATTGGGTTGCAAAGAGTCGGACATGACTGACCAACTTAACTGAACTTAACTGAACTGAAATGCCTAATATGCACCAGGGGCCATTCTAAGTCTGGAGCTACAGGGATTCCAGAGTTAGTTAAATGAGAAGTTCAAAGATGTCATTAAGGATCATTCTACATTTCCACCATCTTTAGAATGTTTTAGAGTATTTAACTTCATCCTCAGGCTTGTGTCCTCATAGTCTCAAGAAGGCTGTGACTACTCCAGGAATCACATTACAGGACCTTATCCAAAAACAAAAAGTAGGGAGTGCCCTGTGTCATACAGCAAATTCCCCGTGGTGATCTATTTTACATCTGGTAATGTATATGTTCCAATGTTACTCTCTCAAATCAGCCCACCCTCTCCTCCCTGCACTGTGTCCAAATGTCTCTTCTTTATATCTATATCTGTTTTGCTGCCCAGTGCTTTGTTACAACCTAGAGGGAAGGGATGGGGAGGAAGGTTCAAGAGGGAGGAGAAATATGTAAACCTACGGCTGATTCTTGTTGATGTATGGCAGAAACCATCAAAATATTGTAATTATCCTCTAATTAAAAATAAAATAAAATAAATAGGGAGAAAGAGGGTTCTTCTTGTGTGTATATATCTTATTTTTTTAATCAGGGACAAAACTTCTGCTAAATCCCCAGCAGACTTTCCTTCAGGCCCTGTTGGCTAGGTTGTATCAAAGCTCAGGCCCTATTAGCAAAGAAGTCTGGGATAAAGTGTATTCAGCATTTTCAACTTCTTTAAGGAGAAGTATGTTCAAACAGCAAAGAAGAAGAAGGAAATATTTATGCACAAGCAATCAACAGCGTCTTTTATAGCTATTTAAACTTGGGTAAATGACTTCCCTTCTTTGAGGCTTTCCCATCAGAAAAATGGGAGCAATGACCTGATTTAAAGGCTAGGGTTAGCATTCAATGAAATAAAATAACTTATGATGAGATGGGCACATAATAGGCTCCAAATAAATGGTAATGCCTTCCCTTTATACTATTCTTATGCCCATGCCATTCAATGTTTGTAGAGACTACATCAAGAACTGTTAAAATGAAAAACTAGTTGAGATAGAAGAAACAAAGAACACATATTTCTTATTGTGATACTTCTATGTAATTTTAAATTATATGGTGAGAGAAATTGTAGCTTATTACTTGAGGATACAAAAGAGAATGTGGAAATCTGAATCAGTTACAAGGAGATGTATTGCAGTTAACCAAATTTTGTTGCTTCACAAATACTTGAAAAAATATGATCATGTGAAGGATATTGGATACCAAATGGGCTTTATTTTTAACTGTTGTTTTAATAGCTCATGAAAATATGGTGGTGTTTTTTACAGCTGTAATGAATTTTAGCGATATGAGACTTCACTGCAGCTTTCTAGTACTAAATCTTTTAGTGGAGATAAGATACTCAGTCTGTTGGAGTCTCTCCATGCATCCTGGTGGCCAATTCCTCCTTCCGCTGCTATTCATGCTTTTCTAAAAGTTTAGGGCTATATGTTTGGGTAGAAGGGGTGATAATTTCAGCAACTGGTACCTAGGAAATTGGTATCATCCACCATGAGCTTCATTTGCTTTGAAACTATGAAGGACCCTGTAGGGCTCCAGGGTCTAAAAGTGTTTTTGTCCCCCATTTCTTGTAGGCAAGACTCCAGCCTCCATGACTTTCCCTAGGCTCCAAGGAGCAGATTTGAACAGTGGCTAATCAAGAGAGGAGCAGCCATGAATCTACCTGAGGCAAAATTAAAGGGACCATAGAAACTCATCAGGATCAGGACACCTACCACCTGAGACAAGATTAAGGGAATACAGACCCTCTTCACCAAATCCTCATGTACTGGGACGCACAGTTTTTAAGGGCAGAAGCCTGTTGTGTCTACCTTTGCCTGGCAGAGCAAGCAAGCTATTCTTTTCTTCTTCATAAAAAACTCTGTCTCCAAGATTTGACTTGGCACTGGTGCAGAGAAGCTGAGCTTTCAGAATCAGCTCTCCTCGGGTTTATTTTCATTTCTCAAATACAAACCTTCTCCCCTTCTTGTGCTGGGCACACGATGGCTTCTTTGGCACTGGAACTTTAAAAAGAGGAAGAGTATATAGGTATAATAAGACTCTTGGACTTCAATAGCAGAAACCCAACTTCTTTGCCATAAAAAGGTAATTAATTGGCTCACTTAACTGAAAAGTCTAGGCTGTACTGACCTCAGGCATGGCTGGATCCAGGAGCTCAAATGCTGTCAAAGGATTCATTTGCATGTCTTGGGTCTTGCCTGCTTTCCTCAAAGTGGCTCCATTCTCAGACAGGCTGATCGCTAGTGTTGACAAGATAACTGCCAATATTTTGTCTTCTCTCAAACCCAAAAGAAAAAAAAGCATATTCTTTCTTCAGTAGTTCCAAGAGGATGAGGGAGAAGGACAGGGCTGTTCCTTACAGGTGGGACAACAGTTTACCTTTGCCATCAGATTGGGCAGTGCCTATGCTGTACCTGCTGCTCACTACTTTGAAGCAAGGAGAAGTGGCAGAGTCATCTGTTGGGCTTTTAATAGCTTTTATTTCATTTTAACCATTTTCGTCTTCATTTTTCCTGACTTTTCTTTGCTCCTCCAGTCTCAGGAAGTGAGTGGGTAAGATGTGATCTTGGCTTGGGGGAATGAGTGTGATGTAATTGCAGTAGTGGTGACTGTGAGTTGGAGGAATGGAGCCTGGTTATTCCAGCTCCTATTTGCCACCACAAATCCTTTCGTCTAAGAAGAAAGTAGGAAAAACTTCAGCTGCACTAAGGCAATTACGTAACGTCTCATTCACCATTATGTTTCCAGCACATCTTAGTCCAGTGTCTGAGGTACTTCACAAGTATTCATCAAGTATTATTTGAATATAGAAAAAAAAAATCTTGGAAGAAGCTATAGGATTTTTTCTCCTTTAGTCATCACACTGTGAACTTCTTTGGAGTAAAGAATGCTTCATCAAATAGTTAACATCTGCCATTTGTTGGGGTTTCAGTTCTGCAGAAGAGCTCAAAGATATTGCTATATGTATCCTTTGAGGCAGAACCAGGACCCTACCCAAGGCTGCACGAATGATTATTGGCTGCTTCTCCAATGTCTCTGCATCTCCTCCATTCCCTGGTCAATAACTGTTCAAATATGCCCTTTGGAACTCATGGAAGGTCATGGAAGCTGGAGTCTATTCCCTACAAACAAGAAATGGGACACAGAAAGGCTTCTGTGCCCAGGAGCCCCAGAGGGGCTCCTGTTTCAGTTTGTGCTGAGCTCCTGCTCAATTTCAGTATGTGCTTTTGTTTTTTCTTCTGCTAGGACCCTGACAATGTTCCAGACATTTACAGCTCTGTCAGCCTGGAGTTAGATGAAGATGATACGCCAAAACAGAGTCCCCAGCCAAGCTGTGTAGTCTGAGTGAGAAATAGACTTTAATTTATTTTAAATAAAATTCCACTGATTTGGGGATTGTTTGTAGGCACAGTGAAACCTAACCCATCTCAACTAACGTAACATGCCACAGGGCCTGGCACATAGTAAACACTCAATAAATATTAGCTACCAAGTTGGTACTATAACATATACACTTCGGTAATACAAGCGCCTATAAATCTAACCCACTCCAGTATTCTTGCCCAGAGAATCCCATGGACAGAGGAGCCTGGAGGGTTACAGTCCATAGGGTCTCAAGAGTTAGACAGAACTTAGCAACTAAACAACAAAGAATATGAGGTATTTTGAATAGTCAATGGAGAAGGCAATGGCACCCCACTCCAGTACTCTCGCCTGGAAAATCCCATGGACGTAGGAGCCTGGTTGGCTGCAGTCCATGGGGTCGCTCAGGGTCGGACACGACTGAGAGACTTCACTTTCACTTTTCACTTTCATGCACTGGAGAAGGAAATGGCAACCCACTCCAGTGTTCTTGCCTGGAGAATCCCAAGGACAGGGGAACCTGGTGGGCTGACGTCTCTGGGGTCGCACAGAGCGGACATGACTGAAGCGACTTAGCAGCAGCAGCAGCAGAGAGTCAAATTCTTAGAAACAGTACAATAGTGGTTGCCAGGACTTGGGTGAAAGGGAAATGAGGAATTGTTCAATGAACATAAAGTTTCAATTTTGCACAATGAAAATGCGCAAGGAGGAGATGCAGAGACATTGGAGAAGCAGCCAATAATCATTAGTGCAGCCTTGGGTAGGGTCATGGTTCTGCCTCAAAGGATACATATAGCAATATCTTTGAGCTCTTCTGCAGAACTGAAACCCCAATCTAATGCCTATAGATTATCTATAAATCATAAGATAATTTACCAATAGTGTCTGCCCTTTATATCTTGGGAGCTAAAAAAGTCCTATTTCCAAACAATGTTCTGTAAACAACAAATTCCCCTTAACTATTATACTTCACACAATGAAGACAATTGGTCTTTGGAACTGCTGAGGATATAGCGTTTCTAGCAGAGTAAGTATTTTCCTAAAATCCTAAACCCCCAATCTCCACCCAAGAAAATATCTGGAGCAGTTTTTAAAAATTGTAATAACATACACAGAATATAAAACCTACCATCTAACTTGTAAGTGTTTAGTTCAGTAGAGGACAGCATATTCACACTGTTGTGCAACCAACCTCCAGAATCTTTTCATTGTGCAAAACTGAAACTTTATGTTCATTGAACAGTTCCTCATTTCCCCTTCACCCAAGTCCTGGCAACCACTATTCTACTGTTTCTAAGAATTTGACTACTCTAGATACCTCATATTCTTTGTTGTTTAGTTGCTAAGTTCTGTCTAACTCTTGAGACCCTATGGACTGTAACCCACCAGGCTCCTCTGTCCATGGGATTCTCCAGGCAAGAATACTGGAGTGGGTTGCCATTTCCTTCTCCAGGGGATCTTCCCGACCCAGGGATCGAATGCATCTTCTGCACTGCCGGCAGATTCTTTACCACTGAGCCACCAGAGAAGACTGAGATACCTCATATAAATGGAATCAAACACTATTTGTCTTTTTGTGACTGGCTTAATGTGACTTAGCATAATGTCCTAAGGCTCATCCATGTTGTAGCATGTGTCGGAATTTCCCTCCTTTTTAAGGATGAATGACTTTCTACCTAATCACATAACATGTTGTTTATACATTTATCTATCAATGGATATCATAATTGCTTTCACCTTTAGACTACTGTGTAGAATACTGCTATGAACATGAGTATACAAACACTTCTTTGAGACTCCGATTTTGATTCTTTTGGATATACATACACACACATATATATATATGTGTGTGTGTGTATATACATCATTTCTCATGATGTATATATGTATGTGTGTGTATACATATATACACACACACACATATATATATATATATATACACACACATACACATACATATATACATCATGAGAAATGCTGGGCTGGATGAAACACAAGCTGGAATCAAGACTGCCGGGAGAAATATCAATAATCTCAGATATGCAGATGACACTACCCTCATGGCAGAAAGCAAAGAAGTACTAAAGAGCCTCTTGATGAAAGTGAAAGAGGAGAGTGAAAAAGTTGGCTTAAAGCTCAACATTCAGAAATGTTGATCATGGCATCCAGTCCCATCACTTCAGGACAAATAGATGGGGAAACAGTGGAAACAATGGCAGACTTTATTTTGTGATCTCCAAAATCCCTGCAGATGGTGACTGCAGCCATGAAATTAAAAGACACTTGCTCCTTGGAAGAAAAGCTATGACCAACCTAGATAGAAATAAAAAGCAGAGACATTACTTTGCCAACAAAGGTCTGTCTAGTCAAGGCTGTGGTTTTTCCAGTGGTCATGTATGGATGTAAGAGTTGGACTATAAAAGAAAGCTGAGCGCCGAAGAATTGATGCTTTTGAACTGTGGTGTTGGAGAAGACTCTTGAGAGTCCCTTGGACTGGAAGGAGGTCCAACCAGTCCATTCTAAAGGACATCAGTCCTGAGTGTTCATTGGAAGGACTGATGTTGAAGCTGAAACTCCAATACTTTGGCCACCTGATGTGAAGAGCCGACTCATTTGAAAAGACACTAATGCTGGGAAAGACTGAGGGCAGGAGGAGAAGGGGATGACAGAGGATGAGATGGTTGGATGGCATTACTGACTCAATGGACATGGGTTTGGGTAGACTCTGGGATTTGGTGATGGACAGGAGGCCTGGTGTGCTGTGGTCCATGGGGTCACAAAGAGTCGGACACAACTGAGCGACTGAACTGAACTGAACTGATTGCTGTGTAACAAATTACTGCCACAATTAAAACAATAACCATTTAATTCCATCTCATGATTTTTCTGGTCATGAATCCAGGCAGGCTGAGTTAGGTGATAATATTCCATCACGAATGTCAACTAGGGTCACCTGATGGTGTTTAGCTTGTGGATGACTGCTCTGAAAGGATTCACTAGCTTGTCTGGTTTCTTGGAAGGGATGACTGGAAGGCAGAATCAGCTGGGACCCTCAACTATGGCAGGCTCTCACACAGGGCCTCTCCAGCATGGTGGTCTCAGGGCAGTCAGACTCACATGGCTTAGGGCTCAAGCCTCCTCGAGAATGTTCCAAGGACAGGAAGTAAATGCTGCCATTCTCTTAATGCCTAAGTCCAGGCACAGAATGAGCTTTTGCCATATTCTATTGATGAAAACTGTTACAGAGCCTATCTAAATGGAAAGGGAGGGGACATAGACCCCATCGCTTGATTGGAGAATGTCAAAGAATTCTTGACCATTTTCAGTCTCTCATACTCTTTACATAAGAATAGACCGACAAATACTATGATTCAGGTAGAGTTTGAGTTTCATAGTGATCAGGGATGGGAGGATTAAATGACTGTCATAGGTTTAGGCAGAATTAAGATTGAGGTTCCAAAAAGTTAGCTATAGCCAAAATCCCCAAACTGTAAATGAAAGATTATTGATTAATAAACTAATTAAACATTAAAACTACTGAATAGAAAAAAATAAACAGTATCCAAGGGAAAATAGCTATATGTTTAGTAGATAAAGGGTTACTATCCTTAACATAGAAAGTATTTATTGAATTAATATTAGAAAAATACATTTTGAAATGGAAGGGATGCAGACTATTCAAAACAATCCTTAAAAAAAACTTATCCTTTCTCATTTCAAAAATTATTACAAAATTATTTAAATTAAGGCTGTGTGAAAAATAAAGCTACTGGCTGGAGGATAGAATATAGATCAATAAAACAGAATTGAGAATAAACCAATTTATAGTCAATTAATTAGGGTGCCAAGAACAATCCAATGGTAGAAAGGTTAGGGACAACTGAATATCCACATACAAAAGAATAAAGTTGGATCCTGCCTCATACCATATACAAAAAATAACTCAAAATGAACCAGAGACCTAAGTGTAAGAATTTAAACTACAACACTCATAGAGGCAAATGTTCTTGACCTTAAATTAAGCAATGGTTTCCTAGATATGAAACCTAAAGCACAGCAAGAAATGAAAAAATAGATTAAATAGATTTCTTCAAATCTGACAACTTTGGTGCTTCAAAGGGCACTATTAAGAAGGTGAAAGGACATACAATGGGAGAAAATATTTTGAAGTCATACATCTGATAAGGGATTAGTACTATCCAGATAAGGAACACTTACAACTCAACATTAAAAAGAAAAATTACCTATTAAAAAATGGGCACAGGATTTGAATAGACATTTCTTAAAAGAAGATATACAAAATGGCCAATAAACACATGAGAAGATATTCACAGCATTAGTCACCAAAGAAATGCAAATCAAAACCACAACGAGACACTATGTCACATATAGAATAGCTATCAGTCCAGTTTAGTTCAGTCGCTCACTCGTGTCCGACTCTTTGCAACCCCATGAATCGCAGCACGCCAGGCCTCCCTGTCCATCACCAACTCCCAGAGTTCACTCAAACTCATGTCCTCTGTCATCCCCTTCTCCTCCTGCCCCCAATCCCTCCCAGAATCAGAGTCTTTTCTAATGAGTCAACTCCTCGCATGAGGTGGCCAAAGTACTGGAGTTTCAGCTTTAGCATCATTCCTTTCAGTAAAAGACAATAACAAATTTGCTGAGGATATGGAGAAATTGAGATCCTCATACATTGCTGCTGGAATATAAAATGGAGCAGTTGCTTTGGAAAACCATCTGACAGTTACTCTAAAAGCTAAATGTATGTGTGTGTGTACATGAGCTCAGTTGCATCTGTCTCTTTGCAACCACATGGACTGTAGCCCAACAAGTTCCTTTGTCCATGGGGATTTTCCAGGCAAGAATACTGGAGTGGGTTGCCATGCCCTCCTTAAGGGGATCTTCCCAACCCAAGGATTGAACCCAGGTCTCCTGCATGCAGGTAGATTCTTTAACGTCTGAGCCACCAGGGAAGTTTACCAAATGAGACTCAATTTCACTGCAAGGAATATTCAGGTGGCACAGTGGTAAAGAATCCGCAAGCCAATGCAGGAGACTCAAGAGAATTAGGTTCAATTCCTGTGCTGGGAAGATTCTCTGGAGCAGGGAATGGCAACCGGATCCATTATTCTTGCCTGGAAAATTTCATGGACCAAGGAGCCTGGCCCATGGGGTTGCAAAGAGTCGGACATCACTGAGTACACATATACCCAAAATAATAGAAATTATATAAACTGCTATAACATTTCTAGAGAACAGATTAGAAATAGTTATCACTATTTTAAAAATACATACCCTCCACCCATACATTCAACCACTAAGAATATATTCCAAGGAAATATTAATATATTAAGCCAAGAGTGCAAAATGCATATCTTAAATGTTCATTAAAGTATTGTTTAATAAATTTGGAGATAACCAAAAATATCTATCAGTAGGAAATGAGTTCTGATATAATTTCTATTAGGCAGTGGAATACCTAGCACTTGTTTCACGTGCTATTATGTTGCTGGGCTGATGACTCTCTTAATCTATAATTTTTTCTTTCTTGTGGAAATGGAATGAACAGACCAGGATAAACATCTATATTTCTTATACACTGCCAGAACCTGTTCCCAGAAGACGGACTGTGTATTTTTGAAGCAAAGGAGGAGAGTGTGTGATACTTGTGAATTCCTTTGCAGTAGTTCCTCTTTGTTAGAGGTTGTGCTGAATTGCTTTCTATGTGTCTATCTGGGACCTTTTCATATTGTTCATGGGGTTCTCAAGGCAAGAATGCTGAAATGGTTTGCCATTTCCTTCTCCAGTGGACCACGTTTTATTAGAACTCTCTACTATGACCCATCTGTCTTGAGTGGCCCTACACGGCATGGAAAAAACAAAGCTAAAAAATGATATACGTTGTGATTTATACTTTTTATATTAAAAAGCACATAAGCTCTTTCATACTCAATGGACATGGGTTTGGGTGGCCTCCGGGAGTTGGTGGACAGGGAGGCCTGGCGTGCTGCGGTTCATGGGGTCACAAAGAGCTGGACACAACTGAGCGACTGAACTGACTGAAGCTCTTTCATAGACAAAATATTTTTGATGCACATATGACCAATGTAGTAATGGTGGCTATGCCCGGGTGGTTTTTTTAGAAGTGATCTTATTTTCTTCTATGTACTCACTAGTGTTTGATGCCTGCCACATCCCCATGAGCATATATTACTTTTATAAACAAGAAACACAACTATTTTTAAAAAAATATGCCAAAGTGAGAAAGCCAGGTAGGTGGACTTTGGAGCCTGGCAGGTCCATGCAGACACATGGAAAGCACAGAGAAAAAGGTCAATTGCAGATTGTTGGGCAGAGGGCATTTACTTTCTGACCCATTTATACCCCGCATTAGATGCCAGGGGTCATGTTTCTTCCTGAGTTATGTGGAAGTAAAAGGGATGTCAGAACTAGTCTGCTTAATGGAAGAGTGTGGTAGACTGAATTCTATGCCCCTAAAATTCCTATATTAAAGCCCGAATCCCTAGCACCTCAGATTGTGACCATATAAGGTCTTTATTTTTTTTACTTTTTATTTTATATTGAAGTATAGCTGATTAACAATGTTGTGATAACCTCAAGTGGACAGCAAAGGGATCCAACCATACATATACATGTATCCACTCTGCCCCAAACCCATCTCCCATCCAGGCCGCCACATAATATTGAATAGAGTTCCCTGTGCTAGACAACAGGTCCTTTATGGCCATCCATTTTAAACAGCAGTGTGTACCTGTCCATCCCAAACTCCCCAACCAACCTCTCCCCCTAACCTTTCCTCACGCCCCAACCATAAGTTTGTTCTCTGTGTCTGTGAGTCGGTTTCTTTTTTGTAAATAAGTTCATTTGTATCATGGACATAGGGTCTTTAAAGAGTGATTACATTAAGATGAGTTCATTAGAACGGGCCCTAATCTAACCTTACTGGGGTCCTTATAAGAAAAGGAAATTACACACAGAGAGACACCAGGAAGGCACAAGCACAGAGAAAAGACCAGCTGAGGACGCAGCCAGCAATCAGCCATCTGCAAGCCAAGAGGAAAGCCTCAAAGAAAAATCAACCTGTCGACGCCTTGCTCTTAGACTTCCAGCTTCCAGAGCTGAGAGAAATAAATTACTGTTTAGCCACCCTGTCTGTGGAATTTTGTTATGGCAGCCCTAGCAAACTAAAACAAGGATATTCACAATTTTAAGTTTTTGCATGCTGAAATGTGTAAATATTTCAGCCCAAATATTTTCACAGATGCTGTCTTTTTTTTTTTTTTGCTTTCATTCAGAGTGCCTTTCTTCAACAAATATTTCATAAGAAAAACCTCATCAAATAAGTTGTCTCTACTTATGATTGTGCATAATTACAGGCCTCCTAAATTTCATTTTATTCCAGTACAGAACATAAATTTATCCAATTAAAAATAGGTGCTTTAGCAAATGATTCATTCTGCAAGTTGAGATATCCCAAAATGCAATTACAGAATTTTAATATTAATATTGTATACCATTTGGAGGCTCACTGTTTAATTTGTTCAGTAGGTCCTGTGCTCATGAAAGGACAGATTTCAAGTCTTCGTGTTTGCAAACCTTGCTTCTAATAACAGCATTTTGGCATTTCATTTGATAAATATTTTGATCAAACATTTTCATAAGCACACAAAAAGATGTCCAACTCTATTGGCCATCAGAGAAATATCAGTTAAAGTCACAATAAGATACCACTATACACTAGAATGGAGAAAGGGAGAAACAGTGACCCTATAAGTATTGGCAAGGATGTGGTGTAACTGGAACTTTCAGATACTGCTCGTGGGAATACAGTCACTTTGGCAAACAGTATGGCATTACCTTAAAAAGGTAAAGGGTCATTATCATACATCTACATCATACAAGTAGGAATTCTACTTCCAGGTATTCACCCAGGAGAAATGAAAATATATGTCTAGACAAAACATGTATATGAATATGAATATGTAGCAGCATTAGTCATAATAGTGCCAAACTGGAAACACTTAACATGTCCATTTCCTTTAAGTGAGTGGATACACCAAGTGTGGTATAGCCATACCATGGAAAACTGCTCAGCAATAAAAAGGAAGGAAATGTTAATATAGACAACAATGTGGATACATCTCAAAAAATATTATTCAAAACTGGTCCCCTTACTTGGAGAACATGGAAAGAAAGAGGCAAATCATTGCAGATTTGGTGGTGGCAGTTTTAATAAGCAAAGGGCCTTACATATAAGGTTTGCCTTGTTTGGTCACAACACTAAGTAGATCTCCCAAACTACCCACCAGAATTTTAAGAGTTTGTGCAGAAGCCTTAATGGGGTTCAGTTATGTATACTGTCTGCAGGCATGCTCAGTTGCTTCAGTCGTGTCCAACTCTTTGTGACCCTATGGACTGTAGCCCACCAAGTTCCTCTGTCCGTGGAATTCTCCAGGCAAGAATACTGGAATGGGTTGCCATTTCTTCCTCTAGGGGATCTTTCTGACCCAGGGATCAAACCCACATCTCCTGCATTGGCAGGCAGATTCTTTACCCACTAAGCCACCTGGGAAGTCTGATACTGTCTAGATGGTCTCAATAACACATTGCTTTCTCAAGGCTGTGTCCTTAAAGTTGCTCTTAGTGCAGGTACAGTGGGGAAAATGCACATTCCAAGGACAGAGGAGCAGGGGACAAGGAGCCTTGACCGCTTGGGTCCAGATTGAGGGTCAACTGGGGTCACGTCCTCTCAACGACCTCCTCCAACATGATGTGATTCCAACATTGCTTTGAGGGAGTATGATCTTCATCTTCAAGTTGTTAAAGTGGACTGAGAGAACATGAGTAACCTGCCCAGGGAAAATGGCTAGTAACTGGTGAGGCTGGGATTCAAATTAGGTCTGAGTTCAAAGCTCACATTCCATCTACTACATGCCTTTGATTCCTTAATTGAATCTGACATTAGCATTTAACATGATTTGGGGGGGCCATT
This sequence comes from Bubalus kerabau, assembly GCF_029407905.1. Lineage (NCBI taxonomy): Eukaryota > Metazoa > Chordata > Mammalia > Artiodactyla > Bovidae > Bubalus > Bubalus kerabau. The sequence goes on along the minus strand of NC_073630.1, from coordinate 48,895,773 downwards.
TGGACATGTCATGAATAGAATTTAATGATAAATCTCATGTTTAGCTTGTTTTAAATGTTTTTTTCCTCTCCCATCCTCTACCACAATCACAATGCTCTAGCAGTGGTCTGAGAATGTCTCAGGTGTCCTCCACCCCTTGGTCTCCTCCATCTGCATCACCGTCTCACATTCCCCTTTGCTATCCATCAGTGGTTCATACCTTGTAAAGTACAGCCCTCCAGGGGGTATTTGGGAATGTGGCTGTCAAGGAACATTTAAATGCCTGGTACTTAGTGGGCAGGAGTCAGGAGTGCCAAGCACTATGTCATGCATGAAGCATGAATGAGTCATTTAGCCCCAAACTGCCAATAGCACTGCCTCCAAAACTTTGGCTAAATCCCATCTTTAAAGACCTAACTCAAGTCATCTCTACAAGGCTTTCTCTGTCCAACCCAGCCCCAAGTCACCTCTCCTTCTTGAATGACTCCTTGCTACCACTGCTGCTCCTGCATAGTCTTTAGTTTTACATTTTCTAGTTTTCTTCTCTTCTTGATGTAAAAGCCAATGTATTGGAGTGCATTGGAGGTACTCTGCCTTTAGGAAGCCAGTCTGCTATTCAGTTGTATCCACCACTTCAGAAGCACAGTGGTTTGCTTGCTCAGTCAGTCCAAAAATGATTGAAAAAGGCTTCTATACGCAGTGCTGTAGGGATTTCTTTAGGGTTTGTAGCTCGGGAGACATGAACAGTGGGCCCTTCTACAGAATGAGTAGACACATGCATGCTACAGTTGCCAGGGAGACTTGGGGGTGGGGGTGGGTTGAGTAGGGGGCCTCAACCATGGCCGAACTTTGCATGGGGCTCCAGGCAGCATCAGAGATGGCTCTCCCGAAACCTCCTGGTAGCACATTATTCTGAGCGAGCTGTCACCATGATTCATGTACCAGGCCATTAATCCAGTAAGAAGCTGCTAAATGGGCAGACGAACAAAAACAGGAAGCCCTTCTGAGAGCTGTAAATTATCTCTTACAACAGCTTTATATACTTGAAAGTGAAGGGTATTCTGAGAGCACTGTGGAAAGTACCTGGAACCTCAGCTTCTAATAGAAACCTAGGAAATTGATTCAACTATTAACAAATTGAAGACTTATTTTTGTACAAGTGGCTGGGCTGGTACAGAGATGAATAAAAAGACAGTACTTAATCCTTCTGGGGTTCAAAAATGAGAGAGAGAGAGAGAGTAATTTTAAAAATCTACTTTTCCCTCTTCTCTGACCCCATAGCTAGTCCTAAGAACTAGCCCCTTAATACCCTCTCCAGACTTTCTGCTCCTCATCACCACTACTGCAGGCTTTCCAAAAGCCTGGATAGATGGATGCAACAGACTCTCAACATGATTTCCTTGACTACTTCTGCCCCATCCATACAGCAGCACATGAACATTTCCAGAGAGCAATTTGATCACGTGAAAGCAGTAAAAGTATTAGTCATTCAGTGGTGACCGACTCTTTGCGACCCATGGACTGTAGTCTGCAGGGCTCCTCTGTCCATTAAATTCTCCAGGCAAGAATACTGGAGTAACTAGCCATTCCCTTCTCCAGAGGATCTTCCTGACCCAAGGATCGAACCTGGGTCTCCTGCATTGCAGGCGGATCCTTTACCATCTGAGCCACCAGGAAAGCCCAATCTGATCAAATCACTTAGTCATGAATGAAAACCCTTTAATGGCACTCAAATGTTTTTAAGGATGAAATCTGAACCCCTTACCAAGGCCCTTCACCATCACAGGTCTGTTTGCATCTTCAGTTCAGTTCAGTTGAGTCGTTCAGTTGTGTCCGACTCTTTGCGACCCCATGAACTGAAGCACACCAGGCCTCCCTGTCCATCACCAACTCCTGGGGTTTACCCAAACTCATGTCCATTGAGTTGGTGATGCCATCCAACCATCTCATCCTCTGTCATCCCCTTCTCCTCCTGCCCTCAATCTTTCCCAGCATCAGGGGCTTTTCAAATGAGTCAGTTCTTTGCATCAGGTGGCTAAAGTATTGGAGTCTCAGCTACAACATCAGTCCTTCCAATGAACACCCAGGACTGATCTCCTTTAGGATGGACTGGTTGCACCTCCTTGCAGTCCAAGGGACTCTCAAGAGTCTTCTCCAACACCACAGTTCAAAAGCATCAATTCTTCAGCACTCAGCTTTCTCTATAGTCCAACTCTCACATCCATACATGACTACTGGGAAAACCACAGCCTTGACTAGACGGACCTTTGTTGACAAAGTAATGTCTCTGCTTTGTAATATGCATCTTCAGCTTTTCTGTAATATAATTCTCTAATCCACATATACCAACCCAGTTTCCCAGTCTTCATGTTCTCACTTGCTGCTCCCTGATGTTAGGTGCCCCAACCTGAAATCCATCCAACCACATTTTCGAGATTCAGCCCAGATTCCATCTCCTCCTCCTCCTTCTGTTCACATAGGTCAGGGATGCCTCTATTTGTGCTCCCATCGCCACTCTGCTCTCTCACTTGTCACATGCACCATAGCTGACTCCTTATTTGTCTCTCCAGGCAACTTTGACTTTTTCAACTAAACCACAAGAACTATATTTGACTCATCTCTGACTGCTCAACACCTAGCAGTGAGTCTGGTGTTTGCTAGGTGCATAGTAAGTGCTTGCTGAATGGATTTGAATGAGTCCTATATGAGGTCATAATAAATAAGACTAGAATGGCTTATTCAGAGATGCTGTATTGTGCTTATTTCTCTATGTGGTCCCTGCTTTGTTTCTAATATTGCACTTGGTAAAGCTGTCATGGACAGTTGAATGCCTCATTGTTCCTGAATGATGTATGGGAGGGGTATGATGTTGAAAAAGAGACAAGGTCTGTTATCCTTGGAAATCAAAATACAGGTTTCCAATACAATTCTGTCTCACAAATGATAGGAACATTCATGTTCACAGTGATATATGCATTTGTTGTTGTTATTTAGTTGCTAAATTGTGTCCGACTCTGCAACCCCAAGGACTGCAGCAAGCCAGGCTCCTCTGTCCTCCACTATCTCCCAGACTTTGCTCAAATTCATGTCCATTGAGTTGGTGATGCTATCTAACCATTCCATCCTCTGCTGCCACCTTCTCCTCCTGCCCTCCATCTTTGCCAACATCAGGGTCTTTTCCAGTAAGTCAGCTCTTCGCATCAGGTGGCCAAAGTACTGGAGTATTCAGCTTCGGCATCAGTCATAGAAGAGCTATAGTTGAGTGAACCAGTGAAGTTGCTCAGTTATGTCCAGCTCTTTGCGATCCCATGGACTGTAGGCTCCTCCATCCTCCTACCAGGCTCTTCTATCCATGGAATTTTCCAGGTAGGAGTACTGGAGTGGGTTGCCATTTCCTTCTCCAGGGGATCTTCCCGACCCAGGGATCGAACCCAGGTCTCCTGCTTTGTAGGCAGATGCTTTACCATCTGAGCCACAAACATTTTAGTTAAGCAACTGACTTTGATTTGTCACAATTTTGTTAAACGATCTGCTTTGATTTTCACTCTGTTTTATTTATTTTATTTTATTTTTTTGGACTGTCTTGTAGTTTCCTAGGGATACCATAACAAGCCACCACTAACTTGGTGACTTAAAACAACAAAAATGTATTCTCTCGAAGTTCTGGAGGCCAGAAGTCCAAAATCCACATGTTGGCAAGCTGCCTCCTCTGAAGGCTCTAGGGGAGGATGCTTCCCTGCCTCTTCCACCTCCCTTCCTTGGCATAGGGTGACATCACTCCTGTCTTGGCCTCCATCTGTACATGGCCATCTCTCCTCCCAGTGTCTTCTCCTCTTCTGTCTCTTCCGAGGACACTTGCCATTGACTTTAGGTAATTCCCCAGGTAATCCATGATGATCTCATCTTGTGATACTTAAATTATGCCAGCAAAGGCCATTTTTCCAAATAAGGTCACATTCACAGGTTTCAGAAATTAGGGTGTGGACATAATTTTGTTGGGGGGAGGTGCATAATTCAATCCACTATAGGCTAATTTAAATACATTTATAAATGCCATCTGGATGGAATTCTAGGAGGCTAAAAGATTATTTTGTAATTATAAATTACAAATAACTTTTGAAATGTTTGAAAGGGGTCTTATTTCCTAAAGTAAGGGGCTGTGACTAGGTGAGTATTCATTATTAATATTAAATGGAAATGCCACCTACTGGTGGCTAAGATCCATAACTGGCAGAGCTTGGAAGTAACAACACAAAATGCAGAGTAACATGTGATAGCACAGATAATACACTTAATTACATGGTGTCTGTTAGCATTCTTGAAAATGTCAAATGGCTATTCAAATACATTGGATGTGTTGGGATCAGTAAGGACAATCAGCAAGTCTATTTTTCTCTTGGGCTTTGAAGCCCTGAGTTGAATGGGCAGGGTTAGAAGCCTTTCTCCTCTTGGAGCTGATGATATTTCATGCTCATTAAGAAAGAAGCAAGGAGAGGCAGATTCTTTTGGAATCACTGAGTATTAATTCAAAAGTCTACAAGAAAGGGGATAGGAAAAGTAGTGCATAGATATTACTATTGTGCCACGAAATCAATCAGTTTATCCAGTCCAGGGGTTGGCAAGCTAGGCTCTTAGGCCAAATCTAGTCCACTGCCTGTTTTTGTAACTAAAATTTTATTGGAACATAGCCATGCCCATCCATTATATGTTATTTGTGGCTATTTTTTTTTTTGTCTTCTTCCAGTTTTATTTAGATATAGTTAACATACAGCACTGAATAAGTTTAAGGTGTACAACACAATAATTTGACTTATATACATTATGAAATGATTATCATAGCAGAACATCCATCATCTCATATAGATACATTGAAGAAATTGAAAAAAATATTTTTCCTCAAGACGAGAATTCTTAGATTTACACTCTTAAAATAAAACTTTCATATATAATATAGAGCAGTTTTAATTACATTTATTATGTTGTACATTATCCAGTGGCTCAGTGGTAAGGAACCTGCCTGCAATGTAGGAGACACGAGGTCAATCCCTGGATCAGGAAGATCCCCTGGAGAAGGAAATGCAACTCACTTCAGTATTCTTTCCTGGGAAATCCCAAGGACAGAGGAGTCTGGTGGGCTACAGTCCATGGGGTTGCAAGTCAGACATGACTTAGCAACTGTTAGCAAGCCCAATTACCACAGGACAGGACAGTGAATCCGAGAGACATGGTGTTGAGGCAATGAATACATGGAAACCTTAAAAATTCAGAGCAGAACTGTGACTATATGCTATTGCCCACCTCATGCAAATTCTAACCATCCTTTTAGATAATGGGAGGGGGAAAGTACACTTAACACACTAATAGCCACATATCATATGTGACTATTATGAAAGTACAATATGAAAGTACACTTAACATATTAATAGCCACAGTTCCCAAGTTGTGTTCCCATGCTGTATTAATTTAGGCTTCCTAGGTGGCACTAGTGGTAAATAACTCGCCTGCCAATGTGGGAGACATAAGAGATGCAGGTTCGATCCCTGAGTTGGGAAGATGCCTGGAGGAGGGCGTGGCAACCCACTCTGGTACGCTTGCCTAGAGAATCCCATGGACAGAGAAGCCTAGCAAGCTGAAGTCAATAGGGTCGCACAGAGCCCACTCCAGTACTCTTGCCTGGAAAATCCCATGGATGGAGGAGCCTGATAGGCTGCAGTCCATGGGGTCGCTAAGAGTTGGATACGACTGAGCGACTTCACTTTCACTTTTCACTTTCCTGGATTGGAGAAGGAAATGGCAACCCACTCCAGTGTTCTTGCCTGGAGAATCCCAGGAACGGGGGAGCCTGATGGGCTGCCATCTATGGGGTCACACAGAGTCGGACACGACTGAAGCAACTTAGCAGCAAAGTGACTAAGCAGCAGCAGCAGCACTAGATGTTGTGTTGTTCTGTATGCATTGTTTCATGTAATTTTATTTCATATTCAAGGGGACACTCTGAATTGGCTGTTACTACTGACATTTTATAGATGAGGAAACTGAGGCATAGAGGACCAAGTAACTTGCCCCAGATCACAGAGCTGCTAAGTGACACAGGTGGGAATAAACTGTTCTGTTTGGTTACTGAACTAGATTTCTCATTCATAAATTAAATGCAAACTTTTTGTATCTTCTAATTATCTAAATTAGCACAGAAAAGTTTTTTTTAATTTAATTTTATTTTTAACTTTACAATATTGTATTGGTTTTGCCATATATCAACATGAATCCACCACAGGTATACACATGTTCCCCATCCTGAACCCTCTTCCCTCCTCCCTCCCTGTACCATCCCTCTGGGTCGTCCCAGTGCACCAGCCCCAAGCATCCAGTATGGTGCATCGAACCTGGACTGGTGACTCGTTTCATATATGATATTATACATGTTTCAATGCCATTCTCCTAAATCATCTGACCCTCTCTCTCTCCCAGAGTCCAAAAGACTGTTCTATACATCTGTGTCTCTTTTGCTGTCTCGTATACAGGGTTATTGTTACCATCTTTCTAAATTCCATATATATGTGTTAGTATACTGTATTGGTGTTTTTCTTTCTGGCTTACTTCACTCTGTATAATAGGCTCCAGTTTCATCCACCTCATTAGAACTGATTCAAATGTATTCTTTTTAATGGCTGAGTAATACTCCATTGTGTATATGTACCACAGCTTTCTTATCCATTCATCTGCTGATGGGCATCTAGGTTGCTTCCATGTCCTGGCTATTATAAACAGTGCTGCAATGAACACTGGGGTACATGTGTCTCTTTCAATTCTGGTTTCCTCAGTGTGTAAGCCCAGCAGTGGGATTGCTGGGTCATAAGGCAGTTCTATTTCCAGTTTTTAAAGGAATCTCCACACTGTTCTCCATAGTGGCTGTACTAGTTTGCATTCCCACCAACAGTGTAAGAGGGTTCCCTTTTCTCCACACCCCGAAAAGTTTTATATACCAAGGATCATAAGAAATATAGTATATAATGACATATATTTGTTGTTGCTTTTTGAAAAATACAAAAGTGTTTTTTAAACCCATTGAAACATTCTAAAATAAACTTTAGCTTTAGTTATTTAATATCTAGTATTTAACTATTTAAACTATATTATATGCAGAGGGGCAGTGAATTCACTTGTGGAGTGCACCCTCTTCTCTTGGTGATAAACATGATTAAAGAGAGAGCTCATTCAAAAGCTACACATGGGATGGAACCTTGGCCAACAGGCTTCATATAATATTGTGGTTCTGTTGGTAAGACAGTGAGGAGAACTGTCTTAAGCCTTGTCATCTGGGGACCAACTTCTAAAGTCTCCATACCTGACTCTCCTCACCTGGTTCCAACCAACCTATTAGTTATTCAGGGCTGGTGTACTGCACAGTATGGTGGGGGTTATACCATTCTCACTGCAGTCCACACAAATGCCAACCCTAGGGTTATGCAATACACAGCCTGGGAAGCTATATGTAGGTGGCTCTGAAAAGAATGGACAAGTCTTTCTGATACCTGCAGTTTGGGTGAAATTTACGTCGCTCGTAAAATAAATTGTCATCCAGTTGTCTGCACTGCTGTCTGTGAACCAGAATTAATGTGAGTCCACCTCTGAGACAGGTCCATATTCTCTGTTCTCATACCACCAGAGTTTTGGATTTGGAAGACCATGAACCAGTCCCTGGAGTGCTGTAACACTGTTGAAGAACCAGATGCCATTATGAGGTCTCTAGGCTTCCTTGGCATGACCATGACTAAACTACATGTCCTCCCATTTGTGGAAGATGTTTTGCTGTGCCACTTGGGAGAGGAGGACTAAATCCCCAGCTGTTAAGACGGCATCAGCTAAGAGGGCTCCCTTGTCCCCTTGGGACAGCTTCTGAGGGTCCATCTGGCTTCAGAATTCCTTGTAAGGTTGGCTGAAGCTCCTACCAGGACTGTGTCATAGCTCAACTTCTCCCACTGCCCAGTCCTGCTCTCTTCCTTTTCTCCCACAGGTGCTAATAAACAACCTGTATGCTCATCTCCATCTCAGAGTCTGCTTCCTGGGGAATCTACCCTGTGATACCACTCAAGCCTCAAAATTCGAGACCCCCAACCTTAGGGATTGGGAATTGTCATTATGGAAACAGCAATGGAGAACTCTCCACTTATTCATCCGACAGTTATTTATTGAGCACCTGCTATGAGCCAAGTCCTTCCTAGACATTAAGAACAGAGCAGTGAATAGGAAAAGTGTCTGCTTTCTGGAGAACTTTCTAGTGTGGGAGGCAGACAAAAACAAATAACAATTTAATATGTTAGGCAGAGATGTGCACTTGAAGAAAAATAGAGCAGGGTGAAAGGCTGGAGTTTTGGGGTGGAAGGAACTGCCTTAGGATGGTTCAGAGAAGGCCTTTCTGATGTGCTGACATAAAGCAGAGACCCAAAGGAAGTCAGCAGTGCAAAGATTTGGGAGATGAGCACTCTCAGCAGAGTCACCTAAAAAGCAAAGGCCCAAGGTGGGAATGAGTGCTGGGTTTGAGAAACAGGAGGAAGACCAGGATGGCAGAGTGGAGTGAGCAAGGTGACAAGTAGTAAGCTGGAGAGATCAGAGGCCCAGAAGGGTGTCTGAGCACAAGGGGAAGCCTTAAAAGGTTTTAAGCAGAAAAGCAACAGAATATGACTTATGTTTTAAGAAGATCACTCTGACTGCAGTCAGGGGAAGAGTGGAAGCTGGGGACTAGTGAAAAGGCCCTGCAATAATTTAGGAGCGGGATGATGGTGACTTAGACAAGTGTGAGGGTGGTAAGAAGTAGCTGGATCTGGGGGTGTATTTTGAAGGTGGAACTTTAAGACTTGCTGATTGTTATGGACTGAATGGTTCTGTCCCCCTCCCCCCAAGGTTCATATGTTGAAGCCCTAATCCCCACCACCCAGTGTGATAGTATTAGAAGGTGGTGCCTTTGAGAGGTAATTAGAATTAGATGAGGTTATGAGAGTACAGCCTCCATGATAAGATCAGTATCCTTAAAAGAACTTCTTCTCACCACCCTGTAAGAAAGCCGCAAGAACTGAGCCTCCAGCAAGCCTGGAAGGGGGTTATCACCCTAACCAACCAGGCTGGTACTCCGATCTTTTATTTCTCTCCTCCAGATTGTGAAAAAGAAATTTGTTGTTTAAGCCACCCATTCTGTGGTATATTGTTACTACAGGGAGAGCTAAGACACTGATGCATCAGATGAGGGGCTAGGGGTGGGAAGAGAATCAAGGTGGCTCACTGACATCTTGGCCTGAGTACATGGACGAATGGTGGTGTCTTTACAGAAATACACATTCTCCCCATTTGTAGACTTCTAGAATCTTTTGTGCACAAGTCAGAGGGCCCATATGGCCATTTGTATTTGCAGGAAAATCCTTCACTGCATGTCTGAGAAGACATATGATGAAGAAACTAGAGGAGATAGCATTTAAATTAAAACAAATATGCACTTATTGTCTTAAAAGAAATATTCCTTGTGGGAAAGAGAGAGTGAGTGAGAGAGGTTGCAGTCAGAGGCATTCTGCTTTTATTATCACCAGGAGAACTGTCATCTCACTTGTAGAACAGAATGTGCTGTGTTAGTCGCTCAGTCATGTCCGACTTTTTGCAACCCCAAGGACTGCAGCCCGCCAGGCTCCTCTGTCCATGGGGATTCTCCAGGCAAGAACGCTGGAGCGGGTTTCCATCCCCTCCTCCAGGGGATCTTCTCAACCCTGGTATTGAACCCAGGTCTCCCACATTGCAGGTGTATTCTTTACTGACCGAGCCACCAGGGAAGCCCCGAACAGAATTAGGTATGATAAATAAGGTTCGGCTTCCCTGGTGGCTCTTGAGAGTCCCGTGGACTGCAAGGAGATCAAACCAGTCAATCCTAAAGGAAATCAGTCCTGAATATTCATTGGAAGGACTGATGCTGAAGCTGAAACTTCAATACTTGGTCCACCTAATGTGAAGAACTGACTCACTGGAAAAGACCCTGATGCTGGGAAAGATTGAGGGCGAGAGGAGAAGGGGATGACAGAGGATGAGATGGTTGGATGGCATCACTGACTCGATGGACCAGAAGTCTGAGTAAACTCTGCGAGTTGGTGATAAACAGTGAAGCCTGGTGTGCTGCAGCCCATGGGGTCGCAAAGAGTCGGACATGACTGAGCAACTGAACGGAACTGAACTGAAATAAGCTTCAAAGCCAGGGTACTGCAAATGCAGTTTGGGGTCTCTGGTCAGTTTTGCTGGCATTTATTGATATAATTATAGTTTTCTTAACTTTATGCAATAAATTTTATTTCAATGAATGTTTAGGACAGTGTTCGGCAAAAACTGATCTCATAATTTTTATAAATTCAAATGCAACTCAGTGTACCATGGGCAGAGAATTGTCCTTGATGTCTTAACCAACTGCTAACCAGAACTCTGCCTCTGTTTGTATTCACTTTTACTTTGACTGGACATCTCCTAAAATCCCAAGAAGGAAATATTTCTAAGCTATAAAGAACTTGGGAACTTGTTTTTCGAAAGTACATTTCTTTTTTTTTTTCTTTTTCTTTTTACTAGTCAAGGAATTTTCAGAAATGTGCCATTTGCCTAAGGGCAGATAATTTAAGATCTCTCTTGTGATGGCTTCAAGTAAGTCAGTGATTGGAAAGCTGATGCATGAATATAAGACATTATTATTCTACACTGATGCTTCAGAGGAGGAAACTAGTTAAGGGAATATTTTCCTCCCTAACATTTTATCCCTGCTGAAATAAGTCAAAATACCCAATGTTCTTTGTATTCAGAGGTGACACTGGCACCAGCACAACTGTCAGCTGCTGTCAATCCCAGGCTATTGGAAGCAATGTCATGGTACTTGACTTGCTTTTCACTTTGCTCAGCATGTCTTGGAAGCATCGCCTCTACTCGTCTCTTCCACAGCTCACTGTTCAGCCAAATTGCACTATTTCAGCAGGAACTCAGCTAAATACTTTAAAGCTAGTGGACCAGCCTCCTTCTTGTTGAGGTTTTAAGTCTGTTTTTCAAAGAGAGATCCTCAGACAGGCACCAGCCACACTGCCTGGGGAGCTTGTTACGTTGCCTATTCCTGTACCTTATCTCTCAATGGAAGGATTCAAACACTGGGAATGGGAGAGCAGATAACCAGCATATTAAGCAAATGCCCCCGGTGCTGTCTATACGCTGATGGTTAGGACCTCTGATACAGTCACCAATTATGTTTTGGTTGAGCCTCATGTATTCCTTTACACACTGGGCTGGGGCATCAACAGTCTGTAGAAGCCTATTTCCAGAAATACATCTGGACATCTTCACAAAAGGCAGGTTGGTTCATATGACTCAAAGCTTTGCAGAAAACCCCCTGTCCCTTAAATATTTAATGGCTTATATTTTGAAAATGTCCCATGTGCAATCAAGTATATGTCTTTCTAAATGGCTAAATAGATCTGGAACAAAGAAAACAAGCCAAATCCAAAACAGTAACATATTTTGAAAGAAGAAGTACCATATTTCACATATCAGTAACTCTGATATGTTACTGATTTACATATCAGTTACTCTCATTGAATAGTAAGAGTAGAATTATGACCTTTGGTGGGAATGGAAGAATGCCTCACCTTGGCTGATACACAGGCAAGAACTCTTTCAGATATTCGTTAAGAAAATGAAAGTAACTACAGTATCTTGGGCTTCCTTCCAGACAGGTATCTTCCTCGCCCTGCTCAGGACAGTCTGCACTTCGTCTGGTGACCCAGATGCAGCTCCCCAGGCTCAGAACTTCCTTTCCATCTGTATTGTTTCTGCAACCACTGAGAACATTTCTGCCCATTTTTTTAAAAAGAACTTTTGATTGTGAAATAATTACAGATTTGTTGGAAATTTTTTAAAAAAAAGAAGTATAGGGAGCTTTCATATGCCCTGATAAACCCAGCTTCCCCATGGGTAATATCTTGCACAACTGTAGTACAGCATCAAAGCCAGGAAGCTGATACTGGTGGCTGGTATGATCTACGGAGCTTCTTCAAATTTGACCAGTTCTACCCACACTGTGTGTGCTGTATGTGTGTGTGTGTGTGTGTGTGTGTAGATCTATGCGAATTTATCACACATGTAGATTAGCATAACTACTTCTGACACTAAGCTACATAACTCTTCCATCACCCAAGGCTCCCTTGTACTACTACTTCACAGCCACAGCCAGCCTCCTCCCCATCATCTCTGTGTGTGTACGTGCTCAGTCACTCACTGGTGTCAGACTCTTTGCGACCTCATGGACTGCAGCCCGCCAGGCTCTTCTGTCTGTGGAACTGTCCAGGCAAGAATACTGGAGTGGGTTGCCATTTCCTCCTCCAGGGGATCTGTCCGATCCATGGATTGAAAGCATATCTCTTGGGTCTCCTGCACTGGTAGGCAGATTCTTTACCACTGTGCCACCTGGGAAGTCCACTACCGTCTCTAACCCTGAGCAATAGCTAATCTGTTCTCCATCTCTATAATTCCATACAATTATTTTTAATAGCATTTTAATAGCCTTGGAGCAACTTCCAACCATGCTGAGCTTCCTGCCTGAACTGTCCAAGTTGTCTCCCAAGGCACCAATGACTGTTTTTGTTCATGCTCTCGTTATAAACTTGCATACATTTTTAGTGGTCTGACTATAAATATAATATTCCTAAAAGCATTATTTTGAATGTATAATTTTGCTGAATGTGTGGTTTTTCAGCAACGTTTATTATGGGAGAGCAGAAATATTCGTATAATGACTCCAACATAATTGAGTTTATTTTTTACCAAAAGAAGAGTTCAAGGAAGATCTTCTGTTCAGTGAGCATTTCTCCTTCAACTGGCAATCAAGTACCTACACTCTCTTCATCTTCTGACTCTGTCACTTTGATGGTTAATTTTATGTGTCAGCTGCACTGGGTTGAGGGTGCCCAGAGGTTTGGTTAAACATTATCTCTGGGTGTATCTGCAAGGGAGTTTCTGGATGAGATTATATTTGAATCAGTACATTGAGAAAAGCAGATTGTCATCCCTAATGTGGTCAGGCCTTATCGAATCCATTAAAGTCCTAAACAAAATAGAAGGCTGATTATGAAAGAATTCTTTCTCTTTCCCTCTGTCTATATATATCTTATAAGTTCTGTTTCTCTAGCAAACCCTGCCTAACATAGCTACCCTCGGGGGCCACGCACAGCAGCAGCTGTACCTCTCTAGAGGATGGGTACACAGAGAATGGGGCAAGCACAGCTACTTCTTTGAGATTTGACTAGAAATGGCCTGATTGCTTTCACTTACACCCCATTGAATGTGTGAACTCAGTCATGTGGCCACACTAAATCACAAAAGGGGTTGAGGAAAGTTGTCTAGTTCAAAGGACATCTCTCTTCTAACTTCTAAAAATTGAGGTTTCCTTAGGAGCAAACACCAGGAGAAGAAATGGCTTTGGGGTAGGCAAAAATAATGTCTGAAATAAGGATGAATGCAGAGATGATGCTATACAAATGTTCACCACAGAATTGTTTATAACAGTGAAAATATTTTAACAATCTAAATAACCTGTAATAGGAGATTGGTTAAATACATTATAATGAATTCATAACATTATAAAATATGACGTTTAAAATGGTATTACAGAGGAAAACATGCTTTAGAATGACATGGAAAATGTTTATAATGCATTGTTAAAGTATGAAAGGCAGGTAATGAAACATATACAATATATTTCCTCTTTTGTAAAACAACAACAGAAGTAGTAGATATGGGCACAGAAGAGAGACTGGATGAGTATATACAACAATTTTAATAAAAACGGTTATCTTTCTCTGGAAAACTATACATGATTTTTATTTTCTTCTCTTTTTTAAAATCTGAATTTTCTAATTTGGGGGGTATATACCAAAAATGTATTACACTTGAAATGGAAATAATAAAAAGTTAGTTAAAATGAAGATCATGAGTATAGATGACCATTTAACTGGTGCCCTGGTTTGAATCCTTACTCTATCACTTACTAGTTATATGACCTTAGATGAGTCATTAACCTTTCTAAGTATTGATTTCCTTATCCACAAAATGAGAAGAGTGGTAATAAAAATACTGACCTCATTATCTTGTTATGAGGCTTAAATAAAATATTGTTCTTATCGTTCAGTACCAGGCCCACAGTAAGTGCTCAAAAAGCTTAACTATTGTTACCATGATCATTATTAATAGTAATAGTACAGTGTCTTAGGGCAACTCAAAGTCATAGGGTTGGAAGGCACATGGAAGTCATTGATGGGTTTTTCCATTCCTGGGCCAAATATCAATCTTCATAAATAAATTCTTGCTTCCCTCAAATCTACATTGCTTTTCATTCACCTCAGTTTGGTATTATTCTGTTCATAAACTTTCAAACATGTTCTTTGTTATCATTACTATTCAGCCTAAACTCCATCTAATTTTTCAAAATCACAAATTACAATATTATTTCCTTTTAGCAAAAGATTACACCATCAATCAATCATCATTACACATCATTTCTAAAGAATTTGGCTCTTAAGTGACTTCTAAGCAATTAGGATGACAACATTCTTTTTTCTTTCTTTTCTCTGTTGTTATCCAAGTGGTGATAGGGGCAGAGAATGAAAGTCGCTCAGTCTTGTCCAGCTCTTTGCGATCCCCTGGACTATACAGTCCATGGAATTCTCCAAGCCAGAATACTGGAGTGGGTAGCCTTTACATTCTCCAGGGGATCTTCCCAATCCATGGATCAAACCCAGGTCTCCTACATTACAGGCGGATTTTTTTACCCCCTGAGCCACAAGGGACGGAGAAGGCAATGGCATCCCACTCCAGTACTCTTGCCTGGAAAATCCATGGACAGAGGAGCCTGGTAGGCTGCAGTCCATGGGGTCGCTAAGAGTTGGGAATGACTGAGCAACTTCACTTTCACTTTTCACTTTCATGCATTGGAGAAGGAAATGGCAACCCACTCCAGTGTTCTTGCCTGGAGAATCCCAGGGACAGGGAAGCCTGGTGGGCTGTCGTCTCTGGGGTTGCACAGAGTCGGACATGACTGAAGCGACTTAGCAGCAGCAGCAGAGCCACAAGGGAAGCCCATGACAACATTATACAGAACTTATCTCTCTTACCACCACCACACATATACTGGTATCTGTCCCCATTCCCAGAGTTTCTTTTATGCACAGGCAACTCTTCTGGCTCTCTCCAGCACTTCACTAACTCTTCCCCCTCCCCTAGCTAGAACTTCCTTCTCCTTCTCTTTGGGGAGACTGCCCTGGGCCAGCACTTACTATGGTTGCTACTACTGCTGCCACTAAGTCACTTCAGTCATGTCCAACTGTGTGTGACCCCATAGACGGCAGCCCACCAGGCTCCCCCATCCCTGGGATTCTCCAGGCAAGAACACTGGAGTGGGTTGCCATTTCCTTCTCCAATGCATGAAAGTGAAAAGTGAAAGGGAAGTCGTTCAGTTGTGTCCGACCCTTCATGACGCCATGGACGGCAGCATACCAGGCTCCTCCGTCTGGTTAATACTGGATGCTGCAGGGGAATCCCATTTGTGTTTGTGTGGGGGTTAGTAGCTCGTCTGGCCCAACTCTTTGCAACCCCACGGACACTTGTAGCCTGCCAGGCTTCTCTGTCCATGGAATCCCCCAGGCAAGAATACTGGAGTGGGTAGCCATTCCCTTCTCCAGTGGATCTTTCCAACCCAGGGACCGAATCCATGTCCTTTGCATTGTAGGTGGATTCTTTATGGTCAGAGCCACCAGAGAAGCCCATTTGGCACGTCTTTAACCTAGACTTTATCAGTGATAAGGAAAATATTTTATCTCCCTTCTGCTTTATCCTTTGTCTTATTTCCTAATTAGTTCAAAACCTGGATGGGGAAATAAAACACATACATACAGTTTCTTGATAATATCAAAGGATAATGGTGGGTTTTTGTTGTTGTTTTGCAGGGGGGAGGGTTGATGTGTGTGTTTTGTTTTTACTAAAGCTATAGTAGGAAGCAGGCAGGAAGAAAGGTATTCTAAAGCATCTAAAGAAGTAAAACTAACTGACTAGGAAAGGAAAGACTAGGTTAGTGGTCAATGTGGATTCAGTTTGCATTTTTAGGACACATTAGTGCTTCTCAAACTTTAATAGTGCAAAAGAATTACCTGGGAATGTTGTTGAAATGAACAATTATTTTGCTTAATCTAATATTTACAATGTGCCTACAATTTCGAAAGCATACAGCTATCTGCATAGCATGTCGTATTTGCTCACCTGCCCCCACCTCTGAATATCTCTCATTCTCATTATCAGCAGGCTAATGCTGTTTAACAAGCCACGCCAAATGCATTGGCTTAAAACAACAACCATTAACATGCTCACAGTTCCCTGGCGTCGGCCCCACTGGGTGATTCCCTTGCTGGTGTTGACTGAGCTTGCTCTTGATCTATGGCCAGCTCTAGGGAGCTAGACTGCTGTTCCCCTGGCAGTGCTGACTGTTGACTTGGGCAAAGCAGAGTACTGGACCACGTGTTTCTCATCACCATCCAACTGTCTAAAGCAGGATTATTCACGTGGCAGCAGGGTGGATCAGCCTACACATATCAGCTCTTCTCACGTCTCTACCTCCGGTACTCTTGCCTGGAAAATCCCATGGGCAGAGGAGCCCGGTAGGCTGCAGTCCATGGGTCGCTAAGAGTTGGACACGACTGAGGGGCTTCACTTTCACTTTTCATTTTCATGCATTGGAGAAAGAACTGGCAACCCACTCCAGTGTTCTTGCCTGGAGAATCCTAGAGACAGGGAGCCTGGTGGGCTGTCGTCTATGGGGTCACAGAGTTGGACACGACTGAAGTGACTTAGCAGCAGCAGCAGCAGCAGCAGCAAGTCTCTACCTGAATCACATTTGCTGCCATCCATCCCACTGGTCAAAAAGAGCTGCATGACCAAGTCCAGTGTCAGTGTGGGATACAATTACCTAAGTTGTGGATGTTGGATGGGGAAGCATTTGTGGTTGCTTTTGCAATCCGACTGTTCAAGTTCGAGTTGGCCTTTAAGGTCCCTTCCCTACCAAAGTCCCATCAGGCTTATTTTTATCTCCATACTATTACTCTTCTACTGCCCTCCTCCTGGAACACTCCTTCTACCTATCACTGGACAGAGACCTGGTCCACTTTCAAAAAGTATGTCCTACTTAAGCTTATTGTCTAAGTTGGATGGGATCTTGAATTACACAGCACAGCTCATTCAGACATTCAGACTCATTGTTACTTATACACGGGTTGTATATATTAGATCAGATATTTCTAAAGGATTTTGATTATGGCTTGCTCATCTTTGCATTCCTGTGACATTCAGCAAATAATTTAAATTTGAAGTCCATTCATGTCACTGGGAATGGAAAAGTTTCATTCTTTTTTATGGCTGAGGTATGAGGTAATATCAAGAGGCTTTTTTAGTTCCTCTTCACTTTCTGCCATAAGGGTGGTGTCATCTGCATATCTGAGGTTATTGTTATTTTCTCCCAGCAATCTTGATTCCAGCTTGTGCTTCTTCCAGCCCAGCATTTCTCATGATGTACATTGCATATAAATTAAATAAGCAGGGTGACAATATACAGCCTTGACATACTCCTTTTCCTATTTGGAACCACTCTGTTGTTCCATGTCCAGTTCTAACTGTTGCTTCCTGACCTGCATATAAGTTTCTCAAGAGGCAGGTCAGGTGGCCTGGTATTCCATCTCTTTCAGAATTTTCCACAGTTTATTGTGATCCACACAGTCAAAGGCTTTGGCATAGTCAATAAAGCAGAAATAGATGTTTTTCTGGAACTCTCTTGCTTTTTCTATGATCCAGCGGATGTTGGCAATTTGATCTCTGGTTCCTCTGTCTTTTCTAAAACCAGCTGGAACATCTGGAAGTTCACGGTTCACGTATTGCTGAAGCCTGGCTTGGAGAATTTTGAGCTTTACTTTACTAGCGTGTGAGATGAGTGCAATTGTGTGGTAGTTTGAGCATTCTTTGGCATTGCCTTTCTTTGGGATTGGAATGAAAACTGACCTTAACCAGTCCTGTGGCCACTGCTGAGTTTTCCAAATTTGTTGGCATATTGAGTGCAGCACTCTCACAGCATCATCTTTCAGGATTTGAAACAGCTCCACTGGAATTCCATCACCTCCACTAGCTTTGTTCATAGTGATGCTTTCTAAGGCCCACTTGACTTCACATTTCAGGATGTCTGGCTCTAGGTCAGTGATCACACCATCGTGATTATCTGGGTCATGAAGATCTTTTTTGTACAGTTCTTCTGTGTATTCTTGCCACCTCTTCTTAATATCTTCTGCTTCTGTTAGGTCCATACCATGTCTGTCCTTTATCGAGCCCGTCTTTGCATGAAATGTTCCCTTGGTATCTCTAATTTTCTTGAAGAGATTCCTAGTCTTCCCCATTCTGTTGTTTTCCTCTATTTCCTTGCATTGATCATGCTGCATAAGATCATGGCATCTGGTCACATCACTTCATGGGAAATAGATGGGGAAACAGTGGAAACAGTGTAAGACTTTATTTCTGGGGCTCCAAAATCACTGCAGATGGTGATTGCAGCCAGGAAATTAAAAGACGCTTACTCCTTAGAAGGAAAATTATGACCAACCTAGATAGCATATTTAAAAGAAGAGATATTACTTTGCTAACAAAGGTCCATCTAGTCAAGGCTATGGTTTTTCCAGTGGTCATGTATGGATGTGAGAGTTGGACTGTGAAGAAAGCTGAGTGCCGAAGAATTGATGCTTTTGAACTGTGGTGTTGGAGAAGACTCCTGAGAGTCCCTTGGACTGCAAGGAGATCCAACCAGTCCATTCTGAAGGAGATCAGTCCTGGGTGTTCATTGGAAGGACTGATGCTGAGGCTGAAACTCCAATACTTCGACCACCTCATATGAAGAGTTTACACTGGAAAAGACCCTGATGCTGGGAGGGATTGGAGGCAGGAGGAGAAGGGGACGACAGAGGATGAGATGGCTGGATGGCATCACTGACTCGATGCACATGAGTTTGGGTGAACTCCGGGAGTTGGTGATGGACAGGGAGGCCTGGCGTGCTGCGATTCATGGGGTCGCAAAGAGTCAGACACGACTGAGCAACTGAACTGAACTGATGAGGTAATATTCCATTGTGTATATATATGGAGAGAGAGAGAGAGCACATCTTCTTTATCCATTAATCTGTTGATGGACACTTAGGTTGCTTCCATATCTTGGCACTTGTAAATAATGCTGCTATGAATATTAAGGTGCATGTATCTTTCTACTAGTGTTTCTTTTAAAAAAAAATACACCTAGGAGCGGATTTGCTGGGTCATCCAGTAGTTCTGGCTTCCCCGGTGGCTCAGACAGTAAAGAATCTGCCTGCAATGTGGGAGACCTAGGTTTGATCACTGGATTGGGAAGATCCCTGGAGAAGAGAATGGCTACCCACTCCAGTATTCTTGCCTGGAGAATTTCATGGACAGAGGAGTCTGGTGGGCTACAGTCTTTGGGGTTGCAAAGAGTCAGACATGACTGAGTGACTAACACACACACACACACGCAGTAGTTCTACTTTTAGTTTTTTTTGAAAAACCTACATAGCATTTTCCGCATAATGACTGCATCAATTTACATGCCTACCAACAATGCAGGAAGGTTCCCTTCTCTGAACATCCTTGTCATTATTTATTATTTGTATTCTTTTTGACAATAGCCATCCTGACAAGTGTTAGGTGGTATGGCATGGTGGCATTGATTTGCCTTTCTCTAATGATTAGTGATGTTGAACATCTTTTCATGCACTTGTTGCCATCTGCATTAAAAGTAGGTATTCTTACTGCTTCCTTTTACACATTCAGTTCAGTTCTGTTCAGTTCAGTTCAGTTCAGTTGTTCAGTCTTGTCTGACTCTTTGCGACCCCATGAATTTTAGCACACCAGGCCTCCCTGTCCATCACCAACTCCCGGAGTTCACTCAGACTCACATCCATCGAGTCAGTGATGCCATCCAGCCATCTCATCCTCTGCCATCCCCTTCTCCTCCTGCCCCCATCCCTCCCAGCATCAGACTCTTTTCCAATGAGTCAACTCTTCGCATGAGGTGGCCAAAGTACTGGAGTTTCAGCTTTAGCATCATTCCTTCCAAAGAAATCCCAGGGCTGATCTCCTTCAGAATGGACTGGTTGCATCTCCTTGCAGTCCAAGGGACTCTCAAGAGTCTTCTCCAACACAACAGTTCAAAAGCATCAATTCTTCGGTGCTCAGCCTTCGTCACAGTCCACCTCTCACATCCATACATGACCACTGGAAAAACCATAGCCTTGACTAGAGAGACCTTTGTTGGCAAAGTAATGTCTCTGCTTTTCAATATGCTATCTAGGTTGGTCATAACTTTTCTTCCAAGGAGAAAGCGTCTTTTAATTTCATGGCTGCAATCACCATCTGCAGTGATTTTAGAGCCCCCAAAAATAGGAAAATAAAAAACAGAGAAGTAAAGTAACTTGATCACAGAGCCAGGAAGCCTAAGATCAGGATTTGAATCCATATCTCTTGAACTCAAGAGCCTAGCCTTTTTAATTTGGAGAAGGAAATGGCAACCCACTCCAGTACTCTTGCTTAGAGAATTCCATGGTCAGAGGAGCCTGGCAGGCTACTATCCATGGGGTCACACAGAGTCGGACATGACTGAAGCGACTTAGCAGCAACTGCAGCAGCCTTTTCAATTAGTTTCCTAATGGAATGAAAATAAATGGTGTTGAGTATTCCATATGCAGGTAATTAGGAAATGAACAAAGAGAGTATGTTTGTCCACTTTGGAATGCAAGTCACGCTTTTTAGGGCTTCTCATAGAGATGAGCTCAGAGGTTTGATTCAGATCAGTAGGTTCACAAGATATTCTCACTTCTCTGTACAAAGTTTTCAGACTCTGGAAAACTGAATCATTGATAAAATGATTCCAGCTTCACAAAAAGCTGAAAAAAAGCTAGAATGCTAACTCATTAGCATCTAGGGAGAAAGAGAAGTTACAACCACACCAGCACAGGTGTCAGATGGGTAGCATGGTCTTTTATCAACAGGGAAACCAAGATGAAAAGGCTGCAGAGTGTATTTACTTCCTTCCTTCTGAAGAAGATTTGAGTCCATTGCAAAGGGAGTGGTTATTTTAAAGCAATACAGTCGCTGATGAGGCATGGTGAGTCATTCTTGATGAAAAGGCTAAATCTGCCAAGCTGACAGAAAGACTCATATTGAGTCATTAGTACTCCATCTCTTTTGAGCAGTACTGGGGAAATTCTTCTTTGTCAACAACCACACTTTCAATATTCCATAAGGACATCAGTATTGATTGGGCCCCCCTTTCTTGGTTTGGGATTGTGAAGTCTGCTCTATTCTGATTCTTCTAACTCTGATTACACCCTCCCCGGCATCACAGTAGCAATTTGGGCAGCTGTCACCAGGAGATGACAATGCCTCAGACTTAGTTACACAGGGATGGGGTAATTGGTCAATCTTCCAGGAGGTGTGAATAACTCAGGGAGGATAATGTTACCAGATAAAGTGAATGATGCTTTAAAAACACTTCTTTCTTCACATGTGAAAAATGTGACAACTGAGATTGTGAAAGAAATAAATCCAAACACCTAGTGTAGTAGACATGTGGTAGTGGACATGGCTCTAGGTATTTAACTGTGAAGGGACTTAATGTAGGGAATAAGGTGTTTACAAAATCATTGAGGGGTCAAGGGATATGGACTCTAGACTGGGCCTCTGGAAATGCATTCTAGAATACTACAGAACTGACCTACCAGGGGAGCTACCACCTCTGCGGCTACTGCTAGGGCTGCTGATGTCAAGAACCCAGAGCTGAGACTGTGTTCCTGGTATCAGGAGGCCATACCACCTCTGGATCCCGGGACGAAAAATTCCATGTCTCTACTGCCTTGTTTGCCAGTGACAATCAACAGTCAAAAAAAAAAAAAAAAAAAAGCAGGAAATGTCTTCCACCTTCTAAGTCTCATGGAAGTACATCTAATTGGCTAAACTTAATTTGTTTCTATAGTGCTAGTTGGGAGTCCAGAGAATGTAGTTTGTAATTGTCCAGTTTTTAGTAAGGGGGCTTCCCTGGTGGCTCAGACAGTAAAGAATCTGCCTGCAATGCAGGAGACTTGGGTTGGGAAGATACAGTGGAGAAATGAATGGCAACCCACTCCAGTATTCTTGCCTGGAGAATTCCATGGACAGAGGAGCCTGGCGTGCTACAGTCCATGAGGTTACAAAGAATTGGACAAGGCTGAGCGACGAACACTTTCACTTCTAGTAAGACCAATGAGAAGGAGGCTGAGCAAGACAGTCCACACTCTCCACACTCAGGGTCAAGTGACACACTCACTGCCATGGCCACAAATGGCTGCAACAGCAGAAACCAAGGTCTCCCACTTGCTGAGTGCTCCGTCAGTGCAAGTACTGGGCTGAGTTCTTTACACCTGTCATTCCTTCCCTGCACTATTATTAGGATCCTTTCATAGAGGAGACAGCTGGGGTCTTTCTAGAGAGACAGGTAAATTGCACAAGTTTATGCTGGGGCTGACTTTCCTATAGCTCAAATGGTAAAGAATCTGCCTGCAATGCAGGAGAGCAGGGTTCGATTCCTGGATAGGGAAGATCCTCTGGAGAAGGGAACAGCAATCCACTCTAGTTATTCTTGCCTGCAGAATCCAATGGACAGAGAAGCCTGGTGGACTACAGTCCATGAGGTCACAAAGAGTCGGATACAACTGAGTGACTAACACACACATGCTTGAGGAAGAGGAGGAGCCAGCCTCTGAGTTCCATCTGCCTGATTCCAGAGGCTACTTTCTCACTGCTACTTGACCACCAGCCACCCAATTCTTTATCACTGCTCCCCCACCCACCATCACTCTGAGCCAAGGGCCTCTGAGCCAAGGGCGTCTTCACTCTCTGTTAAGTGCAGCGAGCCTCAGGCTCTGGGCCAGTTCACAGACTCCTGAGAAGTCTCCCACAGCTTTCTTCTTGGTCCCTGCTTTTGAAGTTATTGCAATAATCTCAGTTTTCTTGCTTGGAAGAAGCTTTCTCTACCCACCTCTCCTTCTGGAGAAAGAATTGCTTTACTCATCCCAAGGAAGGTCTTCATTTCCCTTCTGCTACATCCACATCTACTTTTATTTCATCTCTCTCCATCTGAAATACAGATGAAGGCAAGACCAGGCTCTCTGAATTCTGAGTCTTAGCAAAATGCAATTACTATATTTCTTTTTTCTTGTTCTAATCACAGGAGACTTTTCTGAGAAACCTAGTTACTGATTCTACCACTCCCTTACTTCCTACTTCTGACTCCTCTTTGAAGCTTGACATTGGTGTGAAAGGTATTTTGCTTCAAACTGCTTAAGAGGTCTCATTAATGAGGTTGACGACAGCCATATCCTGCCATGCTTTGTGAGACTTGTCATTTCCCCTACCCTGAACATTTAGAACACATGTGAAGGGAATGACAAAGTGATATGGTCATTATTTGTTTATTTGCATCTGTCTTTGGAAAACATCTCCTTAATTTGAAATACCCTCATCTCATGAGGTATCACTGATTTGTCCCTGGCTCTCTCCCCTCTCTTCATATCTGGGTTCATTCAGCAACCACCAAATGATAAGCAATCTCTGGGACTCATTCTAATTATTTATTCATTCAAATCTGTGAATGCTTACCATGTGCCAGACACCATGCTAACTGCTAGAAAAGTAGGTGAATAAATAGTCATAGTTTCTGTTTTCCAGGAGGTTTCTTTCTAGACATCACCAATGCAGTTTAGGCAAGAATACACAGAAGAACTGGACAAAAAAGATCTTCATGACTCAGATAATCACGATGGTGTGATCACTCACCTAGAGCCAGACATCCTGGAATGTGAAGTCAAGTGGGCCTTAGAAAGCATCACTACGAACAAAGCTAGTGGAGGTGATGGAATTCCAGTTGAGCTATTACAAATCCTGAAAGATGATGCTGTGAAAGTGCTGCACTCAATATGCCAGCAAATTTGGAAAACTCAGCAGTGGCCACAGGACTGGTAAAGGTCAGTTTTCATTCCAATCCCTAAGAAAGGCAATGCCAAAGAATGCTCAAACTACCACACAACTGTACTCATCTCACACGCTAGTAAAGTAATGTTCAAAATTCTCCAAGCCAGGCTTCAGCAATACGTGAACCGTGAACTTCCAGATGTTCCAGCTGGTTTTAGAAAAGACAGAGGAACCAGAGATCAAATTGCCAACATCCGCTGGATCATAGAAAAAGCAAGAGAGTTCCAGAAAAACATCTGTTTCTGCTTTATTGACTATGCCAAAGCCTTTGACTGTGTGGATCACAATAAACTGTGGAAAATTCTGAAAGAGACGGGAATACCAGACCACCTGATCTGCCTCTTGAGAAATTTGTATGCAGGTCAGGAAGCAACAGTTAGAACTGGACATGGAACAACAGACTGGTTCCAAATAGGAAAAGGAGTACGTCAAGGCTGTATATTGTCACCCTGTTTATTTTACTTATATGCAGAGTACATCATGAGAAACGCTGGACTGGAAGAAACACAAACTGGAATCAAGATTGCTGGGAGAAATATCAATAACCTCAGATATGCAGATGACACCACCCTTATGGCAGAAAGTGAAGAGGAACTAAAAAGCCTCTTGATGAAAGTGAAAGTGGAGAGTGAAAAAGTTGGCTTAAAGCTGTCAACATTCAGAAAACGAAGATCATGGCATCCGGTCCCATCACTTCATGGGAAATAGATGGGGAAACAGTGGAAACAGTGTCAGACTTTATTTTTCTGGGCTCCAAAATCATTGCAGATGGTGACTGCAGCCATGAAATTAAAAGACACTTACTCCTTGGAAGAAAAGTTATGACCAACCTAGATAGCATATTCAAAAGCAGAGACATTACTTTGCCAACAAAGATCCGTCTAGTCAAGGCTATGGTTTTTCCTGTGGTCATGTGTGGATGTGAGAGTTAGACTGTGAAGAAGGCTGAGCGCCGAAGAATTGATGCTTTTGAACTGTTGTGTTGGAGAAGACTCTTGAGAGTCCCTTAGATTGCAAGGAGATGCAACCAGTCCATTCTGAAGGAGATCAGCCCTGGGATTTCTTTGGAAGGAATGATGCTAAAGCTGAAACTCCAGTACTTTGGCCACGTCATGAGAAGAGTTGACTCATTGGAAAAGACTCTGATGCTGGGAGGGATTGGGGGCAGGAGGAGAAGGGGACGACAGAGGATGAGATGGCTGGATGGCATCACTGACTCGATGGATGTGGGTCTGGGTGAACTCCGGGAGTTGGTGATGGGCAGGGAGGCCTGGTGTGCTGGGATTCATGGGGTCGCAAAGAGTCGGACACGACTGAGCAACTGATCTGATCCAATCTGATCTGATAAGGAATCTGCCTGCAATGCAGGAGACATGGGTTGGATCCTAGTTGGGGAAAGATCCCCTGGAGAAGGGAATTGTTACCCACTCCAGTATTCTTGCCTGGAGAATCCCATGGGCAGAGGAGCCTGGCAGGCTATAGTCCATAAGCTTGCAAAGAGTCTGACAGGACTGAAGTGACTTAGCATGCACACGTGCATGCCCTCTTCCTGCAAAGAAGTAGGAATGCATCTAAAGTTTACCAACTTGTCCATTTTTAAAATGAGACTTCCAGCACTGTGCTCAAAGTCAGGTACTACTCCAAAAGCTTACATTCAAGTATGTTTACTGTCTGGTCTTCGGTTAACTGACTAGCTCTATTAAGTGCAATAAAGTTCTGCCATTTGGGCTGATTTTTACCTCAGGCAGAGGACTGATTTCCAAAGGAGAGATTACGTTAGTGATCGTATATCCTGCTTGATAACCTCCAGATTCAGTTTTGAGGTATGAGCCATCAACAAATAATATTAGACCTCAGTTCTCAGTGGCATTCTCTAATACATTTGAGTCACGTACAGAACATCCCCTAACAAAGGCAAGACAATTGTGCTGTTCACCTTCCTCTGGCAGAGTGGCAAAATTCAGTGTTGGAGTGGTGATTAGTTAGTAATGTGAGAGTACAAGAGTAATAATGTCACAGGAGGTTAATCAGCTGGCTGAAAAGTGTTGCATGTTCTCAGCCAGCATTAATGTCTGTCCTATATGAGGAACTATGAGGTCAAATGAGGATCCTAGTTCAGTAAAACATCAACAATTACTTATTTTTTTAAGCAACAGCTACTACTATGGGGGATAAATCTTTCCAATGAGGTCAAGGGTCTAGCAATAGATTTTTGATGGTTCCCATGAAGTTGAATTAAAACCCCAAGGGTTTGTCCAGATTACTTATGCACATATAGACAAAAGGGATTTTTGTATTTAGAAATGCCAGTAAATGAAGCTATTGAAGAACTTTTTTCCTTTTTCAGAGAACCTTTCTGAAAAAGGAAAACACTTTCAATATACTGACTTATCTTTGAACACTTGAGGTGAATAAATACAGATAGTTCAACAAAAATGACAGGGTTTAATTTAGTAATAGTAGCATCCCTGTCTACCGGGAATTGATGAGGCTGACCATCTGCACATAAGCAGCAGCCATTTTTCCTGGAGGAAAAGAGACTCTAAGCTTAGACGACCTCAGGAGAGCTGGCAACAGTTGGTTAAAAGAGATGTTTGGTCTCTTTGTGTTTCAAGACCACTCTGAACATAGACCCAACAAATTTTCCACCCTTGGCAGGTGAGTGAATTTGAGTGAACGCCCTCTAGATCAAAGGCAAACTCTCAGAACAAAAATCAAGATGAAAGTTGAATCTCATCCAGTTTCGCTGGTGACTCACGACAAAATTTGTCCAAGTGGATGCTGGTCTGGTAAGAACAGCCCTCATTAGATCAATACTCATCAGTCTGCGACACTGGTTCGAACAACAGTTTAGAGGACCTGTGCCTGTGTTCTACCTTATGATTCTTCTTCTTATAACAACACTTTCAAACAGCACAATACAAAATAGAAGTATTAAAGAGAACCAAAAAGCATGGAAAGGAATGGTCTGATTCCAAGGATGTCAAATATATGGGAACCAATAACAAAACCTGGGTACCAAACTTATAATAAATAGTTGAAGAACTCAACACAAAAACAGTGGAGCCCAGATTTGGCACTTACTTACCATGTTGACACAGACTTGACAGCCAGAAGCAGGGGGCACTGGGGTATCTGTGAGAATCTCATCTGGCTGAAGGCTGGGGTCCATGGTGATGGACAGTTCAGATCGTGTCTCAGTGGAGTCTCCAGGAAAACTATGGAAATGAATGAAAACCATCCAAATAATAGAAACTTCAGAACTAGCAAGTTCTAAAACAAATTCAGAACTTGCTAGTGTAAGAGATTTAGTCATCATCACTTGCATTTGGCAGACTCAAAGGCAGGCAGGGGAGTGGAAAAGCTTTATGTTAGAAAAGGGGAAGGGTTCAGGTGTGCTCTGATTGGAGACTGTTGGCAAGGGGAAGCTGTTGAACATCTATTATATAGATGTTCAGTGCTGTGCTTTGAACACAGGTGTCATACATAACCCTCATCAATAAGGAGCTCACAGTCTAGTTGAGGAAGACAGAAAATTATCAACTGAAATGCAATTTGGCAAGTATCATGGCTGATAAATGCCAGGATGGTCTGGGAACACACAGTAGGAACAGTGGTTGAGTGTGAAAGCTTTAGTCATTCAGTTGTGTCCTTTGGGACCCCATGGACTGTAGTCCACCAGGCTTCTCTGTCTATAGAATTCTCCAGGCAAGAACATTGGAGTGGGTTGTCATTTCCTTCTCCAAGGGATCTCTCCAACCAAAGGATCAAACCTAGTTCTCCTGCATTGCAGAAAGATTCTTTACTGTCTGAGCCACCACGTTACCTGTTAAACAATGAGTCCCAGGGGAGTGGGGTGTGGTGGGGGTGGGGGATTGGGAGGGAAGGGTCTGATTTGTAAAGATTACTGATTTCAGTGGATTTCCATGGTGTAAATACTCCCACCCTGGCCAGTTTTAATTTACCAGTAGGATGCCACTAAACAGGTAGTTGGAAAGAGATGTGAAGTAAGGTGCCATTATATCCTGTTTCCACCATACAGTACAGTGGATGCAAATAATCTCAAGAGCACAGATAATAGTAAAATGTAGAAAAATAATTAGGAAATTACGAGTTTGAGTGTTTACCATATTTTGCTTTTAAAACAATTGGCTTAATTGTAAACTTACAATTAAGAGCCACTGTATTTAAAAACCAACTCACAAAATTATTGAACATTTGACAATCACCTCTTGAAAGAGAATATGAACTATTGTAAACAGACCCCAGCATACCACTAGATAAGAGTAATTTCAAGAATTATTGTAGGCTCACCTAGAGTGAAGACTGCAAGGAAATCAATGGGAGGGATCCTGCCTTTTCATCTCCATCTCAAGCACCTAGTGCTAGGTTGTTGAAAAGTCAAAAGTAACTCATTAATTCAATATTTTTTTTTTTTTTTAATTTGAGCCCCTACTATATTCTGGGCACTTTTCCAGGCATTTGGGGAGTACCACAGCAAATACCAAGGCCCTGCCCTTTAGAGGGTTTACATTCTTTTGGGTGTAGGTGTGTGTATGTGTATGTTTGTTATAAACGTCTCATCAGGAGGTGGATGATAAGTGTTATGGCCAAAAATTTTGTGGTACAAAGGAGAAAAGGAGTGGGGGCATTGCTATTTCAAATGGGGTTTCCAGACAACTGTCAATGTTGAGATCTATGAAGGAAGGGATGAACGGGTCTGGAATCTGAGAAACATGGCTTGAGTAAGGCTGAAGAGCAGACTCAGATATCTCACCATTCAACAGGACTGGAATAAAGCGTAACCTAGGAAATTTTTTCTTCAGGGAAGACACTCACTTGGCCCTGACTCTCCTCAGCCGCTGCTCTCAGGTGCAAAGTCGTTCCTTCAAATCTATGGGCAGGGATAATTTTCTGTACTGGTTGAAGCCTGACAAACGACCTGACACCCTTGCGCAGGCGCAAATGCTTCGTCTTCAGGCACACTATTAGGAGCGGTTCGCGCATGTGCGAGAGCGAGACGGACGTTTTTGTCCCAAGGCCCTCCCGTACCGTCCAGGAGGTGAGTCGCCTCCTGGTTCCGGGGTGTATTTGTTGTGTGTCAGTTGTTCTCCGGTCTCCGACAGCTGTCGCCACTACGGACATGAACCGCGAGCTCTTCGCGGCGGGCGAGCGGCTGGTGTCGCCGGCTTACGTGCGGCAGGGCTGTGAGGCCCGCCGCTCGCACGAGCACCTCATGCGGCTACTTCTGGAGAAGGTACTGGGCTCTGGGGTCCCTCCCCAACCGCCGCGCCCCCCAGGCTCCGGCTCCGCCCAGCGCCCCTGTTAGTTCCAGGATATGCCCCACCCGCTCGTATTTGCTGTCTGAACCCTGTCCCCAGACCCTGTCGCAGATTGGCATTGCCCTGTACCGGCTTGCACCGCTCAGGTCCTTCTCAGCTTCGCCAGTGCCGCAAAACCCAGCGTTTTTAGGGGATACGAGGTTTTCGGGATTTTGAGCTCCCCCCCTCCCTCCCCCCCTCCCTCCCCCCCCCCCCCAACTTCGGGTTGGAGAAGCGAGGGGGAGAGGCCACATGATTTAGTTTTTTGTTTGCGGGTAGGGCAAAGTTCGCCTCTTCCAACTTTCACTACTCCCAGGAAACACGTGATGTTTAAATAAACTTAGGTTTATTAACTGGAAGGACTTACCTGGTGGCAAAGAATCCGCCCGCCAATGCGGGAGACGTGGATTCCATTCCTGGGTCGGGAAGACCTCCTGGGGAAGGAAATGCCATCCCACTCCCAATTTTCTAGCCTGGAGAATCCAGGCTCCATGGACAAAGGAGCCTGGCTTACTACTGCTGTCCGTGGGGTCTCAAAGAGTCAGACAGGACTTAGCAACAAAACAACAAGGCACTTAAAATCAGTCAATCCTAAAGGAAATCAACCCTGAATATTCACTGAAAGGACTGATGCTGAAACCCAAATGCTTTGACCACCTGATGCAGGGAGCCGACTCATTGGAAAAGACCGCGAAGCTGGGAACGATTGAAGGCAAAAGGAGAAGGGGGCGGCAGAGGATGAGATGGTTAGGTAACACCCCGGGATGGACAGGAATTTGAGCAAAGTCTGGAAGATAGTCGAGGACCGAGGAGCCTGGGGTGCTGCAGTCCTTGGGGTCTCAAAAGAGTCGGACCCGTTAGTGACTGAACAACATGCTAACTCACAGCAAGTATTGCTGAGGAACTTCACAGTTCTCCTGGTTCTTGCCAGCATCCTGAATTTTAATCTCAGTAGTTTGGCAACCCCAGTTTTAACACCCTGGTTTGAAAAATCCTAGTTGAAGATAAGGTTTATTTGTCTTCAGTTACTTTTGTTACAGCTTTAAACCTGAGTAAATCTCATTGTATGCATTTATCATCACTTCTTGTACCAGTCTGTAGATAACTGTAATGGATTGTAACAAACATTTTGCCTCCTGAGAGTTTCTTCATAGTGTTGAATTCATGTCTGAATTTTAAAAAGCAAGGAGCATGGCAGAATGTGCATTGAAAAGTTTTAAAGTTCGTTGAAGTAGAGTTCTAGGGAATGATTTTTTTTTTTTTTTTTTAATATAGTCATAAGCTTTTTTTTTCCCTCCTTTTTTAAGGGCAAGTGTCCAGAGGATGGTTGGGATGAAAGTACACTTGAACTCTTTTTACATGAACTTGCAATTATGGACAGCAACAATTTCCTGGGCAATTGTGGTGTGGGAGAAAGGGAAGGAAGAGTGGCATCTGCATTAGTTGCTCGGCGACATTACAGGTATGTTTTTTTTTTTAAGTACAAAGCATTTCTTTTTTCTTTGTTAAAAACCATGGTGGCAGTATTAATAATATTAAATTATAAAATGTTCATTTGTAACCTACTTGTTTAAATGGACATGTGAGCTAGCTGCAACAGGGAGACGGAAACAATTTATCTGAGTAGGTGTTTTTTAAGACAGTAGGGTAAAAGTTCTAGTATGTGGTGGTTATCCTGTCAGGTCTGGGTTGTTAAAAATACTGGCTGTATGTTGTGTTAACAGTGTTTAACCTAACCTATTTGGTTATAAGAGTTTTAAAAGTGTTGGGGTTGTTTATAATTTTCCATGTTTCTTTTCTAACATTGCAAATTTTTTTAATAGAATGCTATATGGATAGAACTTTCCATCATTCACTCACATCTAAATTGAATCCCATTATATGAGTATCCTGCTTTGTTGCAGTAGGTGTAGGAAAGGTATATTTTATTTAATTTCAGGTCATTAAATCGCTTTTTTCTTTTGTATTATTTCAGAAACATTATTCCATCAATTCTGACAATGATTTAGTTATCAGTGGTTCGAAATATGATTTCTCTGTTCTCCAACCTTTCCTTGAAAAATAGGTAAACTCTTTAAAACTCATGTGTTCCGTGATTTTAAATCATGATGAAATTTTCCTCGGGATAGTAGAATTTTATTTCAGCCCAAACTATTGTCAAAGCTAATGATAATGAATGTATGAGCTAGATGAAAAATTCATGGTTAAAAATAAGCTGATAACACGGTTGATAATATATGTTAAAAAAAAAGCTTTGTACCTGAGGTTGCAGAGGTAATGGAGTATGACACTAGTGTTCTGTGATAATTCCTATGTGCAGAGTTTCTAATCTAGGCAACTATAAATGATAAATAAATCAAATTTAAAATGAATGGTTTGTACACTAGTTTTCAAGGAGCATATAATTCTTCTAAACTTAAGGCAATGTTTGAAACATCAGTTCATCTCTGTTGGAACTTAGCTCACTGCTCTGATTAGGGAAATGGAAAGAAAGAAGATAATTTAGTATTGCATATATTCTGGTTTTCCATTGCTGTATAACAAACCACCTCAAAACATAGTGGCTTAAAGCAGTCACTTATTGTTGTCTCTCATAGTTCTATAGGTTACCTGGACTCAGCAGGTAATTATTGCTTCAGGTCTCTCAAGTATACAGTCCGGCTGAGAGTTTAGTCATCTGAAGGTTCAACTGGGCAGTTTATCCAAGTTCAGTCACTTAGATGGCTGGGAATTGAGATGGCCTCTCCAAGTGGCTTGACTTGGGTTTCCACCAGCATGGCAACTGAATTTGAAGAGAGAAGCCCTCTCCTCTTCTCCCCAGCCTCCCCCTGAGCAAACCCTTCAAGAGGCCAGGTAGAAGCTTTAAGACTTGTTATGACCTAGCTCAGAAGTTCCACACCATCATGTCTGCTTGATTCTTCCAGACCAAACAAATCACTGAGGCCAGCCCAGATTCAATCTGGGGAATTAGATTCCATCTCTTGGTCTGGCAGTGGCATATGGGCATAGAGAGAAAAGAAATCAATAGTGGCCATCTTTGAAGACTAGCAACCACAGCATAATTGATGAATTTGTTTTGATTTAACTAGATATTTCCACATTATTAATAGTCAAATATAGTGTTTATTTGGTTATTGTATTTGTATACTGATACAGTGGATTACTTAACACTGAACATTTTTGTCCAGTTGTTGGCCCATTTTTTGCTTAGGTTCATTCATGGAATTGGACGATCAGGTGATATTTCTGCTGTGCAACCCAAAGCTGCAGGTTCTAGCCTTTTGAACAAAATTACCAATTCTTTGGTCCTGGACATCATAAAATTGGCTGGTATGTACTGTGTTAATCATAATACTTTTGGCTGACCAGTCACACAAACCTTTGCCTAATTTCTTTTATTAATGCTTCTTTCTAAAAGGAGTATAAATGGCTTTTGAAAAGATATATATAAAACCTTAGAATAAGATGGAGAATAAGAGCCATAAGCCTGAAGGATGAATTTAGCAGTGAGCTTCCTGAGCAGGAATACAGAAGAAGTATTAAGTCTATAACTCTTTTTATTTGATAGAAGTATATAATTTCTTTAAGAAGGATGCTAGTTTTTCAATGGAATAACTAATTTCTGTTTTTCTTCTTATTTGTAGGTGTCCATACAGTGACCAGCTGCTTTGTAGTTCCAATGGCAACTGGTATGAGTCTAACCCTGTGTTTCTTAACGTTGCGACACAGAAGACCAAAGGCAAAGTATATTATATGGCCACGAATAGACCAGAAGTCTTGCTTTAAATCCATGATCACTGCAGGTAAAAAAACAGAAGTGGCATATGTCTTCAATACCACAGAAAATTCAAACATTTTATATAGAGGCAAATAAGTGAAAAAGAAACTAAAGTGAAGTCACTCAGTCATGTCTGTCTCTGTGACCCCATGGACGTAGCCTGCCAGGTTCCTCCATCCATGGGATTTTCCAGGCAAGAATACTGGAGTGGGTTGCTGTTTCCTTCTCTAGGGGATCTTCCCAACCCAGGGATTGAACCTGGATCTCCTGCACTGCAGGCAGACTCTTTACCATCTGAGCTACCAAATAAACCTGTTCCTATTCCATTTTTTTAATTATGGTAAAACATACATAACAAAATTTATTATTTTAACTGATTTTAAATATATAGTTTCTTGATATTAAGTACATTCATCATGTTTGAACCATCACTGTCATCTCTCTACAGAACTTTTTCATCCTCTTAAACTGAAACTCTACCTGTTAAACAATAACTCTCCCCTGCCCTCCACCCCAGGTCCATAGAAATCACTATTCTACTTTCTATGAATTTGTCCTTCATATAGGTGGAATTATAGACTGTTTGTCCTTTTGTGACTGGCTTATTTGACTTAGCATTATATCTTTAAGGTTCATCCATGTTATAGCATGTACCAGAATTTCCTTCTTCTTTTAAGACTCCCATTGTGTGTGTGTGTGTGCGTGCATGCGTGCATATTACATATATATATATATATATATATATATATATATCTCATTTTGTTTATTCATTTATTCATTTACTGGTGGACACTTGGGTTGCTTCCACCTTTTGGCTATGGTGAATAATGCTGCTAAGAACATGGGTATACATATCCTGTTTGAGTCCCTGCTGTGAATTCTGAAAAGTATACACTCAAGAAGTGGAAGTGTTGCATTTTATGCCCCCGTTCTTTAAAATGGGGATATGATTACCTACTTCAGAAGATTGTTTTCAGGATTAAATGGGATAACATATGAAATGCCGGCAATAATCGCTGGAGCATACAAGGTGCTTCAGGAATGTTTGTTGTATGTACATGAGTGGAATACCCATAAATAATTACCATGAATCAAAGTACAGGAATACAGACATCACTGAGTATAGATGAGAAGAAACTTTAAATGGGCATTTTAGTATTTGGCTTTGTGATTAGGTCAAGTCAAATTTAAGAATTTAAAGTTATTTTTGAATGACCTCAGTCTGTTGTATGAAATGAACCATATTGGACTATAATTAAACTGCTTAAATAATTCTAAAGAAACTCGGGTAAAGGGATTCATAATAAGGTCATATAGCAGAAATAGACTTTTAACTGGCATAAATCTGTCAAGTCTGTTAATTTGCAAACTATTAACCAAAAATCTGATAACCAAACTTATGGAAAGATTGATATATTGAAAAACTGGAAACTTTTTCCAAAAGGTGTTATGATTTGGACTACATTATGTTCTTAGGAAGCAAGATGGTTGTATTCATAGAAAAACAACACAAACTTGCATTGTAGTTGTTTGAAAGCAAAAATAGGGTTGAATCTAGAGAATTTGATAATAGAAAATTAGCTATCCTTAGGATGTTATTTATTTAAAGTTTTGTTTTAGTAGCTGCTTAGATATGAAATCTATACTTCTGTGGACCAGTATATGTGAATTGATGATTTTATAGTGGCTGAAGTTTTATATTTCTGTAGGTAGAATGCAGACAACTTGTTGTGGATTCTAAAACAGAAATGAAAACTACTTGCACTTAACTCTGCTTTAAATTGCTGTGTGACCTTGGGGAAGCCACTTAATCTTCCTAAACTTTGGCTCCCTTATCTTTGAAATGAGTAAGTTGAGTTAAATGGTTTCTAAATCCCTTATAGCTTTTAAATCCATGAATCTAGCCTACTGCTAGATCTGGTATTTGGGAAGACTTAAGATGTGAGTACATAATAACTTTATGTGCAAAACAATTTTTATATTTAAATTATAGAAGGCTGTTATAAGCTATGAGATGGGTCTCCTAAAATGTGTTTTATTTTTCTTTAGAGGTAAAACATTAAGTGCATGATTGTGATTTGTTCCAGTACTTGAATTATATTATTTTTGTTCATCTCTGAAATAAAGTGAACTTTAAAATAAAACTTGTGTTGCCAGAGATTGAGTAGATTTACTTCTCGGTCGACTGAAATTGAACAGAGCTCAGTGACCTCTTTTGTCATCAATGACTGTGTTATTACTTTCCTAGGCATCTATTCAACACTTGTTTTCGTTTCTTCCCAAAATTAGTCTTTCTTGTCATATCAAAATATTAAATGGATTTGTGATCCTAACTGTCCTTTACATTGTTTTGACCTGCCTTTGCTTCATGCCAGTATTAAGCCAGGTCTTTATATTAGAGAAGGGTCCATTGACCAAAATAAATATTTAAGAGTTCTGTATAGAATAGGACTGCTTCCTAGAGTGCAGGATCTCCCCTTATTCTAACATTTTGGTTTCTTGTTGACTTGGTTAGGTTTTGAGCCTGTGGTGATAGAGAACATTTTAGAAGGTGACGAGCTGCGCACAGACCTGAAAGCAGTGGAGGCTAAAGTCCAGGAACTTGGGCCTGATCACGTTCTGTGTGTTCATTCTACCACGTCCTGTTTTGCTCCAAGGGTGCCTGATAGGTAAATGATTTGTGAACTTTGTCTTTCACTGTTCATCAGTCTTTAAAATGCACTTACACTAATTCTGAGAGATGTCTAAGTAACATTTGGCAGTTAATGCTACTTGAATGGACTGTTGAAGAAACAACATAATGGTTTCAGAAAATAAAAATATGATATAGAAGAAGGAAAAGCAACTAGTACCAAGTGGAGACCCTTTTTATCACCTGAAAAAACGCAGAGCATCTCTGTTTTCTTGCTCTTCATTATGTTTCTGGCTTTCTAGCATCCTTTTTGTCATTATTTAATAGAAGTTTCTAAGCTAAATTTTGTATTTACATATTTGGTTTTATTGCCATCTCCACTTACTTGATCTTACAGTTAGTTTTCATATATAGAAACTATCGGTATTATAATAACAGATTTTAAATAGAAAATTTTAGGATTATTTATTGTCCACTGATGCATGTTGATGTATGGCAAAACCAATACAATATTGTAAAGTAAGAAATAATAATAATAATAAATAAATAAATAAATAAATAAATTGGAAGACTAACCCAGATATACAGTTAGGTATATAATTATCCTTGCATTTAGAGAAAATGCAAATGTTTAAAAATGGCAACTGTTTCCTTTACTAAAGGACGGCCACAAGCTTTTGCTCTGAAAATGGGGTAGGCTTAGGTATAGTAATATATATTTCTAGTTTTGACAGCAACTGTTTGTTTCATTTTAACATTTTTAATAGAAGTACTAATAATTTATAAAAACTACATTGACTTTGGACTATTTTCATAGCATCAAGTTACACTTTGATTTTAGTTCATGAAGTCACGTGATTTGACAATAATGAATGCATATTAGCTTTCTTTATAGGCAGATTTTAAGACTTTTTAAGGCACTTGCTTCATTCATGAGCTTGAGTGCTGTTTTCAGATTATGTTACATATGCTTGAGTTGTTTATTCATTACTTATCAAATTTTAAATTTGTATTGAAATATTAAATAAACATCTTTATTTCTTCATTGATGTTTTTGCTATCTAGAAAAATTTTAATGTGATGGAAATAAATTACATTTCTAAAAACAGCATATGGATATTTGTATTATTATAGATTATTTATCCTTGAGGATATTTTTGTGAGGATATTTTTGTTTTTGTTTCATTTTGACTTTTTTTTAAATTGACATATGGTTGATTTGCAGTGTTGTGTTAGTTTCTGGTGTACAGAAAAGTGATTCAGTTATACATATACATATAAAAACAATATACATGTTATTTTTTTATATCTTTTCCATTAGGGTTTATTAAAGGATATTGAATATAGCTCCCTGTGCTATACAGTATGACCTTGTGGTTTATCTATTTTACATATAGTAGTTTGTATCTGCTGATCCCAAACTCCTGATTTATCCTTCCCCCACCCCCTATCCCTTTTGCTAATCATAAATTTCTTCTCTGTGTCTGTGAGTTGTTTCTGTTTTGTAAGTTTGTTCATTTGTATCATATTTTAAATTCTGCATATAAGTGATATCAAATTGTAATTTTCTTTCTCTGACTTGCTTCACTTAGTATGCTAATCTCTAGGTCAGTCTATATTGCTGCAATTGGTGTTATTTTGTTCTTTTTTTATGGCTGAGTAGTATTCCATTGTATATATAGGCCACATCTTTATCCATTCACC
Source organism: Bubalus kerabau (assembly GCF_029407905.1). NCBI lineage: Eukaryota > Metazoa > Chordata > Mammalia > Artiodactyla > Bovidae > Bubalus > Bubalus kerabau. The sequence goes on along the minus strand of NC_073630.1, from coordinate 48,858,206 downwards.
TATAGGTAGGCATTCAGGTTGCTTCCATGTTTTGGCTATTGTAGATAGGGCCATTATGAATATAGCTCAGTCACTGAATCGTGTCTGAATCTTTGCGGCCCCATGGACTGTGTAGTCTGCCAGGCTCCTCTGTCCATGGGATTATCCAAGAAGAATACTGGAGTGGGTGTCATTTCACACTCCAGGGGATCTTCCCACCTCAGACACCGAACCTGTGTCTCCTGCGTTGGCAGGGAGATTTTTTTACCACTAATGCCACCTGGGGAAGCCCTCGTTATGAATGTAGGGATGCATGTGTGTGTTTGAATTAAGAGTTTTGTCTGCATGCATGTCCAGAAGTGGGAATGCTGGATCCTATGGCAGCTCTAGTTTTTTTAAGGAATCGCCATTCTCTTTTTCCATAGTGGCTGCATCAGTTTACATTCCCGCAAACAATGAAGGAGGGTTTCCTTTTCTCCACACCCTCTCCAGCACTTATTGTTTGTAGATTTTTTTAATGATGGCCATTCTGAGTGGTGTGAGGTGATACCTCATTGAAGTTTTGATTTGCATCTCTATAATAATTAGTGATGTTGAGCATCTTTTCATGTGCCTCTTGGCCATCTGTATCATTTTGAATAACTTTATTACCTGGTATAGGATAAGTACATTTTGTGTGTATTATTCTTTAGAAAAAATCAGGTTTTTTTTTTTCAGTCAGAATTCTCATGTTTATTCTTATGTTAAATGCTACTGTTATTGGTGTTATATAATGAATGTTCCTGATTAGAGTGAACTTTAGGAACATGATGATGCTCAGTTATTAGTAATATGTTTGAATTTCTGATTTTATTAAATTTAAAAATACATTTTGATTTCCTTACATTAAGTTTAATTCCTTTATAGTTTTAATTTGAATGTATATATTATCTTTATTAATTAATTGGACAGTATTATGGGGCAGAATCAAAGAAAATGTTTTTTAGAAGTATCATTTCTTAAATTGATAACTTAAATTGGATTCTGAGTTAGAATACAATCCGATTCACATCAAAAATATTTTTTTGCTTCTCCTTGCCCTCTTAATACACATTGTAAATATTAGCAATTTGATCAATTCAGAATATTTAAAACTACTCAAGTCCTTTTTTTAAAGTACTTTGTTATTATGATGCTTTATTCTAAAAGAAGTTTGTTCCATTATTAAGAAATACTTTCATTAAAATACAAACATGTGAAAGTGTCTTTTATAAAAAAAATACTTGTGTGTATTCCAGAAGGTCTGTTTTTGTTAAAAACAACATCTGATTAGTTTTCTGCCTTGATTTGTGAGGTTTATGAAAATGAGTGATAAAATAAAACAAAACTTTAGGGATATAAATTGAAAACTTCTGATGTTGAATAATGTTATTTCTATTTGTAGTTTAAAAACATATTAGTGTACATCTACTGTAAAAGGAAAATGTGCTATGGATAAATAGATAATTAAGCTATTATATATTTATGATACATTCTTATGGGGAAGAATTTTTTACTTTTAACATGCTTTGTTTTCAATTTTATATTGTAGAGAGCATTTTTTAATAATTTTATCAAGCCATAAGGTTTTGTTTTAGCTTCATAGCATGAAGATATTTCTGTTAGAGATGACCTCAGTCACAAGTAGTATTTAGTTTTACAAAAGAGCATTATTTATTACACTCCAGTTGAAATTTATTACCTTACTTTGCATAAAGTTAGACTCTCAGATTGTCTTAATATGAGAAGTGTCAAATGAAAAAGTAAGAGTGAATTTTAAACCAGCAGCTATTTAAAAGATTCTTTAGTATCCAAGTTGTTGGAAAACGTTATTTTGGTACTCAAGTAGTTTAATGTTCTGTATTTTTTAATACATTAAAGTCTGTTTGAAAATGTATTTTTTACTTTATGAGATGCTTCATATGAGACTTCTTAGGATTTCAAGATATGCTAATTATTTTGCAGATATTAGCTTTGGAGTGATAAGCAACTGAAAGCATTTAAAAATGAGTATATCAACCTTGTAAGAACTGTATAAATAATCTGCTTCTTGCTTTTTATATAGAAAATTTTCAAGTGATTTAAAAGCTGCCGTCTATATAGATTTTTCTAAACACTTGTTTTCTTATTTTTATTGGTAACATTAATTTAAAAGCTTTTTCAGGCTTATCCCTAAGTACCTACTATGTATATTAAAGGTGCCAAATTATATGCTGAAATACTGCTGTAAAAATGTCAGTTTGTCATTTTTTCCCCTAGTATACTTTTTTACTATTTAGTCGCTAAGTCGTTTGTGACCCCATGAATTATAGCTCACCAGGCACCTCTGTCCATGGGATTTCCCAGGGAAGAATCCTGGAGTGGGTTGCCATATGGATAACTTAAATTTTAAAACTTTTTTTGTAGTTTATTAAAGCAGAGTATGAATACATCTTTCTATTGAATATGTTTATAGGTTAGAAGAACTGGCTGTGATTTGTGCTAATTATGGCATTCCACATATAGTCAACAATGCTTATGGAGTGCAATCTTCAAAGTGCATGCACCTCATTCAGCAGGTAAGAGCTTCAAAAGATATGTCAAGAAAAAATGTATTTTAACATACTTGGGATTATTACTTTGTTTTTCTTGCAACCTAATATAGAAAGACAGTTAGTTTAGCATCTTCATTTTTATGGAGCATTAGGAATTTGCATCCAGTAGTCACTAGTGAAAGTCATTATTCGCTGCTAGTGGCATTGGACTATAGCTATGCTCAGAACGGATATAAAAATGTTTTGCCACAGAACACAGAGCTGAGCTTCCTATACTATAGAGCAGGTTCCCAGTAGCTCTCTACTCTACACATGGTAGTTGGTAGTGTGTATTTATCCGTCCTAGTCTCTCAGTTCATCCTACCCAAGGTGGGAGGTGGGAGGGAGGTCCAAGGTGGGGGGCTGTATGTAGCCAATTCACTTCATTGTACAGCAGAAACTAATACAACATTGGACATTACCAGATGGTCAATACTGAAATCAGATTGATTATATACTTTGCAGTCAAAGATGGAGAAGTTCTATGTAGTCAGCAAAAACAAGACTGGGAGCTGACTGGGGCTCAGATCATGAACTCCTTATTGCAAAATTCAGACTTAAATTGAAGAAAGTAGGGAAAACCACTAGACCATTCAGGTATGACCTAAATCAAATCCCTTAACGATTATACAGTGGAAGTGACAAATACATTCAGGGGATTAAATCTGATAGAATGCCTGAAGAACTATGGACAGAGGTTCGTGACATTGTACAGGAGGCAGTGATCAAGACTATCCCCAAGAAAAGGAAATTCAAGAAGGCAAAATGGTTGAAGAGGCCTTACAAATAGCTGTGAAAGAAGAGAAGGAAAAGGCAAAGGAGAAAAGCAAAGATACACCCATTTGAATGCAGAGTTCCAAAGAATAGCAAGGAGAGATAAGAAAGCCTTCTCCAGTGATCAATGCAAAGAAATAGAGGAAAACAAGAGAATGGGAAAGACTAGAGATCTCTTCAAGAAAATTCGAGATACCAAGGGAAGATTTCATGCAAAGATGGGCTCAATAAAGGACAGAAATGGTATGGACCTAACAGAAGCAGAAGATATTAAGAAGAGGTAGCAAAAATACACAGAAGAACTATACAAAAAAGATCTTCATGACCCATATAATCACGATGGTGTGATCACTCACCTAGAGCCAGAAATCCTGGAATGCAGTCAAATGGGCCTTAGGAAGCATCACTATGAACAAAATTAGTGGAGGTGATGGAATTCCAGTTGAGCTATTTCAGATCCTAAAAGATGATGCTGTGAAAGTGTTGCATTCAATATGCCAGCAAATATGGAAATCTCAGCAGTGGCCACAGGACTGGGAAAGGTCAGTTTTCATTCCAGTCCCAAAGAAAGGCAATGTCAAAGAATGCTCCAACTACTGCACAAATGTACTCATCTCAACATGCTAGCGAAGTAATGCTCAAAATTCTCCAAGCCAGGCTTCAACAGTATGTGAACAGTGAACTTTCAGATGTTCAAGCCGGTTTTAGGAGAGGCAGAGGAGCCAGAGATCAAATTACCGTCATTGAAAAAGCATCATTGAAAAAGCAAGAGAGTTCCAGAAAAACATCAATTTCTGCTTTATTGACTATTCCAGAGCCTTTGACTATGTGGATCACAGCAAACTGTGGAAAATTCTGAAACAGATGGGAATACCAGACCACCTTACCTGCCTCCCGAGAAATCTGTATGCAGGTCAAGAAGCAATAGTTAAAACTGGACATGGAAGAACAGACTGGTTCCAAATCGGGAAAGGAGTACATCAAGGCTGTATATTGTCACCCTGCTTATTTAACTTATATGCAGAGTATATCATGCAAAATGCTGGACTGGATGAAGCACAAGCTGGAATCAAGATTGCCAGGAGAAATATCAATAACCTCATATAGGCAGATGACACCACACTTAATGCAGAAAGTGAAGAAGAACTAAAGAGTCTGTTGATGAAAGTGAAAGAGGAGAGTGAAAAAGTTGACTTAAAGCTCAACGTTCAGAAAACTAAGATCATGGCATCTGGTCCCATCACTTCATGGCAAATAGATGGGGAATAGTGGCAGACTTTATTTTGGGGGGCTCCAAAATCACTGCAGATGGTGACTGCAGCCATGAAATTAAAAGATGCTTGCTCCTTGGAAGAAAAATTATGACCAACCTAGATAGCATTTTAAAAAGCAGAGATGTTACTTTGCCAACAAAGGTCCATCTAGTCAAAGCTGTGGTTTTTCCAGTAGTCATGTATGGATGTGAGAGTTGGACTATAAAGAAAGCTGAGTGCCGAAGAATTGATGCTTTTGAACTGCGGTGTTGGAGAAGACTCAAGAGTCCCTTGGACTGGAAGGACATCCAACCAGTCCATCCTAAAGGAGATCAGTCCTGAATATTCATTGGAAGGACTGATGCTGAAGCTGAAACTCCAATACTTTGGGCACCTAATATGAAGAATTGACTCATTTGAGAAGACCCTGATGCTGGGAAAGATTGAAGGCGGGAGGAGAAGAGAATGACAGGATGAGATCGTTGGATGGCATCACCGACTCAACGGACATGAGTTTGAGTAGGCTCTGGGATTTGGTGATGGACAGGGTAGCCTGGCATGCTGTAGTCCATGGGTCACAAAGAGTCGGACATGACTGAGTGACTGAACTGAACTGAACACAACATTGTAAAGAAACTATACCTCAATTTTTTTTTTTAATCTGTTTTTCTTAAAAAAAAAAAAAACAACTTCAGTAGCTTATTTTATTTAACTTTCTCAAAATGTTCCATTACCAGTGTTCTCATTTTTCTAATGTACTTGATTATAGTATTCATAAAATGTTGAATATTTATTCTAGCATATAACTGTGGAGTTGGCAAATAGGAAAGAACTGTTTTCTATTAGGGAAAGGACTTTGTTCACTATTATGTCCTCAGTCCTTGGGACAGAACCTGGTACATAATTGGCACTCAATAATTGATTACTCCAAATTGAATTATATTTACTTGCAGTGATTATTCATGCTATATTAGTATATAGATAGTTATTATTTAGGTATGATACAAGTTTTATGATTTGTGTTCATAATGATGTAAATCAAGTACTCAGTTTTGACACACATGTAATTTGTGTTATGTGGTTAAGAGTTGCTCACAGATTATCTGTGGTCTCCCACGTGGTGGTGAATGCTTCTTAGATCTGTAGGTCCTATCTTATAAATTTTTTGTTTTCTTTTTTATTCTTTTGAGTGTACTCTGATATAAATATGGTTTATATGATAGTATTAGCCGATTTTCTTAATTTCTTTACTCAAAGGTTGTACCTGTTAAGATGTAATTGACTGCAGGTAACAGAAACCCAACCCAAATTAGCTTAGTCAATAAAGAAATAGATTAGCTTGCATAACAAAAGAGGTCCAGAGGTGGGGTGGTATGCCAGGTTTTTTAAAACCTTTGTGGAAAACCGTTTACTGTTTCCTCGATATCCTTTTCCATAACTCCTTAACTTTTTAAGCCTTCATCACAATTTTAGATTAGATTATATCTAATTTGAATAGTGGCAGAGGAACTCTTGAAAAAACCATGATTTCAGTGATTCATTTTTATTCCATCTCCCTTTCCCCCTTTTCCTCTCTCTTCCTCTTTAATTTTTAGCAGCCTCAGTTCTTTTAAAAGTTAAATATACCAGCATTCCTAAAAGTTTAGAAAAATGAGGAAGGAGTAGAAGATCACTCATAAACCTGTTACCCTAACAGTTACCCTTAGTAATTTCTGTATCCCTTTTCTCTCTTTTTTAAAATACATATATGGTTATAGCTGTTTTGTATACTTAGTATTAACATTTTCAAATTTAGTAAAAATATTTAATTTTTAAATTTAAATATTTGTGTTTCTATACTCTCCACATGCTTATGAAGTTTTCATAATAATCAGTTTAATGGTTCCTTAACATTTATCCAGATGTTACATACTTAACCCAGCAATGTTCATGACATATTTTTGAATACTGGAAAATTTGATGGTGTAATTGAAGAATTTAAGACTACGAAAGCTTCCCGTGGGGTTATACATCACAAATAGACTACTTTGTCATCACTTCTCTTCATTTGTGAGGTGGTTTTACTAAAATTTTAACCAGAAAATAACATTATAAGATGGTGAATGAATTTTTATGAGGTAGTTGTTGTATTGTTGCAGATACTGTGTTACCTTCTAGAACTGGTAGTTCTTTAAAAAAGCGAAGAACCCTACATGAACATTGACCCTTAGAAAAAGAGGTGGTGTCCCTGTTGCTTTCAACCAAACGAATATTTGGGTCTTATTGGTGCTAGTTGTTTCATGACATTCTAAAAAATTAAAATTAACTTTATTTCAGTAGTTTTTATTCATTGTACATGCCATTTACTCAGTATACACCATGTGTCAGGCATCCTGCTAGACTTTTAAAATTTATTAAATTAATCCTAACAGTTTAAGGTATACTTCTTATTGTTTCTGTTCTGCAAATGAAGAAACACACTCAGAAGTATTAAGTGACTTGCCTAAGGAACGAAGCTGCAAAATGGCCCATCTAGTTCTGTGTGACTCCAAAGCCCTTATTTTCCTCTAAAAAAACAAAGTACCAAAACTGCTAAGCTTTCTTGAGAAGATAGTATTGCAATAATCAAGCAATCAGGGAAGAAAGAGATATAACTAAAATGTTTCCGAATTCTTTTTTTTTTTTTTAAGGGCAGTACCCCAGAATCACTTAATGCTGAGCATACCGTGCATTCTGATGTGCATATATGGCCAGGAAATTAACTTTGCAAAACGTATAATTCTGATATATATTAAACTGACTAATTTAGGAGACTCATAGAATATGGGTGTGAGGACACATTACTAGATAGGGTTGTAGTAGAGTCACAAAATTACGTAGAATTAATTTAAATTTTAGAGTTAGAGTGGATTGTTAAGCTCCCAAAGTGTGGGAAGCAGTGAGTGTTTTTATTGAGAATTTGAGAGAAGTAGGTGTTATACTGCTTATTCATAGACCTGTCAATTCATTCAACACATATTTGCACGGTTCCCACAGATGTGCCAGGCACCAGGGTAGGTGTTGGGGATGCAGTAGTAATTGTAACAATCTTCATCCTCATGGAGTGGAAGCAGACAGTGAGCAATAAGGATGACAGGTCTTCATAAATGCTCTAGCGTTTGAGACGAGGGGTGTCAGATGGAGTGATCCAGGAAGTCCTCTCTGAGAAGTGACATTTGAGCAGAGTCCTGAGTGATAATGAAAGAGTGAGTTGGGTGGTACTCGAGAGAGATTCCAGGCAGAAAGTAACGCTGAGGCCAGGGTGTGCTGGGAATGGGTGAAGAAGAGCAAGGAGGCCGGTATAGCTGGGCCAGGGCAACTGAGGGCGGCAGTGAGGGTAAAGAGGTTCTGAGGTGGGGTAAAGGTTTGAGATTTTATTCTTGGTATGATCATCAGGCAATGGAAGGCTTTGAACAGGAGAATAGCCTGTGACTGACTTTTTTAAACCATCGTTTTGGCTGTGCTGTGGGAAATGGCCTGCAGGAAGACAAGTATGGAAGGTTGTTGCAGCTGCCCACGTGAGATGTGTTGGTGGCCTAGGCCAGGGTGGTAGCTGTTGAGGTGTTAAGGAACAGTTTGATTCAGATGTATTTTGAGAGTCGATCTTATAGGGTATGCTGATGAATCAGATGCAAGAAATGAGGAAATGAGGATTCAGGGCCTCCAAGACTTTTGTGAGCTGCTGGAAAGATGAAAATGCTGTAGGATACTATTTAATTCTTTAAACATGAGTTCTTCATCGCACTTACCTAGGTTTTTGCCAGGGTGACTTTCAGCATGTGCATATGTGCTCAGTTGCTTAGTCGCGTCTGACTCTGAGACCCCATGGACCGTAGCCCACCAGGCTCCTTTCCATGGGGTTCTCCAGGCAAGAACGCTGGAGTGGGTTGCCATTTCCTCTCCAGGGGATCTTCCCAATCCGAGGATCAAACCCGCATCTCCTGTGACTCCTGCATTGGCAGATGGATTCTTTACCACTGAGTTTCCTGGGAAGCCCCAGGTGACTTTCAGTAAGACTCGTCAACTACATTTCTGACCTTGGGCACATCACTTTAATTTCTTTGTGCCTTAATTTTCTTATCTGTAAAATAGCTATTATTGTGACATCTGCCCAGAGGGGTATTGCAAAGGTTAAATGAGTTAAGAATGTAGAGTGCTTAGAACAGTGCCTGATGCATAGTAAGTTCTCTGTAAATTCTAGCCTTAATTATTGTATGAACAATCATCTGTTTTATTCACTGCTGCTGTGTCCAGGAACTGGAGCAGTGTATGATAATAGGTGATAGGTGCCCCAATATTTGTCCTCTGAATTAATGAGTAAGTGAATGAACTGATAAATGGCCACTGTTAACTTCATAGGACGTGCTCCTGTGTTTCCTATCCTGTTTAAGCCCTTCTAGCCTTGTAGTGTTTTTCTTTCCTCCTCAGTAATAGCCTCAGACCTTAGTGTGGAGAGTGAGATCTATACACCATTCCTGGCCTGTTTGTTTTCCTGCCACAGAGTTTGCTGCCCTTTGACTGCTTTCTGTGTTTTAGTAGTGAAAGGATTCTAGCAAAGTCTTGTGGACTGATTGCCCTCTTAGTACTCCTGCTCCCAATTTAAGTTCAGATTTCTCTTGGGACATCTTGGGCAGTACTTAAATGTTGATGAAAAGGTAACTCTGTTCCACTTTATATTTATGTGCTACTACCTTGCATAGTTTTCAGTTATTTGTTCAGTGACTTTGCATGGTTTTCAGTTATTTATTCAGTTAGTCTCATATGCTTCTCTCTGTTTTCCTGTGGTAAGATGAGATTTTCTCTGATCATAGTTTATGAGGAAATTAGAAAGGAGAATGATGGGGAATGTTACAATTGAAACAATCACAGGATAGCCGCCAGAGTGGTCTGTGCCCTTTTTCTGATTTTGCTGCTTCTCTCTATTGCCAGAATCTGGTCTCTCAGATTAGGCTACCTATCTGCTCCTTCTATTCTCCCTGAGATATGGATGTGGATATAAAGTGGGAAGATGAAGGTCAAATGTGGTTACAATATTAATAGGAATGTAGATTGAGAATACAGATTGAAAATCTGTGGCTATAGATAAAGAAGAAAAACTATCTTAGCTGAAATTTAGATAGTATCTCAGTTTTTAAGAGGAGAAAATTGAAACACATTAGGCAGAAGGTCATGGACTGTGTTGCATGGGACTAGAACTTAGTTTTACATTTCTAGCAAGTATTCCATTTTTCACCAGAATATGAAATTTTCACTTGAAGTTCATTTGCAATGGAATAGGATCATCCAAGATTATGACATTAGGAAACAAAAGTTACGTAGAACCATTGCCAATAGTATACTTCCAAAAAATTCCATTAGTTGATATTAAAAATAGAAAATTTCTTTTCTCTGTTATTATCCAAGTGGTGGTAGGAGCAGAAAGTGAAAGTCGCGCGGTCATGTCCGACTCTTTGCAATCCCCTGGACTATACACAGTCCATGGAATTCTCCAGACCAGAATACTGGAGTAGGTAGCCTTTCCCTTCTCCAGGGAAAGTCGCGCAGTCATGTCCGACTCTTTGCAATCCCCTGGACTATACACAGTCCATGGAATTCTCCAGACCAGAATACTGGAGTAGGTAGCCTTTCCCTTCTCCAGGGGATCTTCCCAACCCAGGGATTGAACCCAGGTCTCCCATATTGCAAGCGGGTTCTTTACCAGCTGAGCCACAAGGGAAGCCCAAGAATACTGGAGTGGGTAGTCTATCCCTTCTCCAGGGGATCTTCCTGACCCAGGAATTGAACTGGGGTCTCCTGCATTGCAGGCAGATTCTTTGTCAACTGAGCTATGAGGGAAGCCCTCCAGTTATAAGAAGCAGCATTTAAAAACTCTGTTTAATACTAAAAAATATTTTACTGGTGTTTATACAAAGAAAATAAAAATATTTGATCTGTGTTTTTATTTCTGTGCATTGTTTTAATGACATTTATTAACAACAGTTGCTGTCCTTTCTTCTGGAAACTAATAATGTAATATTGCATGTTACTCTGTTCTAGGGAGCTCGTGTTGGTAGAATAGATGCTTTCGTTCAGAGCTTGGACAAAAATTTTATGGTTCCAGTAGGTGGTGCTATAATTGCTGGCTTTAATGATTCCTTCATTCAGGAAATCAGCAAGATGTATCCAGGTAAATAAATCAGTTGCTCTTCCGAAAAAGTAACTAACAAACAAATATCCATTTATGTATTAGGCTACTGTAATAAATCTTACTTTACAAAGCTTTTTCTCCCTAATGTAACATATCATCCTTATTTCAGGAAGAGCTTCAGCTTCACCTTCTTTAGATGTCCTTATTACTTTATTATCACTTGGATCAAATGGCTACAAGAAGCTATTAAAAGAAAGAAAGGTAAGCTTTCCCTGTAGGTATAAAATAATATCCTTGACTAAAACAGTACTCCAGAGTATTGGTGTTTCTGTCTATTGGTTTATCAATTTGGGATATAGATACCTAGCACAGTCCTAGGGGATTGACTTTGATTTGGTTTTCAATTAATCATTGTTATCCCATCTATTCAGATATCCTGAGAAATCTTGGAAAAGCAATTTTGTTTTTGTGTTTGCTTTTTTTGAGAAAGTCCTGTATCAGGGATTCTATTAATTCGGTAAAATTTAATTCATTTATCACTTATAGGTAAATAGAAGCTCTTAAAAAACAGATGGACAAGTTTTTTTCTTTTTAGTTTTGGAAGACTTGTTTGGATGTGACATGTCATTTGCAGGAGGAAAAATACAGCTCAGAAGTTGACCAGCTTCTCTTTCTAAGTAATAAATCCATCTTTTGCCGTTATTGGAATGCTGAACTCATTGATTATGTTGATTATGAAAAGTGACATTTGTGCTTGAAAACTGAACTTTGTCTTCAACACTAAAAGCTAGCTTAATTCAGGGCAGCTTCAAAATTGTAGTCAGAGACAGTGTTGCTAGGGCAGGTCAGATTAAGATGTTTTATTCATCTCTAATCTGGGAGGGCTAGAGGTTCCTGGTATCGTTTTTGTATCTATAACTTTCTAATACTTAGTAGCAGTTACAGTCCCTAAGATTTATCATATTAATTTACATATTTTAAAATATTTTCATGTATATCATCTGATAGATCCTCTCAACAAACAGCCTTATGAATATCTAACAGAAATTTAAAACTTCTGTGCCCTGTTTTCTCCTAGTCCCTTTCTTCCCACTAATTCAACCCATAGGAAAGTAATTGCTTACTTTTTATTGTTAGGACATCTCTTAAGATTTACATGATATAGGAAAAAGATGGTCAACCTCAGTCTTTAGGGAAATACAAATTAAAGTGAGATATCACTAATATAAAAAACAAAAACTAATATAAAATCTAATCAGCAACGTTGATAACGCTTTGGCAGTTTCTTGTATGCTTACCACAAAAACTAGTGTCCCACTCTTAGCTGTTTAGTCAAGAGAAATGAAAAATTGTATGTGTACAAAAACCTATATGTGAATCTTCATGGTGATTTTATTCATAATTGCCAAAAGCTGGAAACAACTCAAATGTCCATCATCTGGGGTATAAACAAACTGGTACATACATACTCTGCAATAAAAAGGAACCAACTACTGACATATGCAACAGCATAATAACTCTCAAATGCATTATGCTAAATGAAATAAGCCAGACTCGAAAGGCTACATATTGTATGTAGCCATCCTTTTTGTAAAAGGCAAAAAGATATCAGGACAGAAAAGAGATCAGTGGATGCTAGAGGCCTGGGTTGGAGAGGGGATTATTAATGGTAGAGAAATGTTTTGTATCTTGATAGTGGGAGTAGTTCCATGACTGTATGTTTGTCAGAATTCACAGAAGTGGACACCTGAAATTTTACTGTGTGTAAATTATGCCTCAATAGACCTGAAAAGAAATTCTAGATGATTAGACTAAAACTCCAGTTTGATGAACTCCAAGAAATAATCATCTTGTTTTAGAGAGAGAAAACCTCAGCAGAATCTTTCAAGGCTCCTTCCCCATAGGACAGATGGAGACTGTTGACTGAGGAAAACCGTCACCTGTTTATGTGAAAGTTGTATCAGACACCAGGGGTCTTAGCTCTCTTGTCCCTAGTTGTTTCACTATGGTAAAGGTACTTGAACTCACAAATTTTTTTCCCTTATTTGTGAAAGAAACATTTGACATCTAGGCCACTTCTAATTCTGAAAGATTATAGAATATTTCTTAAAATGAAATAGCTGCTTTCTGGGCCTTGGGTATTATAATCATGGGAATTGGCCTGTAATTTAGTAATCCAGCACAAGTCATACTTTATATGACTTGTAATTTCTATTAAGCATTTTTTAAGTTTGAAATTTTTAAGATGATCTCTTCAATTTCATGGTATCTCATATCCATTTCCACCCCTATTAAGCCCTTTTGACCCACCCCCTCCCCCAATCTGAACAGTGACAAGCTCATTTAAAATAGCATGGTCTAATGTATGGACCAGTATTTCTATGAAATAGAAATAAATAGTGGAGAACTTTGATTGTAGGATAAGTTTCACTGAGTAAATAATTTACTAAGTATCTGTTAAGCATATATTATGTGTCAAGCCTATAATATTGATATAATAACCAATAAGATAGACAAAAGATACCTGCTCTTGTGGAGCTTACATTTTGTATGAACGATACCAGCAGTAAACAAATAACGTAAAATATAAATTATAAAGTTTGTTTAATACATAAGTTATACAGGTGAAAGCACTGTGGAAAAGAAGAACAGAGTAAAATAAGGGGGGTTAGGGTTGATGTGAGGGGGGAGATGGTCAGAACTGATTTTTAAAATACAGTGGTTAGTGCAGGCCTCATAGAGAACATGACTTCTGCGTTGACTTGAAGAAGTTTGAGGGAGTATACTCCGTCAAGTGTATGATGGAGAAGAGTATTTCAGGCAAAAAACCAGTACCTGAAATTAGGGCAGAAGACCAGGAGCTGACTGTGGCTCAGATCATGAACTCCTTGTTGCCAAATTCAGACTTAAATTGAAGAAAGTAGGGAAAACCACTAGACCATTCAAGTATGACCTAAATCAAATCCCTTACGATTATATAGTGGAAGTGAGAGACAGATTTAAGGGACTAAATCTGATAGAGTGCCTGATGAACTATGGACAGAGGTTTGTAACATTGTACAGGAGATAGTGATCAAGACCATCCCCAAGAAATAGAAATGCAAAAAAGCAAAATGGCTGTCTGAGGAGGCCTTGCAAATAGCTGTGAAAAGAAGAGAAGTGAAAGGCAAAGGAAAAAAGCCAAGATATACTCATTTGAATGCAGAGTTCCAAAGAATAGCAAGGAGAAATAAGAAAGCCTTCCTCAGTGATCAGTAGAAAGAAATGGAGGAAAACAATAAAATGCCAAAGACTAGAGATCTCTTCAAGAAAATTCAAGATACCAAGGGAACATTTCATCCAAAGATGGGCTCCATAAAGGACAGAAATGGTATGGACCTAAAAGAAGCAGAAGATATTAAGAAGAGGTGGCAAGAATACACAGAAGAACTATACAAAAAAGATCTTCATGACCCAGATAATCATGATGGTGTGATCACTCACCAGAGCCAGACATCCTGGAATGTGAAGTCAAATGGGCCTTAGGAAGCATCACTACGAATAAAGCTAGTGGAGGTGATGGAATTCCAGTTGAGCTATTTCAGTCGTAAAAGATGATGCTGTGAAAGTGCTGCACTTAGTATGTCAGCAAATTTGGAAAACTCAGAAATGGCCTCAGGAATGGAAAAGGTCCATTTCCATTCCAATCCGGAAGAAAGGCAATGCCAAAGAATGCTCAAACTACCGCACAGTTGTACTTATCTCACATGCTAGTAAAGAAATGCTCAAAATTCTCCAAGCCAGGTTTCAACAGTACGAGAACCGTGAACTTCCAGATGTTCAAGCCGGTTTTGGAAAAGGCAGAGGAACCAGAGACCAAATTGCCAACATCTGCTGGATCATGGAAAAAGCAAGCGAGTTCCAGAAAAACATCTATTTCTGCTTTATTGACTATGCCAGAGCCTTTGACTGTGTGGATCACAATAAACTGTGGAAAATTCTGAAAGAGATGGGAATACCAGACCACCTGACCTGCCTCCAGAGAAATCTCTATGCAGGTAAGGAAGCAACAGTTAGAACTGAACATGGAAGAACAGACTGGTTCCAAATAGGAAAAGTATGTCAAGTATGTCAAGGCTGTATATGTATGTCAAGGCTGTATATTGTCACCCTGCTTTTTTAACTTATATGCAGAGTACATCATGAGAAACGCTGAGCTGGATGAAGCACAAGCTGGAGTCAAGATTGCCAGGAGAAATATCAATAACCTCATATATGCAGATAACAGCACCCTTATGGCAGAAAGTGAAGAGGAACTAAAAAGCCTCTTGATGAAAGTGAAAGTGGAGAGTGAAAAAGTTGGCTTAAAGCTCAACATTCAGAAAATGAAGATTATGGCATCTGGTCCCATCACTTCATGGGAAATAGATGGGGAAACAGTGGAAACAGTGTCAGACTTTATTTTTCTGGGTTCCAAAACCACGGCAGATGGTGACTGCAGCCATGAAATTAAAAGACACTTACTCCTTGGAAGGAAAGTTATGACCAACCTAGAAAGCATATTGAAAAGCAGAGACATTACTTTGCCAGCAAAGGTCCATCTAGTCAAGGCTATGGTTTTTCCTGTGGTCATGTACGGATGTGAGAGTTGGACTGTGAAGAAAGCTGAGTGCCGAAGAATTGATGCTTTTGAACTGTGGTGTTGGAGAAGACTCTTGAGAGTCCCTTGGACTGCAAGGAGATCCAACCAGTCCATTCTGAAGGAGATCAGCCCTGGGATTTCTTTGGAAGGAATGATGCTAAAGCTGAAACTCCAGTACTTTGACCACCTCAAGCGAAGAGTTGACTCATTAGAAAACACTCTGATGCTGGGAGGGATTGGGGGCAAGAGGAGAAGGGGACGACAGAGGATGAGATGGCTGTATGGCATCACTGACTTGATGGATGTGAGTCTGGGTGAACTCCGGAAGTTGGTGATGGACAGGGAGGCCTGGTGTGCTGCGATTCATGGGGTCGCAAAGAGTTGGACACGACTGAGCGACTGAACTGAACTGAACTGAAAATCACTGCAGGTGGTGACTGCAGCCATGAAATTAAAAGATGCTTGCTCCTTGAAAGAAAAGTTATGACCAACCTAGTAGCATTTTAAAAAGCAGAGATATTACTTTGCCAGCAAAGGTCCGTCTAGTCAAAGCTGTGGTTTTTCCAGTAGTCATGTATGGATGTGAGAGTTGGACCATAAAGAGGGCTGAGAGTCAAAGAATTGATGCTTTTGAACTGTGGTATTGAAGAAGACTCTTGAGAGTCCCTTGAACTGCAAGGAAATCCAACCAGTCCATCCTAAAGGAGATCAGTCCTGAATAGTCATTGGAAGGACTGATGTTGAAGCTGAAACTCCCATACTTTGGCCACCTGATGTGAAGAACTGACTCATTTGAAAAGACTCTGATGCTAGGAAAGATTGAAGGCGGAAGGAGATTGAAGGGGATGACAGAGGATGAGATGGTTGGATGGCATCACCGACTCAATGGACATGAGTTTGAGTAAACTCTGGAAGTTGGTGACGGACAGGGAGACCTGGCATGCTGCAGTCCAGGAGGTCGCAAAGAGTTGGACACGACTGAGTGACTGAACTGAACAGTGCATTTGAGAAGCAGAGAAGAGGGCAGTGTGGTTAGGGCAAAGAGATTAAGGAGAGTTGTGAGAGTTGAGGTCAGGATGGTAATGGGGGTGGTGCTGGTCATGTAGGCCTTTCTAGGCCATGTAAGGTCTTTGCCTTGTATTCTGAGTAAAATAGCCGTTAGAGGATTTTCAATAGAGAAATACTGCTTGTTCTTTTATAACTCTCATCAGACTTGTAATTATTTATTTGGTATGTAAATTTCCCCTGCAGTATAAGTGCAGGGTCTTAACCACTGGACCACCAGGGAAGTCCCTAGTCACTGTATTTTTAACAAACTTCCCTGACAAATCTGATGCACACCCAAGCTTAAAACCCATTATTTTGGGGTACACAAATCATTTGTATCTATAATGGAAGCTTGGAACAGAAACCTGCAATGTTATAGTGTTGTAGTGTTTATGAAAGTGAAAAGTGAAAGGATATTTGGGAACACGTAAGTCCACTCTTCAGTCTTGTTTTACATGGAATAAGTATCTTGACATCTCTTATGACTTAGATGTTCTTATAGAGACATTTCTCTATAGGGATATAGTTGAAAACTTGTGAAAAAGGAATGACTTAAAATGGTGATTACCAGTTGTATGTAGCATTTACTGTACTTGAATAGGGCTTCCTCCCTAGCAGATACTCTTCTTCCAAAAGGACTTTTCTTACCCCTAAGAATTTTGAAATTGTTGATTTTAGGGATGTTCTGTCATCTTTTTGCAGTCTAGGAGTTTCTTTTATGCCATGCTTCTTACTTTTGGCATTTAGAGTTTGACTTTAAAATTTTAAGTTACTATTAGATGATGCCAAAGTCCCAAGCACGTGTACGTTTTGCTCAGCATGAATGAAAGTCCACCTGCTTTGAGACTGACTTGCAGGAATGTGTAGCTCAGCTGGTAAATGGATCCAGTAGGCAGCCCAGCTCTAATTTCACTGGGACTTTGTCCTTTATTAACCACTGGGTAAATATTTTGTGGGGAAATTTTATTTTTTAGTATTATGAATTGGATGAGTCCACTTTAGGTGTCAAGAGATCACTCACTTTGTAGCATCCAGAACTTTGTTATTTTTCTTTATGTAGATAGTGTAGAGTGGAAGGAACAGGGACAGGAAAAGAATAGGATTATAGCTTCAGTATATTAGCATGTGTCTGTATGAGTCCTGCTAGCTAATGTTAATTATTTTAGTCTGAAAACTGTTAGGCTAAGAGAAAAGTAGGTGGGTGGGAAACTAATATTTTTATGAATGTCTGCTGTATGTCTAGGACTCTGCGAGGTTCATTGTATTCATTATTTCATGCAGTGCATGTAGTACTCAGAGCAAGTTTATGAGGTAGATATTATGCCCATTTTACAGATGAAATTGAGGTTAGGAGAAGTTACGCACTTACCCAGAATCACACGTAAGTGCCAGAACTGCTGTTGAAACCCAAGTCTGTGTGATACTGAAGCCTCTGCACTGTCTTCCCACTCTTCCCACTTGCTTCCAGTCACCCATCAACTGTTGTGGAAGTGTTTGCCTGCTCTGTGCTAGGCATCTGAGCCATAAAAATGGTAATCTCATGACCCCTTTTCTTATTAATAGAGGTGTGTAAAATCCCAAAGGCTCTAATGTATTCATTGATTTTATTTAAAATTCTGTGTATTGAATTTACTTAGAACAGAGACTATCTATAGTAGTAATCTTCAGAGTATAAAAATGCTCATTTGAGAACTCTATCATTGTAAGAGAATAAAAGTTTGCTTTTTAACAACTTCATTCAACAGGAAAGTCTTTTTTTTGAAAAATGTGGATGTCCTCCATAAACCATAATTGCATATATGTAGCATAAATATTGTTTTTTTATTGGATTTGTTGCAGAAGTAAAACCCTCTTTTGTTTAAATGGACTTGCTTTTGAACTGTGAAAATTTAATCGTGATAGTTTATTGGTTCAGCTCTGGAGAAGCTGAGGCATAGCTATTTTGCTCCAGCCAGAGCTATTTTTATACCATCACTGAGAGCTGCTTTTTATATTATTGGTGTTATTGAGTACTAAAAAAGGAGTGTTAAAAGAAAACTTAGGATTTTTTTTAATTCTGTGCCCTTATTCACCACAATGATATTTTTAGAGGTTATTTCATCTAGCTATATCTCTTCCAAAAAGGCTTTATCTTTTTCACAGTAAAAGGAGACAAGAACTCAGCTTGAAGCCATTCCTTCTCAAGCTTTCTTATTTGAAGAGTGAAAGGATCTAAGAGAGTGGAACTGTGTGTGTGAATTGAACCTCTTTGCCCTTAGCCCCTTCCTGATCAACATGTCTGCTTCATTGAGGGGAGAAGTGACCACGAAGTTTAACTGAAGAGGCCTTTAAGAACAGGGATGAAAATTGCAGAAACTATTTCTTTGAGTTGCTCTATGCAAAAGAATAATCAGTCTTAGATGTTCATCCCTGCTTCAGGTTTGGTTCCAGAGAAGACCATTATTCTGCTTAGCTTTACTTTTTATAAGAGTGCTCTGCTGAACCGGACAGGCAGGTAATCGTTCATTGTTGCAAATATCTGCTGATTTGGAAAAGAGAATATCTGCAGAAAAGGAATGACAAAATGGCTGCTTCAGTGACTGGAATTTGTTTGCTGAAACTTGGAGAGCGTTAGACACATAACTCAAACAAACTTTGTAGCCTTAAGGTAGAGTAGTTGGATCCCAACAAAAGTGTCAGATTTTAGGCCTGGATATGAAGCATCAGTAGAAAAGTTTGAAAGCTTTAGCCTGTGCGGCGTGGAGTGTGTCTGGACCTGTGGCCTGGCCATTGTCATGGATAGCAGCATCCCACATTTAGTATGTTTGTCTTCACTTAGGAACATCTGTGTGAGTGGATATGTACCTCCAGTCTATTGTCTGTCCATCCTTACATGTTATTATCATTGAAATACCAGACTACTTGTTATGTTTCCTTTTTGATTTATTACCCACCTTATGAGGCATATTGTAATGATATGTGAAGTTCTCTTTCATCGTGTAACATGAAATAGTTATTTCAAAAGACGTGGTTACCTAAGACCCTTTTCTTTAAAATTTAGTGAATTATGTACATCTTGGATTATGGGAATAGATAAGCTAGATGTTGGGCTTCACAACTGCAAATCAATTTGCAAAAGGCTATATGAAAGATAATGCTTAATGTAATTCAACTTCTCTTCCATTAACACCTTGAGTTATGGTGTAAAGTTCTATATTTTTATTCTAGAAATGTAGCTGACATTAGCATTCAGGTGTACGGTTCAGCTTATCTCTGGTGAAGAATCTTTAAAATTAAGTTAAATACAGCACAAAAGACATAGAAAATCAATAATATTTCATTTCTTTTAAGTAAGATCTTTCTATATACATTTGTTTGGAGTGCTTATAAATTTCTCCCTTTACAGGAGTATTTTATAATAAATGTCAGTTATAGATTTAACTGTAGGAAAAAAATAGTGCAGGTTTTGAAATACCTTTAATATATCAGGTAAAAAACTGCTTAGCTAAGTATTAGTGTAGGAAATAATGGTACAGTCTCTTAAATGATATTTTTAAAGTGTAGTGATATTAATGGGAGAGCATTTAGGACCTTAATATGTGAAATACTGTTGGACTCAGTACATTGTGCTTTAAGATATTTTAAGCTGCTTTATTTATTGGATTACTTGTCATAACCCTTTATTCAGAGTAGAGATATTAAAAACATTTGCAGATGGATGTGAACTTGACTCACAAATATATTCTTTTTGTTTAATTACTCCCATACTAGTAATATGTGATTTAGTTACTTTAGCATTACATTTATAGTCTGAATATTTTTATTCTAATATTAGCTACCATTCCAGTGGTATTAGCAAGTGATTGATAGAACTGGTTAGAATTAATTTGTTAAGGTATTAGAAATTGAACACTGGAAAAATCTGTTTTTTAATAGCCATGTATGCATTAGTGAATTTAAAAGCACCCTCTAAGGGTGTTATTAAGGAACCATTTCCTTTCTTTTTGTTTTAAAGAAATAGCTAAGTACAAATTAAGGAGAAATTACTCTTTTCAGGTTCCTTTTATTCTACAAGTGTGATCACATTGGTGATAACTGTGGCAGTCATACTAGAGAGAAAAATATTTTAAATTTGTCCCTCACAATTGAAATAAGTTTTTTGTTGTTAGTGTTAGGGGGGAGAATGTGGGAGTCTGTAAAAGGCATTTCCTGGCTCTCAGATTTGTTTCTGCTTATGCGGAGAAGGCAATGACACCCCACTCTAGTACTCTTGCCTGGAAAATCCCATGGATGGAGAAGCCTGGTAGCCTGTAGTCCATGGGGTCGCTAAGAGTCGGATACGACTGAGCGACTTCACTTTGACTTTTCTCTTTCATGCATTGGAGAAGGAAATGGCAACCCACTCCAGTGTTCTTGCCTGGAGAATCCCAGGGACGGGGGAGCCTGGTGGGCTGCCGTCTGTGGGGTCGCACAGAGTCGGACACGACTGAAGTGACTTAGCAGCAGCATGGGAAGTTAATGAATTTGAGAGTAATAGAGAATTAGATGCCCATTAAGACTTTAATGTATAATATGAAGAATCAGCAGTTAACATCTAAATTAAAATATATGACTTTTTTTTTTCTTTTTTAAACAACACTGAACATTTTTAAAATTTTATTTTTAATGTTTTTGGCCTGTGGGATCTTAGTTCCCCAGCCAGGGATGAACCCAGACCACTGGCAGTGAAAGCACCAAGTCCTGACCACTGGACCTCTAGGGGAATTCCCAACACTGAGCATTATGATAGTGACCTAGTTACTTTATAGTAGAGGAAAATACATAAATGAAACCCAGGAATTTTGCTCTTCATTAACACTGGCATGGTACCTAAAAGATTACAATTTATTCCAGTTGTAGGAAAAACTCTTGATTTTAAAATTTCATTTGATTTTCTTATAATTTCACCTAGTGAAGTGAACATCAAAATATTAGTTTAAGACAGAAGGGCCAGGAAATCTTTATATGTCTAAGAAAAGATGCCCGCTCTTTTTTCTGTTACTGCAAATGGTGATAACATATGTCTCCTAAAGTATTTCTGTACACTTTTTTTTAATGACAGAAGAGAAAAACTTATTAAATATAACAATATGTTTACTTATAACTTCATTTGGTATGACAAATGTGGATGTTAACTTTTTTAATATAAAAAGAATCAGTATATTTTAGTGATCTAAGATTTCATAATTCTGGCATGCTGAGAATTGATCTTAAAAGATCCTAAAAATTTAAGAATGAGTATTAAAGTTTTTTTAGGTCAGAATATAAAATATACTGTGTTGACAAGGATAAAAATGCTTGTGGTCTTAAGGAGACTCATTCATAATCCATAAACCTGGTAGGAATTTTCCTCTTCTTTTAATCCTTACCTAACAAAAGACAGAGTTAGTCATCTACTATGTGCTTTAGACATGAAAAAGCTACTCTGGGTCCCAGTGTGGGCTCAGACTCGCCAATCCTTACCTTAGAGAAAACTGAAGCCGCTTATGTGGTCTTTGAAGTTCAAGTATGATTTCCTCCTGTCTTCACTTAGGTACTCTCTTGGCCCTTGGCATTTTGGTACATCATTAGAATTTATATGTCTTGACTATGGCTGGAGGAGGTCATTGCAAATGGGTTTGTTCAGCTGCAGACTTACTGGGGCAGATATTCATTTCAACACTTTTTAAAGTCCTTACTAGGAGAAGAAAAAACAATTTTAGGTCAAACAGTTGCCAACTTAATATTTGTTTGTAGCTTCATTAAATTCTCAAATGTGCCTGTGCACATGAAATTTTGTACTTGTAAAATAATATGTATTTTTACTTTTTACTACCAGATATACTTTTCAGAGTTGGATCAACAGTACAGTTTTTAGTTGTTAGCTGCTATATTTTTTTTTAATTGAGTTAAAAGGAAATTGTTAATTTTAAGTTGATAATATTAAAGGAAATTAATTTTTAAACTGTCTCTTCCCAATTCACTTACATACTAAAATCTTGGCATATTTTTCTTGATGTTGGGAAAACAGTGGTGAAGAAGGTAAGGAGTCCCAGCTTTCAAGGAGTTTTTCCATTCTAGTGGGTAGTCATAGGCAATATTTATTTGAGCACATAAAAGAGATAACTTCAGACTGTGTAAGTATAGTGAAGGAACCAAAATAGACAGTGGTGTTGGAGGGAGATTAGGAGCTGGAGGTAGGCAGGGTCTACAGTTACTTTAATAGGGAAGAGATAAGGTCTCCTTAGATTGTGACAAAAGGGACCACTCATGGAATGATCTGGGAGAAGAGCCTTCCCAGTCCTGGAGGAGCAGTCACAAAGGTTATGACGTGTCCAGGGATCAGAAAAGGAGGCTGATGTGGCTGGCACGTAGTAAGTGGAGGGAATGGTTGTTGGCGAGTTGGGCATGTTGGCTCGACTGGATCATGCGGGGCCTTATAGATGAGGAGTTGTTGTTGTTGTTTTTTTTTCTTTTTGTTTTTAATACTTACAGGAGGAAGTTGGGAGGAACATGATTAGATTTATGTTTTTGAAAGACCACTCTGGCCTCAGTCTGAAGAACAGATTGTAGAAGGGCGGGAAAGAAGGCAGAGAAGTCATTTAGAATCTATTGCTGTGGTCCAGAGGAGAGGTTGATGGCTGCTTGGACTAGAGTGGTAGCCCTGGAGATTCTGAAAAGAGGATGGATTTCTGATAGATATGTGATAGCACCTGAGCAGGAAATGTTCTGGTTCTTTACCTTTAAATCCTGTGGTTTCAGATCATTCTGGAAGCTCGGAATCTTACTATATTGTGGCAAAGGAAAGAATTGTCCCTAGGGCACATGGATGAGTTAATTTACAGCATAGACTAGACACCAGTCAGATTTGTTTTACTCCATCTGGCAAGTTGCAGTGAGTGTTTATTTGATTTTCTGTAAATGTAACATTTTGTTGTTGCAGGAAATGTTTTCCTATTTGTCCAACCAACTAAAGAAGCTGTCAGAAGCCTACAATGAAAGACTATTGCATACACCTCACAATCCCATATCTTTAGGTAATTTTTTTTCTTTTTTAAAACATTAGTACTTCTGAACCATTTCCAGTGGGAAGCTGGTATTTCTCAAAAGAGTATGAGTTCTTCCTTGTTACAGTGATGTTTCTAATTTCATTACAGTACTAATTTGTAAATTTTAAAAATTTAGTTAGCCTTTTTAAATGCTTTAATGTATTTCAAAGGTAAAACCTATGTGCTGAAAGAATTCAAATCTGTATTATGTTACAATGAATATATGGAAAAAATACTTTGACCTCTTGCTTCTTACCAGAATAATTTGGTCAATAATAAGGAATCTATATAACTATTTAAAAATTTCTACCAGTTAAAAAAATACCATAACATTGGGTATTAAAGTTACTCTTATAATTTTTAATGCTATTATTGTTAGTTTTCCTTAGTATGCCTATGTTAGAGATATCAGTGTTTATAATAATTTAATATTGTCATTGTAGTACAGGAGCTACTAAACAGGTTAATATGAATGTTGACTTTTATGTATTTAACATTTAAGCTTCATAATTACCTCTTTTAATTTGTGAATATATATAGTATAATATGGCTCATATTTATGTATATCTGAGGAAAGTAAGGAAATTAATAATTTGTAGTTGAAGCCTTTTCCAGGAATGAACTTCCTTGGAAAACCTTTTGGCCACTGATAGATAATAAATCACCCTAGTCAGTCCTCTCTGTTGGTTTAAAATCTGGGTAGATGTTATAGAAGGTGATATGGTGTGATCTGAATTTCAGTTCTGCCATGTAGTAGCCTCTAACTTTCTTTTCCCTGTCTATAAGTAGAGATAATGATCCCTCACATACAAAGTTAAAAGTGGTTGAGATTATAACTGTAAAGTATCTAGTATGGTAAGTCATACTATTCATGTCATTGTTCCATGAATTTAATTGGAATATTCACTCTTTGGAAGGGTTGTATGGAAATTCTTTTCTGAGTATGTTAGCTTGTTTTAAAATATTTTTCTTTGATATGCAAGAAAATCCTTACTATAATTTATTAAGTGCATTAAAGTGAAATGGTGCCATGAGACAATGAATAAAAAGTGCTATCTCCATGGAATAATTCAGTTGCAAAAGATAAATGCCATATGATTCCACCTGTGTGAGGCACTTAAGAGTACTCAAAATCATGATAGAAAGTGTAATGCCGGTTGCTAGGGTCGGGGAGAATGGAGAATTACAGTTTAATAGGTGTAGAGTGTCAGTTTTTAAGAGAAAAAGAGTTATGGAGATGAATGGTGTGATGGTTGTTTAACAGTGTTTGAGTATTTAATACCACTGACATATATACTTAAAAATTGGGTAAGATGGTAAATTTTATGCTTTATGTTTATTAACACAATAAAAAAAAGTAGTGTCTTCATGGGTATTTGTTTCTTGAGTGGTTTTGTGCTGGTGAACCAGGGCTCACGGGAATACTGTTTTCTCTTGCAGCTATGACGCTTAGAGCCCTGGACAAACACCGTAGCAGAGCTGTCACGCAGCTTGGCTCCATGCTTTTTACAAGACAGGTTTCTGGAGCCAGGTAAGTATGTTTAAAAGGGAATTGGTTTTATTTTGTGTTACAAAGTTAATGAAGTATGTTTCCTTACCAATAAGTCCCTCAAGTATATGGTGAGCTACACCTGAGGATTCATCATGGAGGAAAATAGTGATGAGGTAGAGAATCTGTGAGGCTGTTACGCATCCACCTGTAGAGTATGAAATAGTCACAGAGGGATATGAATCTTGTTTAATAGATACACAAAAACAAAGTTCATTACCCTCTGTACAAATTTGTATTTTCTTTTGTTAGATAATCTTCAAATTATGGTGTTAGAAATAAGTTAGCTGCATTCTAAAGTTTAAGTGAAAATGTTTTTAAGGAAAAGTCCATTTCCTAAACTGAAAACAGCTATGCAATTCTTGTCTTGCCTTTGAAAAATGTCTTTTTTGCTTTTATAGCTTAAGATGAATTTAATTTTTCATTTTATATTTGATGAGGTCAGAGAAAGATGACTTGAAGTAGCTTGCTCTAAGTACTCTTCTTTACATGCTTCTACTAAAGAATTTCTCTCTGACTACCAGAGGTCAGAGATTTCACATCAAAGAACAACTTTTTAAAAGGAAAAAATCTCAGATTACTTCACCATTTTAACTTGATGAGCTCTATCTGTATGCAGCATAGTTTTGACACTTATAAAATGGTTTTCTTGGCCTTGCTTTTTAGTGTTGCTCCTATTTGTCTTTATGTTTAGGTTGATCTTAATTGGCTGCTTTTTTTAAAAAGTACCGTTAGAAATCTGCTTATATCAAGTATGCCAGTGAAATCAAGCTTTAAAAATGCATGTGCCATTGCTGAGTATTGCTAGTTGCTGACCATCAATCCACTGTAAGCAATTATGCGATTTCTTCTGGAGCCTTGCTCTAAAACCTTCCATGCATAATATGATCAGATAGGTGTAATTTTAGTCTATTGATTACTTGAGGAGATACATGGCAGTTAATCAAAGTGGTTTGATTTACAAACTTAAATATTCCATTGAAGTGTGTATATGTGAAGTATCAAATTTCCATATTTGGTACAAAAACAGAAATAATTTTCTTTCTACTTTTTTGAAGATGTGAAGGTGTTTTTGATTTCTAGAGCTTGTAGCTCTTTAATAGAAGATAAGTTAATGGTAAGCATCAGATAGTACCTTCCTGTGTGAAGTGCATTATATCGTATAATTTTATTTTAAGGCTGACAGTCTATTTTCATAGGCTACGATCTATGGCTGTTTTTAAACTTCTTAGTAAGTGGGTGTAAGGCTTAGTAACACAGCTTTCTTTTGTTTATGAGTGATACTCTGTTAACATCACCAGACATATTAAATTGGTAAATCTTTTCCCTTTCAGGGTTGTTCCTCTTGGGTCTATGCAGACTGTGAGTGGCTACACTTTCAGAGGCTTTATGTCACATACAAATAATTACCCTTGTGCTTACCTCAATGCTGCGTCAGCCATTGGAATGAAGACACAGGATGTGGACTTGTTCATAAAGAGACTTGACAAGTGTTTAAAGACAGTCAGAAAGGAACAAAATAAAGAGAGTGACGTATCTGGAGTTGACAATAATGACAAAACTGAAGATGTGGATATAGAAGAAATGGCTTTAAAACTAGATAATGTATGTCTTGACACATGCCAGGATTCTTCTTGATGACATGTGAAGGGTTTCTTTCTGATAATTTGAAAGAAGTGAGGAGGCTACAGTATAAGCTAACAGTTTAAAGACAAAATGTAAGATTTTTGAATTGAGAATTTCATGGAGAATATTTGGTCAAGGAATAGAATACGGTCTGAGCTAGCCATTGATGATTGTTACATTTGTTATTTTTAGACTGCTTCAATCATTACCATCCTCAACAGGTCATAATATACAATTAACATTTTTCCAATTGTTAAACATTTGCCAATTAAGCATTATGATTCAGATAATTCTTACTAATATGTTGATAGTAAAATTACACATGACCTCTGATTCTCTTGGAAATGTGTAGACTGTGTTCCTCTGACCATTCTCTGTCATTCACAAATTACTTAGTTTCTGACCACACAGAATTTAGAAAGATCACTAATGCTGCTATTTACTAGATGTTTGTCAATGTGTGTAAGTCATGGTATGCCTGTAAAATGGATATTTCCCAGGAAAGCAGAGTCAAGGTGTAAGCTTTAATTTTCACTCAATAGAAATGGATCTCAACTTCAGGATGATTTGCTTATATCTAAGAAACATTTAGGGATCTTTTTGATTGTCAAAACTAGCAGAATACTATTGATATCCAGTGAGTGGAGGCCAGGCGTGCTGTTCAACATCCTACAATGGGCAAGACAACTTCCCAAAATAAAGATTTATCTAGCCCCAAATCTCACTAGAGCTGTGGTTGAGAAACACTGCTCTAAATTCTCTCATAGCTCAGTCGGTAAAGAATCTGCCTGCGATGCAGGAGACCCGGATTCGATTCCTGGATGGGAAAGATCCCTTGGAGAAGGAAATGGCAACCCACTCCAGTATTCTTGCTTGGAGAATCCCATGGACAGAGGAGCCTGGCAGGCTATAGTCCATGGGGGTGCAAGAGTTGGACATGACTTAGCGACTAAACCACTAGCAAAGTAAGAGAACTCCTAAATAAAGAGAAGTTTTCCATAGCAACTTTACTTATTCACTAGTAACTTAATATAAAGTAGCTCTGTAAATGTTAATGAATTACACAGTATGCAGATTCTTAACTGATAACTGAGGTTACCTCTTCTGAGTATATAATTATAAATTGTTAATACGACATGTGTGCATTTTTCCATTTGGGAAAGTGAAAACTTTATTTCAGTGTTTTTGCCTCAAGCAGCCTTGGTTAGCTTGTTCAGGTGTTTTGTACAGCCATCATCAAGAGTGGTTAACATGGGGATTCTGAACATATTTTTGCTGGGGAGGTGAAAATGATGGAGTATGATGAACAGGTGTATTCCCTACCCATTGCCCATATGCTTCCTTCCTGAATCTGTTATTTTTGGTGTTGATTTTAAGACTGATAGGCTAAGGAATTAGTGAAGCTCCTGAATGCACCAAAGTTTCAAAACTGTGTTTCTTAAGACTTGCTCTGCGGAGCATTTATTCCTAAGAGATGCTCAAGGGTATGAAAGGTTCCATGAGCAAGTTGGGAACTTTGCAAACCTGCCTATTGGCATATTAAAGGCTCTAAGAATCCCTTCTATTTGAGTTTGAATATATCCTTGTCTAAAGATGGAACCTGTTTTTTTAATTAAATACTTACTGACGTCCCATTGAATGTATTTTTGAAAACACTACAGTAGAGAATGCCACTTTTCTTTCTAGATTGTGTTTTTCTCCATTGGTTTGGTACTGTAAACTGTGTTAAACATGAGCTCAGATTGCTGCCACTCCCACTGGTAAGTTAGAATATTTTATTGCCAACTTTGGAAGTCCACTGTTGAGATAAGTACTTAATTACAACTATCGTAAAGGGTTGCTTTGAAATTTTTGTATGTCTGGGGTTCAGATACTTGAAGTGTGTGGGTTCTTAAAATATTTCTTTCAAAGGTAAATCCTGGATTAAAAAGTTGTATAATGTTTTTAACGTGAATTTGGGACTGAATCGAAGAACTAGTTAAGATGAAGAGTTGCTATAGACCCTCTCCAGTCTGTGAAAGGAAATAAAGTGATGTTGTGGATGTAGATGCTGGTGATGCAGTATCCTGTCCACATAAGCCCAGATCGTTTTATAGAACGAGTGATCTATTTTACGTGATCATCATTTAACTTAAGAAAGGCCAGAGTCGAGAGACCCGCAAATGTTTTCTCATCTGTGGTGTATCAGCAGTTCTTGGGCTACAGCTGCTGAATAGATAATAATTCTAATTGAAGATAAATTACATGAACCCACATGTGAATGATAGATATGTTATAACATTTCATTCCTGGCGCATAATATCAGCTGCAGCTTTTACTATTAGCCCTTTCTTTTCAGAGGTTTTAGAATTCCAGCTATTCCTGCTGGTTTCAATTTGACCTTGAGGTTGTAGAAGTCAAGAATTTTTGAAGGGATATTATAGGTTCTGCACATTTAGGCTTTCCTTTGTCCCCACTCCAGTGTCCTTTGACTTGCTATCTCTGCTTTCCATGTACATACAAGTTATTTATTTTAATCTCCTAGTAATGATTGGTAAGCCTCATAATTGGCTTTAGTTATCGTCTCACTGGGGCAAAGGGCCAACCGATGATATCTTTTCCAATCAGTGGCTAAGATGACCTCTTCTATCTTTGTGATCCAACTGCCCTTATTAAGACTATCAGGTAGAATTTTGGAGTTTGGTTTTTAAAGTCATTGGGCTGTGTGGTAGTCTGCCCAGAAAAGAAAATTGAATAACATGAAATATTCTTTAGGTCACTACACCCAATGTGTTACTTATTATACACAGAGCAGGAAAGGGTATTTTCAATCCAATTCTCAATTTGGCTCTTAAGTTCTCTGCTGACAAATTCTCCCTCTATCAGGGAATGATATGTGATACTAGCCTTAGGAACTCTGTGTTCAACTATAAATCTTTTTATTTAGCTTTTTGCAATAGTTGATGAGTTGATCAAATGTGAATTATTGAAAACAGTTACGTTCAGTCAATGGGCACTTGATATACAGAATGATAACTTTAAATTGAGGTTTTTTCCCTGATATTTTGCCCTAGCTCATACCTCTATTGTGGTTCTGTTTCTTTAACCACTATAGTAAGTACTGTCATGAGGTCTAAGCTATAGGGCATGCTTTTGGTTTTAGACTAGACGGCCATGGTAGGTCTTAGTAAAATTAAACAGAGAGAATTTGTTCAACCAGTGATGTTACTTTAATACTGAATTAGTAGCTCATCCTAAGTTATATTCTTGTCTTCTTTCGTAGAGGAAAAATCCAACAACTGACAGGTATGGCAAACCCTGGTGAATCTCATTCAGGGAAACTTTTTTGAATACATACACATTTGGTGCATATAAAACTTGGGTTTTCTTTTCCCACTGTCTGAAATGTACTCATTTCTGCCAAGCCCTTAAATGGTTTTGTGTTTTGCATTCATGAGGCCAATCCTGTTTTGAAACTAAGTTTGTGTATGTAGAAGTTTAATTATTTCAGGGGTTTGATACCCTCTGAATAATTTGATAAAGCAACTGAATATGCTGTGAACATCTTTTTTAAGTTCCTGTAAATAGTCTTTTCTCGTCTGTCACATTGTGTTGATTATTGGTCTCTTACGGCCGCTCAGCATACAGGCCTAAGACTTCCCCGCTGTGTTCCTTCGTGCCTGCCTTTCTACTTTCATGCTCTTCTTGGTCATTATGGTGTGTACACGTGTAAGACGATGAGTTCAAGGCTAATGACTATATCTTTATAATTTTCCACCTAATATTTTAAAGTTCAATCTAAGGCCTTAAGCAAAATCTGAAACTATTTATATGGTCTTGTTTTTATCAAGTGATACTGGCGTCAACTTGAACATTTAGAGAACTGTGAAGAAAGGCTATGTTTAAATGTATAGTTGTGAAGGATTTTAGCTATTAGAATTGAAGCTGGTGTCAGCCTGCTAACTTATATGTTTTACTAAAAGAGAAAGGTATTTCCAAAAATATTTTTGCTGTAGACTATTTAAAAATAAGACTGAATTGTATAATTTATTATGCAATAAATTTTTAATAAATCATGGCAGTGTGTTACATTATTTTACCTAATCATTGCTACAGATAAAATCTGAAAGTGCAGATAACTAACATTAAATTACTTGCACATATTTTCATTTACTCATCAATATTAACTTGCCCAGAAATCAGCAAGGAAAGTCATACTTTGTAATGAGACTCATGAGTCATGGGGGTGGAGGCTAGATTATTTTTTTTTAAAAAGGGAAGGAGAAGAGAATCTTCCAGCACCCATTTTGCAAAGCTCTGTTGATTGTAGAAGGTTGGAGGCTTATAAGTATTTAAAAAGAAACATGTTAATTAAATATAAAATGGTAGGACTTCCTTCTTCAGCAGACTTCGTTTTTAAATTGTACTGTTTGATTTTTGCAGGTTCTCATTTGGTTTTTAATTAAATCTTTGCACTGGTACTTATTAACCCATGTGAATTCACATTTAACCTCTCTGAATCTCAGTCTCATCCTATGTTAAGTGGGTACAATCCTTTAGGATTGAGGATTTAAATGAGATACAAAGTGATTAACTCGATACTTGAAACAGCACTTGCTGTTAATAACTACTATGATGGTCTGCATAAAGCTATAATGTACCAATTTTTACTAGATTTAAATTAAATTTTAAAAATTAAATGAAAATCTATTTCTTAGCTTATTAGGTGGATTTTTTTTTTTTTTTCAGCCACACCATGTGGCTTATAGGATCTTAGTTCCCTAATCAGAGGAACCTTGGCCATAGCGGTGAAAACACTAAGTCCTAAACGTAGGAACCCACCAGGGAATTCCCGGTAGAATTATTTCTGAGAGAGAATCATCAATGAAATTTTGTTCATTTCCAATGGAAATTACAAAGTATTAGTTGATTTTTGATGACTATCATTTTTCTTTTTCCAGAATTTTTCTATTTAGATTTTTGTGAATTTCTGTTTTGTGTTTATATCTGAGAGTTTTTTTTAAAAAGAAACATTTAAATATGCATTAATAATTTTATGTACCTGAAATTCTAGATCACAACCCAGCAAAAATGTACAGAGAAAGTTCATTTACTGTGATGTCCACATCCATTGTATTATCTGACCCAAGTTTTTGGTATAGTCAGCAGACCTACCGGCACAGCAGTTTGCTATATTTAGCACTATTCTTATATAACTTTATAGTAGAATATATGATCACATATAGGTCTCAAGCAGACCTCTTTCTTGAACTCCACACCTTTGAATTCTCCTCTTTCCCTTTTTTTCCCACATCCTACATCTAATTCATCAAGAAACTTTGTTGGATCTACCTTAAAAAGTTATCTAGGATCAAACTGCTTCTTACCTCCTCCTCTTATCCGCTAGGTCTCAGCTATCAGTGTTTCTTATCTGAATTATTTCAGTACTTCCCTCCCACCCCTAAAAGTCTCCCTGTTTTCTCACCATGCCCCATTACAATCTTATTCTCAATACAACAGCCAGAGTGATCCTTTTAAGGCGTGTAGTCACTTGCCTGCTCAAACTCTTGTAGTGACTCCTTATATCACTCAGTGTAAGTCATAGTCCTTGTTGTGCCCCCAAAGGCCAACAGCATCTGGCCATCCTACTCCCACCCCCTTTATCTCTCTGACTTCCTTTATCTCTCTTTTTTTCCTACTCTTCACCCTTGCCCCTTCCAGCCAAACTGGCTATCTTGCTGTTCTTCAAACACTAGGCACACTTTGCCTCAGAGCCTTGGTTCCAGCTACTTCCTCTGCCTGGGAACAGCTCAACCCAGAGGCTTGGCTAACTCACCTCTTTCATGTTTTTAATCAAACTTTCCCTTCCTGATGAGGTCTACCTAGACTACTACTCTTAATACTGGTGGCTATCTCCCCCACTTTAACATTGCTTAAAATTTTTCTTAAAGTTGAAAGTGGAGCCTCAGTTTTTTTGTGCTTAAAAGTGGGCTTCTTGTTAAAATGCACATTTGAATTCAATAGATCTGGGATGAGGCTGGCATTTCTAGCAAACCGACAGGTGATAACAGATACTGGCCTGTGGTACTGGCCCAGGGACCACACTGAAGAGCAAAGATACAATGTATTATGTAATTTAACTATTACGTTCAATTGTTTATCTCTATCCCTCTGGCTAGAACATAAGCTACTTCAGGGCAGGATCTTTGTCCCCTCACATATACCCAAGTACCTAAATGGCACCTGGCACATGAGACATGTATTTGTTGTATGAATGATTCAGTAGGCATTATTAATTATATTTTAACTATGTATGAAATCTTATCATGTCTGATTGAGTCTATTCAGTGGTTTTCTATTGCTTCTAGGACAGAGCTCCAAAAATCCTATTTGGTTATGACAGATCCAAAGAGGTCCTGCTCCAGTCTCCCCATCAAGAAAAGACTTTGTTACCTGGCTACAGCAATGTGCTTTGCTGACAACCTCCCTGATATTCACTCCTTTTTATTTTTCCTGGCCTCTCCTTGAGGCACGTGTTATCTTAGTTCCCTGACCAGGGATTGAACCCATGCCCTCTGCGTTGTTTGCTCCTTCAACGTTAGCTCAAACCTCAGTTGTTAGCTCTTTAGTAATTTAAAGTGCTAATTACTGTTTTAAACATGGGGCAAGACAGTGGTTTAGCATACCTCTGACAAGTGGTCCATATACTGTGAGAAGAGTAAATCATCCCCTGAACCTTTAGAAAGAGTTCTGTCGTGACCAAAGTACTATAGTGACCAAGGTACTGCGGTGACCATGATATAATTGAGAGACCAGACTTCTACGTGTCTGAGTGACATTGCACTAGTTACTTTTGACTCGTCTGTAAAATTGGGGTAATGATATCTAAGAAAGTTGAAATAAAGATCAAATGTAATCATGCGTGTGAGGTACCTAGCAAGGAGTGTGATAAACAGCAAGTGCTTTGATAGTAGCTATATTACATGGCAGTTAACAACAACAACAAAGAGATTTCAACAAAGTAGCACCAGAGACAATCTTTTAAAATGTAGCTGTGTTAGAAAGCAAACCTAACAGTTATCAAAGGGGAAAGGGATGGAGATAAATTAGGAGTGTGGGATTAACATAAATACACTACTATAGGAACAAACAGGACCTACTGTATGGCACAGGAAACTATACTCAATATTTTGAGTATAGGAAAAATAATCTTTA
Organism: Bubalus kerabau; assembly: GCF_029407905.1. Classification (NCBI taxonomy): domain Eukaryota; kingdom Metazoa; phylum Chordata; class Mammalia; order Artiodactyla; family Bovidae; genus Bubalus; species Bubalus kerabau. Next base: position 48,824,381 of record NC_073630.1, on the reverse strand, counting down.
AAAATATATATATATACACATATCTGAATCACTGAAACTAACACAACATTGTAAATCAACTATACTTCAATTTTAAAAAATGCAGCCAGGTTTAGAGGCCTGATCTTGATTAAATCCTATTAGATCAGATGAAAAAATGAACAGTAAGATGAACTGTATTCAAAGCTCTTGTTCGAGTGGCTGTTTTCCTCATGGCCCCCTCCTTCCCTCCTCTCTCCTTTGCTCCCACCTTATTTGCTACTGTTGTATTTATTTATTTGTCTTAAGTCTTTTTTTTATCCTGTTAAAATGTATTAATAGCTACATCAGGAAATAGATAACTGCTATTTACCCTTAGCAGCAACATCTTAGTTTGGATAAGTTTATCAGATGTTTCCCTGAGAGTGGTTTATTAAAAAACATTTTTATTATGGAAATTTTCAAACATATTGGAGAGAACCATATAAGGAGGGCCACCTTTGACACTTACCAAGCCCTATTTTGTTTTACCTGCGCCACCCTCTTACTTTAAAGCAAATATGCATTTTAACGTGTAGCTTACATTTCAATATGAATCTCCTAACTGAAGAATCTCCTTTCTCCTAGGAGGAGAAGGGGGCAACAGAGGATGAGATGGTTGGATGGCATCATTGACTCAATGGACATGAGTTTAAGCAAACTCCAGGAGATAGTGAAGGACAGGGAAGCCTAGTGTGCTGCATTCCATGGGGTTAGTAAAGAGTTGGACAAGACTGAGTAACTGAACAACAACTAAAGGACTCATTTTTTAAAAAGTCACAATACTGTTATCAACCCCAATTATCTTGATATCATCAAATATGCTATCATGGTTCATTTCTCTAATTTCCTTTTTTACATTTGAGTCATGATCCAAATAAGATCCCCTAAGGGTAGATTTTAGTGGAAAAGGGAGAAGAGGTGAGAAACAGATGGCTTGAGTAACCAGAGAAAATTAGACAAGTGCAGAGAAAAGAGATTCACAAGGCTTGAGATGGTATTTTCTAACAACTTTCCCATGGATTAGTAATACTGGATTTATGAAGGATGTTCATATTCCAAATGGGCTTCTAAATATCTTCCAGGATGCTGGAGAAATTCACATTTCAGCTGTTCCAAGTTTTCACTGGTTATCATAAGAAATGGACTTCAGTCCATAGTCATGTATAACAATCCAATTTCAATGCCAACTTCCTTAACATAAGGCTGTGAATTAGAACCTCAAATTAGATTAGGTCTATAAGGCAATGGGGGTAATTGTTTCAGATACATAGCTGCTGCTGCTGCTGCTGCTGCTGCTGCTAAGTCACTTCAGTCGTGTCCGACTCTGTGCGACCCCATAGACGGCAGCCCACCGGGCTCTCCCATCCCTGGGATCCTCCAGGCAAGAACACTGGAGTGGGTTGCCATTTCCTTGTCCAATGCATGAAAGTGAAAAGTGAAAGTAAAGTTACTCAGTCCTATCCGACTCTTACCAACCCCATGGACCGCGGCCCACCAGAGTCCTCCGTCCATGGGATTTTCCAGGCAAGAGTACTGGAGTGGGGTGCCATTGCCTTCTCCGTCAGATACATAGAGGGATCCCTTATTCTAGATAAATGCATTGAAGGCTAATTGAACCATTGTTTGGGGCTCCAGCCAACCAGGTTTAATGAGCAGTGAAAGGGTGCCATCTCAAAACCAGTTTTCAGAGAAGGGATGCAGACAGGGACCCCCTCCGGGATAAATCAGAAGAGCTGAGTATGATGCTCAGTGGGAAGAATGCCTGATGGATCTCACGGACCACTTTAGAGAGACGGAAACTTTTAGAAAGCACTTGGAGCTTTTGACCAGATAGAAAGCTGAGAGAGTGATTTTCCACACTCTCGCCTCCAAAAGATTTGCTCACAGGCAGTAAATTGGTCTTATACACCATAAAGGCAGAAAGTACTTTCAGTTAGAAAGCTGCCAAAAAAACCCAAAAATCCAAAAACCCAACAGAACAGAACAAAACAAAAGCAAAACCTCTCCTTGGAGAAGTTAACCTGGAAATGAAACACCCCCTTTAAGTCTTTCCCCCGTAAGAAAACAGATTCTGAGCAGGACTGACTGCCCAAAGTCGCACAGCTAATTAGGGTCAGGACTGAGGCAGGAGCCCTCAGCTATGACAGGGCATGGACAGGTCTGAAGGAGATAAAGAAAACCCTTTATAAGATAAAGAGTTGATCCAGAAAACATTTTGACAGCTTTTGGGTAAACTTCCTTTAGTCCCCCTGTAAAATGCATCAGTTTCTTTTTGTGCCTTCAATTCCCCATGCCCACTCTCACCATATTCACTTTATACCCTATTTGCCATCACCTGGTAACTCAAACCTTCTGGGCTGAGGGTGGAGGCAGGTGGGAGATAGAAGCCTTTTTGTTTTGCACAGTGACCCCTGCTAACTTTTCTTGAAGCCAGTAAAAATACTCGTTAGTTTTAATCTACTAATTATAAGCAAATGGGCCTTTTAACATTAGGAAATTCAGTATTTTTGTTTGCATTTATGATCATTGTCTATTTTCCATTTATTCCCATCTATTTGCAATAAATGCATTTTGGGGCCAACTTGGTTTATGCTGTTTCCCAGGAAAAAAAAAGAAAAAAAGCAAACCCACAACCAACCAAACTGCTTATATAGCCATCCCCATGGAGCCCAGTGCTTCCTAGGCATGAAATTGACTGACACACACAAAGGCAGCAGGTGCGGGGCCACATGCCACTTGCCGCTTTTTTTTTAGTGTGTGTTTATAATCAGTAAATGGCTGTGGATGTTTAAATGGTTGCCTAATACTGATACAGTGCGGATGCCATTATAACTTGAACTTGTATTGCCACGCAGATGGTGGAAATAAACACCCAATTCCGCACACAGTTTTGTTTGCCTCTTACTTTTAAAAGATCGACTGAGCATCATGCATCCACGGTGCCAGCAGGGACTCTTGGATGGGTAGGGGTATAGGCGAGCAGGGCTGCTGTCAGATTCCAGATCAGCTTTTGTGTTGAGAGCCCCCAGGACAAGAGATTCCTGGTGAGTGGGGGTTCATTGCAGCAGTGGGCCCCGCCCTGGAATTATCAGCCTCCAAATATCCCTTCCCACTCAAGATATGCCTCACACCCTTGCCCTTCTCTATCACAAAGCAATTCCATACCTCTGGAACTCTCACTGTACCTTCCTTTCCTCCTTTCTCTCTCTTAGACGCCTTGAAAAGTGGGTGTTCAGTACAGTGGTGATGGCACCAGCTTCAGTTTCACCCTCCTGGCATTCTCTGCTGGTCCTTCAAATTGCCTCTTTCCTGGGGGTCATCAGTCTACTTACTGCATGTTCCTTTCTCTGCATGTTGGAGAACCTTAGTAAATATCCATTGGTCCAATGATCAAATAACTTGTTCACACTATAGAAATAACCAAGAAGGTTTAATGGTAGTCTATTCCAGAAATAAATATTTAAATAAATGTTGAATTTGGAATAAAGATAGAAATGAATCTCTGAGATCTTTTGCAAATCAGTGAGCAGAAGGAACTGGGTGTACGTGGAGAACAGGGAAGATTTTGGAGTGCCTTGAGATTCCCTGGGGGGATAACCCGCTCCTTGGGTAGTGGCTGAATCTGGGAAGACCAGGTAGCCCAGTTTTCTGGGGCAAAAGCACTGGCCCCGGATAGAAATGCTTGATGGATGATTCTTCTCTGAAGGGCCAAAGGAACTGCCTGATAAGCGAGGGCCACACGGTTTATGCCCAAGGCCATTTCTAGCAGGTTTGGTCTGTTTTATTAATAACTCATGCAAAAGCCAAGCAGAACGCCCCCTTCCCCCAAACTGGCTTATTTTCCTCATACCAACCTCCTTTCTCTGAGTCAAATAATGCAGTAATCCTCCCCTTTTCTATAGAGTGCTTTCCAGATTACAAAATACTTTCACATACATTATCTTGTTTTTATCTTCTGTCAGTCCTGGGAGCAGGACCAGGCGTGATGATGATGTGTGTTTTGCAATTAAGCTCCAGAGAGGTTTGGTGATTTAGATGACTTGTCTGCCCTCCTTCCGAGGGGTAGGAGGGTCTAGAAACCTAGGCATTCAGGGCTCCGACGCCCGCCTTGCAGTTTTCTTGGAAACTTAGAACAAGGGTTAAGATCCTGTGCTTTAGAGCAGGGATAGGCAAACTTGTCCTGAAAAGGGCCAGGTAGTAAATATTTTAGGCTTTGGAAGCCATACGGCCTCCATTGCAACAACTCAAAAACTGCGGCAGACAATATGTAAATGAATGGGCATGGCTGGGTTCCATTAACACTTTATTTATGGACACTGAAATTTGAATTTCATATCATTTTATGAGTTGTGAAATATTCGTCTTCTTTTGACTTTGTTTTTCAATCACTTAAAAGTGTAAAAACTATTCTTAGCTCACAGCCACACAAAAATAGGAGGCTGGTTGTGTTTTTGCTCATGGGCCATGGTGCACTGACTTTCTTTTAGAGCTGGTTCTGGCATTTATTAAGCATACAATTTGGGGCAGATTACTTAAATAAGACTGCTGCTGCTGCTGCTGCTGCTGCTGCTGCTGCTGCTAAGTCACTTCAGTTGTGTCCGACTCTGTGCGACCCCATAGATGGCCTCCCACCAGGCTCCCCCATCCCTGGGATCCTCCAGGCAAGAACACTGGAGTGGGTTGCCATTTCCTTGTCCAATGCATGAAAGTGAAAAGTGAAAGTTAAGTCATTCAGTCGTGTCCAACTCTTCGTGACCCCATGGACCGCGGCCCACCAGGCTCCTCCGTCCATGGGATTTTCCAGGCAAGAGTACTTGAGTGGGGTGCCATTGCCTTCTCCACTAAATAAGCCTAAGTGCCCTCAGTGACAGGATTGGAAAAGTCATAGTGTTTTCTACCTGCAGGGACTGGAGGATGAAATGCAATAATTGTAAAGTGTTTAGCAAATCTCTTACATAGGTAGCCCTCAATGGATGGGAGGGTGTCATGATTCGATGATGCTCATTTGTCCTCCTGAAATACACCGATAAAGGATTCTGCTGTCTCTCAAACAACTTCAGCCTTTTCTGCACCTGGTCCTAGTGAAAAATTGTGAATTGAAGGGAAATCCAGATATACCTGGAGAAGGCAATGGCAACCCACTCCATTACTCTTGCCTGGAAAAAATCCCATGGATGGAGGAGCCTGGTAGGCTGCAGTCCATGGGGTCGCTAGGAGTCAGACACGACTGAGCGACTTTACTTTCATTTTTCACTTTCATGCATTGGAGAAGTTAATGGCAACGCACTCCAGTGTTCTTGCCTGGAGAATCCCAGGGACAGGGGAGCCTGGTGGGCTGCCGTCTATGGGGTCGCACAGAGTCGGACACGACTGAAGTGACTTAGCAGCAGCAGCAAGGTACACCCACAGGACACAAGTACTTTTTTTAAGCCAAAGGTAAGCCTAAGACAAATATAGATAGTGTTTACACGTCTGAAAAGCAGAGACATTACCCTGTCGACAAAGTTCTGTACAGTCAAGGCTATGGCCTTCCCAGCAGTCACATATGGTTGTAAGAGCTGGACTTTAAAGAAGGCAGAACGCCAAATAATTGATGCCTTCGAACCGTGGTGCTGGAGAAGACTCCTGAAAGTCCCTTGGACAGCAAGGAGATCAAGCCAGTCTATCTTAAGGGAGATCAACCCTGAATATTCACTGGAAAGAGTGATACTGAAGCGGAAGCTCCAGTATTTTGGTCCTCTGATGCTAACAGCCGACTCATTGGAAAAGTCTCTGACGCTGGGAAAGACTAAGGGCAGAAGGAGAAGAGGGCGTCAGGATGAGATGGCTGTATGGCATCACTGATACAATGGACATGAACTTGGGCAAACTTTGGGAGATGGTGAGGGACAGAGAAGCCTGGTGTCCATGGGGTTGCAAAGAGTCGGACATGATTGGGCAACTGAAGAACAACAACAAAGCCTTTAAAAAATAATAAATTGTAGTGACAAGAAAGCCCCAAATGAAATGAACAGGCTGCATGTTTGGCCTGCTGACAAAATCAGGATAAGGATCTTCTGCCCGCAGGCCTCAGTTTTTTCATCTGTAAAATGGGAATAATAACAACGATCTCTATCTCATAGGATGCAGGAGAAGATGAAATAGGATGATAGGTGTCAAAGGTATAGCATCATGCTTAGTCAAGGGTCAACAATCTTCCCGAGCAGGTGGTCTCCCTGTTCTGTCCCTCACAGGTGCCCCACTCAAGCTTGGATTCTGAAGGGATCAGTGTTGATGCTGATGGTGGCAGTGGGGGAGGGGAGGGAAGTGTCTATTAGCCAAATATGCCCCTTTTATTCCTGAGCACTAAAGAGACTGAGATCTTCAGAAACCCTTTGCTCCAGGCGCCCTGAGTATTCAGCCCCAGGCCCGGGGTCATGGTCTGTGGGGCTCCAGCATCACCACGGGAGGCTGGGAGCGTGGTGGGCAGGAGACATCTGCAAGCACAGAAAGCAGCTAAGGAGCTGAATCCAGGAAAAAGCCCTGAGTCTGTCCACTCAGCATGTGCCAACCTGGCCTAGATTTGCTCAAATCTGGCTCCCTGCTCTCCTTGTTCAGAAGTAGAAGCTTGTGACTTGGCATCTGCTTCCAGAATCCTCCATAAACCAACCTTCTCAGATTACTGCTGCTCCCTTGAGGCAGGCAGGATGGATAAGAAGGTCAGAACAGGCCTCTTGGTACCCCAGAGACTGAATCGGGTGTCTGCCCTTTGGGGCCTGAAGTTCCCTGTTCGTCAGCGGGAATCCCTGCTGCTACCCAGAGGACTGCTGACACTCACACTGACCGTGTGCAAGGTGACCCTACGTATCCTGTGGTGATGAATGGTGAGAACCATTGGAATGAAGCAGATGAAGCCCCAGCAGTTGCAAACAAGGATGGTCAGCCCTGTCTTTGGCTGACCCATCCAATAGCCTCGTTGTTAGCCAGTCAGCCCTTTGAGGCCCAGGAGCTGCTCTGCAGTGATGGGGGTATGGGAAGGATCGGGGTGCCAGAGATTGAAGAAGGGCCACCTCTGCCTGGCCCATCCCTCACTCCTGAACCAGTCTCCTACCTCCTGACTCCCACGCAATCAGACAGTGGTCACAGTCTTGTATAGGCAGAGCTGGCACAAATTACAGCTCAACTGGCCTTTCAGTTCAGTGGGACTCCCCAGGGCACAGTCAGAAAGGGCAGAGGTCCCCATGTGACTGCGATTTACTGAACCTTGCTAATTTCTTAATATTTCTATTTCTCTTCTAGAACCCTGACTTTAACTAGAAATAATGGCATCCTCCCAATGGATTAAATTTCCCAGGCCACCTTGAAAGGTTAGGCCAATGAGATGTAAGCTGAGTTACTGTGTGGGGTTGCTGAAAAGTTTCCTTAAAAAAGAAGTAATACACATGTCTGTGCTTTCTTGTTCCTAATACAGAATTTAGATGTGATGGCTGGAGCTTAAGCAACCAACTTGGACCATGAAGTAGGCTCATTAAGCCTAGTGGAGAATCTAGGTAGCAGGAATTTGAGCCTCTGATGATGAGAGCACCATAAAGCTTTCCCTAGGCTGCACACCTGCAGACGTTTTCATCAAAGGTAGAAAAATTGCTACCTTTTAAAACTGCTATTATCTTGAGTTCATTTGTTAACACACAGTCAAACCCAGTCTAAGCTGATACAAGACTCTGCTGTATGCTGCTCCTTCAGGTGGTGGTGACAGCAGGGGCACGGTGCATGTGCTGCCCTCCTTGTACACGGGCATTGTAGTGGGGAGAGAACCGCAAATGAGGAAACACACAATAAATCCAGGAAATAATCAGTGATATTAAATAGACAGTTATACTGAGTGAGGCAAGGTTCTAAAACTGCCATGTGTAGTAGCCAGTTTCATTTTCATGTCGATTCTATGAGGTAGGGGCTATTAATATTCCCACTGTACAGTGGCCTGTGTGAGGACACGTGGCCAGGGAGTAGGAAGGGGCACGTGAATCCTAGCATTTAGCCTCCAGAAGCCACACCTGATAGGCTAGAGAGAGACCGGGATTCAGCCGGCATTGGGCCATCTGACTCCTGTCCAGTAGTCTTGTACAGCAAATGCTGTGAGTCTCAGCATGGTGGTTCTGGAGCGTGAGACCTCTTAAGCTACCAGCAGGAAACTGCATGACCTTTCTGATCTGAGTTATGCCGCCTCTTTTCTATTGCATCTTACTGGTTACAGATGAGTTACAAATACTGGGGCCCAGATATAGAAGAAGGGGACATAGACCTCTACTTTTCTATGTAGGAGTGTCAGAATCTGTGGACATGTTTAAAACCATCACACATATCAATGAGGCATGCACTCAGTAATGGCCACTCTGACTGGGGAGGGCCCTGGGAAGAAAGTAGAGCACAGATGTGATGACTAGAGCTCAAGCAATCATTTTGGACCATGAAGATTCCACCAAGAGACACGAGGCAACAAGAGCATAGTACAGACAATAGGGACCGTGGCTGGGATCTGAGAAGTTGAGGAGGGAGGAGGCCTTTGTGCTGCCCTGGGAATCAGTTTCAGTGATCAGTGCTGACAAAGTTCCAACCCTCTCCTGAGAATTCCAGGAGCTGCTAACCATTGCACCAGCAGATGTGGGAAGAACTGAGTGGCTATAACCAGTTTAGGTATACCCAGGCACAGGGGATTGAGTGTCTATACCAGATAAGGGTCAGCCCTGGAGGTCTTGCCAGTCCCCAGATAAGCAAGACCATTTATAGATGAGCTGGTGGGAATGTCAATGGACTCTCTTGAACACTGACATCTTGGAAGAGGTGGTTTAGGGCTTCCCTGGTGGCTCAGAGGTTAAAGCGTCTGCCTCCAATGTGGGAGACCCGGGTTCGATCCCTGGGTCAGGAAGTTCCCCTGGAGAAGGAAATGGTAACCCACTCCAGTATTCTTGCCTGGAGAATCCCATGGACAGAGAAGCCTGGTAGGGTACAGTCCATGGGGTTGCAAAGAGTCGGACACGACTGAGCGATTTCACTTTCACTCTCACTTTCACTTTATTTTTACAGGAATCAGCATCAAATTCAGGAGAACCTACAAACAGAGGTTCCTGGAGGGTCCCCAAAGCTGTGGAATTGCTGAGGTTTGGGGAGTATGAACCAGTGCAACAGAAACTTGAGGCTAAAATCTTCCAAATTCTCCCACTTTATCACCCCCACCTCCCTCAGACCACCTGGAAGACAATAGGTCACTGGCCCCAAGACCATCACTGAAAAGTTCAAGGAATAGCAAAACATAGAAATGAATATATATCACATGTATGATATATGTCATATATTATATGAACATATTGGCTTTTCTGGTGGCTCAGATGGTAAAGAGTGTGTCTGCAATTCAGGAGAGGCAAGAAACACAGGTTTGATCCCTGGGTCAGGAAGATCCCCTGGAGATGGGAATGGCTACCCACTCCAGTATTCTTGCCTGGAGAATTCCATGGACAGAGGAGCCTGGTGGGTTACAGTCCATGGGACTGTGAAGAGTGGGACACAATTGAGCAGCTAAACCACTATCACCACAGAGGTGGATACTGAAATTCAGAAAAATGTCACAAAGCAAGTGGCAAGGACAAGTCAGAAAGCCAGACCTGCCTGGTATGGAGTCTTATTTTCTTCCTCCATCTTATCCTAACCTTCACATCTCGATGAGATGGAGGGAAAATTAGGCTGGGACACGCTTTGAGATCCTCGAGTGACAGCAGATAAATCTCTGCAGCTGCCATGAGTCATTTGAGAGTCAGCTCGGCCAGGTTCAAGGACACATCCTACAGGAGGGAGCATTCTCAGTGCTCAGCAGGTACTGGGCATTGCCCTGGAGGCCCAGTGGGTGTTCCACCCAGACACCGCCCAGACCAGCTGCAACTTTGGGCAGCTGGGCTCTGGGGAGTGAGGGAAATGCCTATAGCATTATTCCCAGAAAAAGGAGAACAACAAAAAATGTGGTTTATTAGTGGGGAAAAGGTGGGGAGGAGTCGGAAACTAAAGGAAGGATTTGGGTTTTCATGAAAAGACTTCTATCCCCTGCTTCTCATTCTCCAACTGGCTTTGACTGAAAACAAAATATCATATTTTCATATGTTGAAGAAATAGTTCATCCCCAACAACATCTTCCTAGGTGGCACTAATGGTAAAGAAACCACCTGCCAACACAAGAGATGCAAGAGATGCAGGACATGAGAGATGTGGGTTTGATCCCTGGGTCAGAAAGATCCCTGGAGAAGGAAATGGCAATCCACTCCAGTATTCTTGCTTGGAGAATTTCATGGGCAGGGGAGCCTGGTGGGCTACAATCCATTGGGCTGCAAAGAGTCAGACTCAACTGAGCAACTAACATACACAACAGCATCTTGCTGTTGAAGAAGGTATGACTCTAGTTGGCCAATTAGCATCAATATTGCTTTTTTTTTTTTTTTTTGCCTAATACCTACTGTGAGCCAAGCACTCTGGTAGAAACAAGAGAATCACAGGATCATAAAATCAGAAGCAAGCTAGAGACTTTTTAGCACAAGAGCAAAAGGCATTTTCCTGATAACAGGAGTTGCAGAAGTATTTTAATGAAAGCCCATGCTATATAGCCATCCTCAAAAGGTTTGCAAGCTTCCTTACCCTTTGTGCTAGGGTTTTACTTTTGAAATAAAAGCTGCTCTCATGGGAGAGGCCATAAAGGCAAAATTGCGGTTCAGGCATTTTTTTTTTTTTTTTTTTTTTAAGCAAGAAGAATGTTTGGAAAGGAAATCCTGAGTGATGACATTTGGCCAACCCTGGAAAAGAAGCAAACAAGCCCCAACCTCCCTCTCCACCCCTTCTGCCCCAACCACTCAAAAACCAAATAGCCCCAGACCTGGAGTGCAGGCTTAGGGCTCACGCTGCGGTTTGTGTGTGGCAGGCCCAACGGCACATACTGTTCCCTCCACATCACAGGGACATTTATGCTTGCAAGTGAAGTGGACAGGCATGGATCATGGCTGTGACAAGCAAGGAGCTAGCATCCCTGAGTTCTTCCCATTGCAACCACTTTTCGTACTTCATAGTCCTATAAAGTTAAAGAAATGAAAGGCCACATTAGAAAAGGAAGGCGCGTTCTCTGTTTCTCATCTTGCTCATCCCTCCCACCCCTTGTGGGAAGCCGTTAGGTCAGACGGCTGTTCTATCCTTCACGGGTTGACTGGATCTTGTGACCCACGTGGGGATGTTTAGTCAAGAGGAGGGTTGCCCTGAGTTGCTGGAAATTTGGAAGCCTGGGGTCACATACTTTTGTACCAGTGGCTAAAAGTGCTTTACAGAGACAGGAAGGACATCTCCATGATCTCATGCAATGGTTCTTTGTCCTGGCTGCGCATTAGGAGTGAGTATCAGTGTCTAGGACCTACTCCAGACCCAGTGATTCAAATCTTTAAGGACTGGCTTGGATTCCTGGAATTTCTTAAAATCTTCTCAGATGTTTCTGAACCATGAAGGTGCCAAGAACTTGGGGTTCACCACCAGGGAGACCTGGGTTTGAAACTCAATTTTACTGATAGCTTTGGAGGGGGCAGTCTTTGAGGAAGTTTCTGAAACTCTTTGAGACTCTTTTCTCAGCTACAAAATGGGAGAAAATAGTAACCACCTTTTATGGTTGAGAGGGTTAAATAAGACAAAATATGATAGTATTTGACTCATGGTGAGTGCTCAATGGGTGTTTTTCATATTCTTATCAGGGCTGTTAATCACCACCAGATGCTTGTGGACTCTGGGCGCACGCTCTGCCTCACAGTAGCCTCCTCCATGTTCTGCGGGCTGTTTGAAGGTGCGAGGACCTGTCTTCTCCCACTATTGTTACCATAACCACTGTGGCACTTGCATGACTGCTGGCCTTAAGTGGTTTGTAGCTCTTGTCATCACGGACCTCCATATAACCTCTTTCCAAATAACCAGCCCTCCTCCTCTCTACAACTGCCTAGTGTGAAGTGGATCATCAGTGGTGTTTGATTTCCAGTTCCCTCTCACATTCAGGCCATGTTGTTTGAGTTGTGCATCAACTGACGGAAGGGAGTTCCATCAATTGATGGAAGTAAGCTGTGGGGAGAGAGACATTCACTCTCCTCTTTTCTTCCTCATGAGCAAATCATACCACCATGAAACAACTGAACTATGTTAGAGAGAGGGAGCATCGTTGGCTAGTATTATCTGGTGGTAGGAAAAAGCCAGTTTTCCAAATTCATGATATGATGTTGCCAAAATACGTTACTGTCTCCACTGAACTATGGACACAAAAAGGAACAGGGATTGCCAAGGGTGGTGGTGGGTTCAAAGTGAAAGTGTTAGTCGCTCAGCCGTGTCCAACTCTTTGCGACCCCAGGGACTGTAGCCCGCCAGGCTCCTCTGTCCATGGGATTCTCCAGGCAAGAATACTGGAGTGGGTTGCCATACCCTTCTCCAGGGGACCTTCCCAACCCAGGGACTGAACCCAGGTCTCCGGCATTGCAGGCGAATTCTTTACCATCTGAGCCACTGGGGAAACTGGTGGTCTGTTGAGGGAAGATGAATAAGCAGGGCACAAAGGATCTTTAGGACAATGAAAAATACTATCTATGATATTATAATGATGAAGACGTGTCATTATACATTTGTCCAAACCCATAGAATGTACAACATCAAGAGTGAACCCTTAAGTAAACTATGGACTTTGGATGATTATAATGTCACTGTAGGCTTATCCTTGGTAAAAAGTGGACCATTCTGATAAATGATGTTGCTCATGGGAGAGGCTATGTGTACGAGGAGTCAGGGGGTATGTAGGGAATCTCTTCACCTTCCTCTCAATTTTGTTGTAAACCTAAAATTGCTCTGAAAAAGTTATGTTAAAGAAAAATTGAAAAAAAAAAAAAAGGCTTTGCTGAATGAGAATAGTTTCTGAAACCAATGACAAGCCCCCGATGAAAAATCACCCCTATTTATTGCAGGTCCAAATAGCTTGGCTCCGATCAGGGGGCTGGCATGGCCCGTGAAGCACAGCTGTGAGGTCAATTTGGGTATGAGTTTATTAGCCATGAGTCAAGCTTGGAAGGGTATCTTTGGGGAAAAGGGGTCTTGGGCAGGGGACGCAAGCTACTGTGAATAATCCTGACAGCACATGCGTTGCTGGGGAAGATTTAACAGCCTCAGCTGTGCCGTGTCAGTTAGCCAGTTCAACAGAGCCTCGGCAGATAAGAAACAACGATCCAGGGCCGGGGCCAGAGCCAGCCAGCTCCCAGGCCCATGTTGGGCCTGGATTGATTTCACTTGTGGTCTGACGGCAGCTTCAGCTTCTGAGCTGGTAGAGGCCCGGGAAGGTCACAGAGTCCAACAGTTGTCAGATTAGAGGAGACATATGAGGCTTTCCGGGGGAGACTGTTTCATGTCAGGACCCAGCAGGAGGGCAGCAGCCATGCAGACCAGTCACTGGTCACCTACCCCATTCTGGCCCCCGTCCCTACCTCCAGGATTTCAGAGCTTCTGGGGGAAGTGTGATGGAGTGCCGGGCCTCCTGTGGAGGCTTTTTCCTTTTCCCTAGAAGTTAGTTCCTTGTTGAACTTTGATACAATTTTGCTTTTTCCTCACTTATTTATTCATTCACTCATTCTGTTTACAAAGATAATATTTGCATTCTCTGTACATGCTCTTATAGAAAATGTAAATACGGAAATGTAGAAAGAAGAAAGCAAAATACTCCATTGACCAGAAACAAATCCTTTGAACACTCTGACATTTGACAGTGAAGGTTTTGACACTTTTTTCTATGTTTATACTTGGGTAGACATTTATGTGTCACTCAACGCAAGGAGACTTTCTGTTTCCCATCTTGCTTTTTGTCACTCAGTGATGTCGCTGAGAGCTTCCCCCAGTGACCACAGATACACAACAACATTTTAAAGGGCTGCTTAGAATTCTGCTACGTGGCTGAAGCAAAATGTACCCTCAGCTATTCCTGGATGGCCTTTGTGTTGCTGTTGGCCTCTTGCTTTGGTAAACCCTGCTGAGGTGACTCTCTTTGGACCCTTGAACACACTGACATCCTCTCTACTGTTGGCTTTACATTCTGCCCAGGGCCCAGCTCCACACCCTGTGTATGGGTTCTCAAGATGTCTGGGGACTAACCTGAATGAACAGTTTTGTGTCCTCTATTGTCTCCTTAGAAAAATTTCCTGAACTTGAATTTTAGAATCAAGGGAATAGAGATTTTGATGTTAGTCACATAGGGCCGGATTGCCTTCTACAATGGTCCTACCAATTTACAGTCCTACAGATACTGTCAGGGCTTCGCCTCACCTCTGCAAAGCTGAAGGTTTTCTTTTTTTCAGACTTTGCTGATCTAATAGGTTTGATGCTTTATACTTTTAGCACCTTTTATAAATTTGGGTTAAAAATCATTTTTCATCTTCTTTCTTCTCATCAGCAGCTAAAGTGAAGATGAATTAAAGAGCCTCTTGATGAGGGTGAAAGAGGAAAGTGAAAAAGCTGGCCTAAAACTCAACATTCAAAAAACTAAGATGATGGCATTTGGTCCCATCACTTCATGGCAAATAGATGGGGAAACAATGGAAGCAGTGACACATTTTATTTTCTTGGGCTCCAAAATCACTGTGGATGGTGACTGCAGCCATGAAATAACAAGACATTTTCTTCTTGGAAGAAAAGCCATGAAAATCTAGTTGTTGTTCAGTTGCCCAGTCATGTCTGACTCTTTGTGAACCCATGGACTGTATCATGCCAGCCTTCCCTGTCCTTCACCATCTTCTGGAGCTTGCTCAAAGTCATATCCATTGAGTCAATGATGCCATCCAACCATCTCATCCTCTGTTGTCCCCTTCTCCTCCTGCCTTCAATCTTTCTCAGCATCAGGGTCTTTTCCAATGAGTTGGCTCTTCGCATCAAGTGGCCAAAGTATTGGAGCTTCAGCTTCAATATTGGTCTTTCCAGTGAATATTCAGGACTGATTTCCTTTAGGATTGACTGGTTGGATTGCCTTGCAGTCCAAAGGACTCTCAGGAGTCTTCTCCAACACCATAGTTCAAAAGCATCAATTTTTCAACACTCAGCCTTATTTATGGTCCAACTCTCACATCCATTCATGACAACTTGAAAAACCATAGCTTTGACCTTACAGACCTTTGTTGGCAAACCTAGACAGCATAAAAAGGAGACACATCATTTTGTCAACAAAGGTCCATATAGTCAAAGTTATGATTTTTTCAGTAGTCATGTTTGGATGTGACAGTTGGACCATGAAGAAGGCTGAGTGCCGAAGAGTTGATTCTTTCAAACTGTGGTGTTGGAGAAGACTCTTGAGAGTGCTTTGGACAGCAAGAGGATCAAAGCCAATCAATCCTAAAGGAAATCAACCCTGAATATTCACTGGAAGGACTGATGCTGAAGTTGAAGCTCCAATACTTTGGCTACCTGATGCCAAGAGCTGGCTCATTGGAAAAGACCCTGATGCTGGGAAAGACTGAGGGCAAGAGGAGAAGGGGAGACAGAGGATGAGATGGTTGGATGGCACATTGACTCAATGGACATGAGTTTGAGCAAATTCTGGGAGATAGTGAAGGACAGGGAAGCCTGCCATGCTGCAGTCCATGGAGTCACAAAGAGTTGGACACACCTTAGTGACTGAACAACAACAGGTTCTGAAACAAGGTAGATACTTGATACATAGGTAATGCAGTTGGTCAAGAATATTTAACAAGCTCATTACCATCCTGGGCGCCCTCAGACATGAAGGGGAATAGAGCATCATTTCTACCACTGCCCATGCGGAGACCTGGTGTGTGACCTGGTGAGGGGGGCACCTGCTTTTGGAGAGAAGTAAGCCATTCTGTAGGAGGGAGAACACAAGGAAAGTAGGGATGTGGAAAGGATCCACAAAGGATCCACGCAAACAATGGATGTGTCCCAGGAGCAGACATGGCGTCTAAGGAGTGGAAAGAAGGAAGCACAAAACATCCCACAGTTGGTGTCCCTGCCATAGCCTTCAAGTACAGAGTCGGTGCAGGAGGAAGGGACTGCGTATGCAACAATGTCTCCTACATGACAGCTGAGAACCACCTACAAGAGAGCTTTGCATAGTACTTGTTCAAAATGCAGTTTTCTGGGTTCATCTCAGAGCAACTTGGAACCACTGGGGATCAGACAGGTCTTGACATGGCCATCAGGAAATTCCTTTACACACCAAAACTCAGAAGCCATCACTCAGGGCATGTTACACATGTCAAAAGTGTTAGAGTGGAATAGAGGAAGGGGATTTAGGATTTCAGAAAAGCACATAACCAGTCTGTCTGGCATCCCAACCTCCCCTGTGTCCCCTCACACGAAAGCAAAGCCCATTGTTCTGAAGTTAAGCAGACAAAGGGAATCTCTCATCCTTCCTGATGCTTGTGCAGGCTCCCTCCATCTGAGGGATTTAGAGAACTGGTCAGTGTGCACCATGATGTCAGGCGAGTGTGGGCCCTGACGTGCCTTTCCCACAACCACACTCACCATGAGACCCTTGGGAACCTCTGTGTAGCCAAATTGTTAACAAAATGGGCAATTCTCTGGGCTTTCTCAGGAGACTCAGGGGAGAGCCTCCAGACACCCCCTCCAGTAGCCTCAGAGATGAGCACACTTTGTGCCCCTTGTCTGTCCCCAGAGCCAAGTTTCCCTTCCTGGGTGGAGTCAGCTCCCCCCCAGAGGGGTTGCCCAGGGCCTAGCATGGGGAACAGTGGCAGCTGCTGGAAGCTTCTCAGGCAGCTGCCTATAGAAGTGAGGAATGAGCCTCCCAAATGTGCACGCTGTGGAAAATTCAATTTCTGCTTGTTGACTCCTGCAGCTCTCAACTGGCCGGCCACAGGGGTAAGGCCGGGAAGAGCTGTGGAAGCGTCAGAAAGCAATTGATGCAGCTACGTCACTGCTGTCCTCGTGGAGGCGTCCATCGTGCTGATCTTGCTTTACCAACAGTCTTGGCTCGAGACCCCAGGGCTGATGGAGGGCAGTGTGGGAGATGCAGAGGGAGCTGCAATTTCAAAGAGGCTGCCAGATGGCAGTGAGAGACCCAGCACACACACTTCATGCCGACTGGCAGCATGGGGAATTATGCAGCTAGAGAAGGAGCGCTTTAGCTACAGTGAATGGCATTTCTGCGATTCACCGAGTGCCTACGCAAAAGTAATGCACTTTGATAACTGTGAACTCTTACTAAATGACTGATAT
This sequence comes from Bubalus kerabau, assembly GCF_029407905.1. Lineage (NCBI taxonomy): Eukaryota > Metazoa > Chordata > Mammalia > Artiodactyla > Bovidae > Bubalus > Bubalus kerabau. The sequence continues at coordinate 48,807,125 of NC_073630.1, read as the reverse complement.
GCCGAGACGGGGGTGCCTTTTCCAGAAGGATGATGCCCGTACAGTCAGCATATCAGGATAATGTTCGGTGGAACTGTCTTTCCCTGGAACCAAATAAAGCAGTTTCTAGTTTGCTGACTTAAGGCGCAGTGAGTGAGGAACAGGAAAGGAGTAAACAGTTTTGCCCGTGGACCTCCTACTCTTCCTTGTATTTCTCTGTCCATTCTCACCAAGAAAACATTCTTCCTATCATTTAGATAACCAGGGAATCTACTCCTGCTTTCAAGGAGCCTTTTTGGATTTACTGAGCTCAAATGGCCAACCCTCTTTTCTTAGCATGCACTAAAATCAGGAGTCTCCAACACTAGAGCCCCAGGTCTTTCTGATACTAATGGTATGGCCTTGGGTAACCCTCAGGGAACCCAAGAACTGGAATGAGTTAATAGGCAAGCACATGGAATAGAGGAACACTCACTATAACTAGTATATATGATATGTATATAACATATATATCTACATAACATACAATATACATGAGTTATAGATAAAAATATATCACTATATACAGTATATGGGCTTCCCTGGTGGCTCAGACGGTAAAGCGTCTGCCTGCAATGCAGGAGACCCGGGTTCGATTCCTGGGTCGGGAAGATCCCCTGGAGAAGGAAATGGCAGTCCACTCCAGCACTCTTGCTGGAAAATCCCATGGACGGAGGAGCCTATATAATGTATATATACATATAGACAATATAATAATAATTATTATTCAAAAAATATTCATTAAGCACCTATCATGTGCTAAGCATGGTGCTGGTTCCTGAAGATGGGGTAAGAGGTGGGGGAATAAATATAAAGCAAAATGGAATGTCTCCCATTCCCATCAATGCCTAAGAAACTCCTAGAATGGGAGTGGGATGCATAGGTATGCGTGGTAAGTCACTTCAGTCGTGTCCGACTTTTTGCCCGCCAGGCTTCTCTGTCCATAGGTTCTCCAGGCAAGAATACTAGAATGGGTTGCCATTTCCTTCTCCAGGAGATCTTCTGGACCCATGGATCAAAACCGTGTCTCCTGCGGCTTCTGCACTGCAGGTAGAATCTTTACTGCTGAGCCACCAGGGAAGCCCATGGAATGCATAGGCAACTTGATCTAACATAGAGCTGAACAAAATCCTTCCTAAGCAGAGGGCCAGGAGATGAGGGAGAGGCCTGAGGAAGAAAGAAGGAACTTCCCAGATTGCTGACAGCTGGAGGGGAAGGGGCCCTTCCTGGAAAGCATGAGGGTGAGCTGGGATCTGAAGGGTAAGTCAGATGTGCCAGGGAGAGCTCGGGATGGGGGTGATGGGCCAGGCACCCCAGGATCAGAGTCAGGGAAGAGAGAAAGTCAGGGAAGGGAGCAAAGGCATTCACTCACCCAAAGCATACTTGGCGAGTGCCCACTGTGTCCCAGGCACTGTGCTGGCCCTGGGAACCAAGCAGTGACCAGCATGGATCGCAAAGCTGAGCTAGAGTTGAGAAGGAGGAGACAGAGCATAAGGGACGGGGAATCCCTTCCCCACTTTTCTGACCCTAAGGGGTCGTGGAGGACAATGGCAGCAGAGGGAGAACGAAAAGTTCACATATCCAGATCTTTGCTTTTCTGTTCCCTGCCGGCTGCTGGTGGAGGGGGTAGCTCTAGAAATATCCAGATAGTCATGAGTGTGCTGGGAAACTTGAGTTCAGACCTGTTGTACTGGGTGGTCATGGCTTAGGAGAGGTTGACCTCAGGACAGGGCATGGCCCCAGGGATCCCACCCCTCAGTCTGTGTACACACACACACACACACACACACACACACAACCTGGCCTTGAGTAGATGATGGAGAGGCAGGCAAGCCAGCCAAGCAAGGCTGAGGCAGCGTACTGACTTCCTGGGCTCAGCTCTCTTCTAAGCGAGTTGTCCCACAGCTCAAGGCACTGTTGAGGGGAAAATGCTTTCCTAAAATCCTTTATTTTCTTTCCTCTTTAATGTAGGCAGGTCAGTGAGTGAGCAGTAGCAGGAAAAAGGGGAAGGCAGGACCCTACAATATTTAAGGCCTGAGCTTCTCTTTTGAGGGGGACTCTGGCCATATGGATGTGAGAGTTGGACTGTGAAGAAAGCTGAGCACCAAAGAATTGATGCTTTTGAACTGAGGTGTTGGAGAAGACTCCTGAGAGTCCCTTGGACTGCAAGGAGATCCAACCAGTCCATTCTAAAGGAGATCAGCCCTGGGTATTCTTTGGAAGGAATGATGCTAAAGCTGAAACTCCAGTACTTTGGCCACCTCATGCGAAGAGTTGACTCATTGGAAAAGACTCTGATGCTGGGAGGGATTGGGGGCAGGAGGAGAAGGGGACGACAGAGGATGAGATGGCTGGATGGCATCACTGACTTGATGGACGTGAGTTTGAGTGAACTCCGAGAGTTGGTGATGGACAGGGAGGCCTGGTGTGCTGCAATTCATGGGGTCGCAAAGAGTCGGACACAACTGAACAACTGAACTGAACTGAACTGGCCATATGGCTCAGGGCACATGTGAACAGATCTAGCCTGTAGGGAGAGATATGGCTCTTATTTGGCTAGAAAGAGAGCCCTCCACCAGGAGCTTGGAAGCCAGGACAATGGGGAGGCCAGGGAGCTGGAGGGCATGGTCTATGTCCAGCCATCTGCACGCTTACACTGGGAGGCTGTTTCTCTGTCCTCCTGTCCCATATTTCCAGAGGTTGCAGCAATCCCTGGATGAGGAGACTTGGAAGGGAGCTGAGGTTGATGCCAGTGGACTTGCCAGGGAGTGTGGAAGGCAGTCAAGGCAAAGGGCTGGATGGAGGACGTTTTCTCAGCAGCGTTCCCCACTTGTCCACTCCATGCCCCATTGAAAACAGAACCTTGATGTTTTTCAGTTACTAGGTGGAACCCTAAGCAGGGAAGGATGACTGACTTCAGCTTATTGCACGGTCATATCCTCCTTTGCTAGATACTACATTTACCAACTTCCCTTGCAGCTATGGGCACACTGTTGTCCCAGTCTGGGTCTATGAATGTAGGGGAAAATCTGTTGAGGAAATTTTAAAAAAGAGAGAGAAAAAAACAGGAGGATAGAAGGAGGAAGGGGAGAAGGAGGAAGGAGGAGGAAGGAGGAAGGGGAGGAGGAGGAAGGAAGAAGGGGAGAAGGAGAGGGAATGAGAGAAATGAGGGGGAAGGGGAGGCGGGGAAGGAGAAGAAGAAGAAAGAGGAGAAGGAGGCTCAGTGAGACCATAGCTGGGAGTTGGTTTCTTTGGGTAGGAAATTCATGCTTACTATAGTCTCTCATTTGCTCTCACTTCTCTCTGTTGACAGTGTGGCTCCAAGGCATCTCTGAGGCCCCTTCCTGCAAGACTCTTTGCTGCCTCCTCATCTGGCTCATTCTGTGCACCTTCATCCTCAGCATCCATTGTCATGTCCTTAAAGCTGTCCTTGATTGGAACCGTACTCTCTCAAGATATGCTGAGTTTTCCTATGTAGCACTCATCTCAATTTGTAATTATATCTTTTTTGTTGTGTTTCAAAGGTGCCAGCTCAGCAAACCCTAAATATATTATACACCGAGATTCTATAAGACCTGATGAATAAGAGCACAACTTCCTAGTTCCTCACCCTCCATACTGGTTTCTCTATAATATTGGTTCTCAAAGTGTGGTCCCCAGATCAGATCAACATCATTTGACATCATCTGGGAATTTGGAAGTGTAAATTCTTGGCTCTGTCACAGTTCTGCTGAATTAGAAACTGGGGGTGGGTGGGGCTCAGCTCTCTGGGGTTTAATGAGCTGTCCTGATGATTTTTTTTTTTTTTTTGGCCACACCATCCAGTTTGTAGGATCTTAGTTCCCCAACCAGGGATTGAACCAGGGGTCACAGCAGTGAAAGCACCAAATCCCAACCATTGGACTACCAGGGTACTCCCTGTGCTGACGATTTTGGTGATACCCTGAAGTTTGAGGTCCACTGGTCTGGACAGTAAGGAAAAAGGTAAGCTGGCAAGGAAGCAAAGAACAAGGAGATGGCACCTGGAAAAAAGACAACTCTATGGTGGCTTCCCTCTGCCACTGGTTTGGCCAAATCAGTGGGCAGTGTCAGAAACACCAGATAGATTTGAACGGCATGGATCTGAAAGTACAAGGACTTTTGTCCAATGAGAGAGAGAGGACCCACTGCCATTTAACAGGTGAGGAACAGTTTTAGCAGTGTTAGGTAACTTCCCAAATCACATAGCTAGGAGGTGGCAGAACCTGAACTTGACCCCAAGTCCATCTGTCCCCAGGATCTGCACTGCTAGCCAGCCTGCTCAACTGCCAGCCTCATCATTATTAAGAAACACATTTTACACTTTTCGGAGAGAAGCAGCAAAGAGCATCTCAGCAGAGAAATACCCAGCACGGCGCCTTGGCTTGAAGGTGAAAGTGTGTCAGAGTCTTGGCTGGCGGCTGGCAGGCTCAGCTGTGGACTCCCACGATATGACTGTGTGTGTGTGTCTCTCTCTCAGTCCTTTGCTCCAAGCACTCAGGGTGAGGCCGGGGGGGATAAACACGCAGCCAGCAATGCATCTCCCCGAGTTTATTTACTAAAACAACATTTTTTATTGCCACGACATGTTCGCAGTGAAAATATGACAGCTTACATTTTATGTTGTCATTGATCTTTAATCGGAGGCTGCCTCGAGGTTTCCTATAAAACCAGGGCTTCCTGGCCCCAAATGTGATTCCAGCACTGGAATGAATGACGGCCGGGGCTGCACTTTTCTCATCTGAAAAGGCTGAAATTGCTTTGTGTAAATGGGTGGAAAATGCTGATATTTGGATTCTATAAATAGCTCGCCTCCAGAGCGGAGCAGCGCTGGTTTCCTCTGCGCGGTCTCCTTGGAGTGTTTCGGGCCTTATCACTGTTATCCAGGATGCGGCATACAAATGAACCCTGCCTGGTGCCCTCTCTCCCCCGCCCCGCTCCCCCGCCCCACTCCCCTGCCCCCTCGCGCCCAGCAGGGCACTTTTGGAACATTCGGGCACCTCTGCGGGTCGTGAGGGAAGGATGTTACTGAAAGAAGCAGGACCGTGCCCCATGAGCGCGGCGTGGGACTGAGATCGGCATGAACCTCCCTTGAGGGGAGAATGCGGCTCAGCCCCTTCTTCCCACTTCCATTTGCAGCCTGTGCCTGCCTGCGTGGGAGAAGGTTCTATCTATAGCGCGCTATTTTTAGCTCCATCATCTGAAGAACCTGACAGCCAGTTAATGACTGGGACCCATCGCAGCGTGTCTGCCAGGCTGTGGGATGCGCACGCTAGGAGCAGATGTGCTCAGGCTCAAGGTTGCTGCGTCTGGAAAATGTCCTTCCTTCCCTAGGAGGTGGAGCTGTTTGGGGGGCTTCACCCCCTACTCTCTGAAAACCTGCATTTGGCACAAGGGAGCATCTTGTTCATTTCTGGTGCAGTAAATGACATGTTCCTTTCAGGATCTCATTCCTAGACACAGTTAACACAGCCTGGAGAGATGGAGGAGATGGGGAAGGAAGGCTTGGTGGCCGGTAAGTCTGGGCAGTGAGAAAAGACTCCCATTTCACCTCCGAGATCAGAAACCCAGGAAGAAAGACCAGGGTACAGCCACAGTGGTTAGGAAGCTGTAATCTTCCCCAAGGAGGGAAAACCCTGTGTTTCAGAGATTGTGTGCCTTTCAAAGGCTGTACCCTGTATTAGTCAAACCTCTGGTTCTGTAGATCTTGTCCCACATACTCAGGAGGTCCTGTGACCCGCTGGGACCACTCAGCCTGCCCTCCTGCTTCTAGACCTTCTGCAGCCACTGCATCCAGCACCAAGGTATAAGTCACAGGGCCTGCTTACACTCAGCTAGTGAGCACAGGGATGCGTTCGGTGTTTGTCCGTTCATTCATTCATTTTCTCACTCACTGTCCATGCCAGAGACCATGGATGGGACAGTAGGCAGAGTGCCAGGAGATCAGGCTCAGGGTTCCAGGTGGCACAGAAATGCCAGAACAAGGGTCCTAGTCAGGCAGCCTCGCTGCAGTCCTGCATAGGGCTGAGGGGCAGCATGGCAGATGTGTCCCATGAGGGCCCCTCTGGGGGCTTTGGCCCCCATCAGCCCTCCTGGGTCACACTAATAGCTGACATGTATAGCGTGGCATGTGCCAGGGCACCATTCTAAGCACAATACATGAATCAACTCAGAGTTCTCACTGCAGTCCCAGAAGATGGTACCGTGTTTGCTGCTGTTTAGTCGCTCAGTTGTGTCCACCTCTTTGCAACCGATGGACTGCAGCACACCAGGCTTTCCCTGTCCTTCACCAACTCCTGGAGCTTGCTCAGACTCATATCCATTGAGTTGGGGATGCCATCCAACCATCTTGTCCTCTGTCATCCTGTACCCTGTTATCATTCCTGTTTCACAAATGGAGAGAGGATAAGTACTTGTCCAAGGTCACCCACCCAGTAAGTGGGAGACTGGGGACTGAAATTTAAGCTATCTGGCCCCACCGTTAGTGACCTTGACACTCCCTTATACTGCCTCCAGGTCAGGCCTGTCTGGCTTGCTTCATTTAGCCAGACCAAATTTAAGGGGCCTTGAGATTCTTAACAGCCTCGCTCACCCTCAGGTTTCTTGAACAGAGCTATCCAATCACAACACCACCTATGACGATGGAAAGTCCTGTATCTGTGGTGTCCAATGGTAGCCAGACAGTATGACTAAGAAGCTAAACTTTAAATATTATTTAATTTTAATAAATTTCAGTTTCAATGACAATAGCCACAAAGGTCTAGCAGCTACCGTAAAGGACAGAGCAGCTCTAGAAGATGGACTGCACATTTTAATCAACTAGGGGGCTTTGAAATATAACAACGCCAGGGTGTATTCCCAGAGATTCTGATTTAAGTGGTCTGGGGTAGGGCTTGTTCATCATTATTTTGAAAGACCTTCAGATAATTTGAATGTGCAAGCAAAGTGTTGAGACCACTGGGTTCCATGATATCCTAAGTCATTCTAGCCTCTTCTGGGCTTTAGTAAATGGTCTTCTCTTCCTATCATGGTAGACACTCTAGGAGACTCATTCAAATCATTCCTAAGCCTTTCACCCCTCTCCTTCCTCTGCTGTAGAGGTTAGAAAGCCAGATACATGATGACCATGAAGCTGGGAGTGGCCATGTGATGCTGTTCTGGCTGAAAAAACATATGTAGAATTCTGCTGGTATTGTTTCTTCACTGTTCTTCTTCCCGCCTAAAATGCAACTAGACATCCAGAGCTGTGGCAGCCATCTTACAATCATGAGGGAAGAAAAGGATAATTGTAAACAACCACCTTTACATCACTGTGCTAAGTCAAACCCAGCAGCTACCTACCTCTGGGCTTCTTGTTTTGGGGGAAAAAGCACAACCTATTTGCTTAAGCCGCTCAAGTTATGCTTTCTGTCTCTTCCAGCCTAATGCATTCCTAATACAACTATCTTTTATTTACCTTGATCTTGAGATTGTTCTAAAGACTGAACATGTTGAGATACGTGAAAACGCTTTGCATAATGTAAAGTCCTCAGCAAATGGACAATATTTGCTATGAGTTGGAAACATTGCCAATCTCTGGTTTAGGCAAGAAAATCCAAACTGAGAGCTTGACATCTGTGCTAATCCAGGGCAAGTTGGAAAGAGTTCTGAATGAAGCTTTGGTGAAGAAAGGTGCAGCGTTCTGGGATTAAGCTAACCAACTTGTCCTGCTCTGTCTGGGGCTTTCTCAGTTTTAGCTCTGAAAGTCCTGTGCCCCAGGAAACCGCTGAGTCCTGGGCAAACCAGGAGAATTGGTCACCCTATGTAGGCACATGGGGTGCAGAGATCTCTCTTCTACTGCAGGGCATCTGCTCTTAGGTGAGGCTGCTCACCGACTCCAGGGGCTTGGCTACTCCTTGCTGGAAAATCCATCAGCCGATACTCTCTGAACTGAACATCTTCCAGTCAGCATTTTAATTAGCTGAAAATGAATTAGAAATGCTCACACACTTCCCTTGAAGCCTCCACTTCTTCTCTAAGAAAGAAGAAACTGGTACCACAGAGCCAGTCTGTGTCCAGCGCCTTGCATGGTGCCCAGCCCAGAGCCACCCTCCCACACGCATGCTGCTTGGGTGAAGTGCCGAGGGCTGGTCTCAGCTCCCCGTCCCAGCTTCTCTGTCCACGTTTTGTCAACTCCACTACCTGCCTCTGCCTTTCATCTGCATGATATGTTTTGGTTTGCAAAGGAAGTTCATGCATATCATCTCTTGGGATTCTTCCAGAAGTCCCAGAAGACTTCGTTATCCTTTACTTCATCTCCATTATATAGATGAGAAAACTGAGGTTCAGAAAATAAACTGACTTGCCAGTTTCCCTTCAATTTCTGTCAGCTCTTGCAGAGGTGGGAGGAGTGGTCCTGGACAGAACTTTGGAATGTAACAGATCCGCCTTCGAATTCTGACTCTTTTCCACAATGTGGATTAGGGCGCATGTCCTCGAGCCCTACCTCTTGGCTATCAGAAGAAATAGATGAGATAATGTGTTGGGAGTTCCCAAGACTGGCACAAAGGAGGGGGTCATAGGTGACCCCCACTTCTCCCTTCACCATCCCGTCCATCATGTTTAAATGGAAACAAGCTTCCGAAAGGACTAAAAGTCCTTTACCAGCACTAGTCTACAGCCATGTGCCAAGCACCGTTCCAAGCACTTATGAGTTCTCCTGGCTTTGGAGCTCCGTATTATTTTCATTCCCATCCACAGATGAGGAAACAGGCACAGAAGGCTAAACAGTCTGTTTATAGTCTCAGAGACCACCAGCTCTGGAAGGTATGCTGCTACCCACCACACTATCCCACCTCTGCTGACTTCCTGGGGTAGTTTTCTGGAAGCTGACAGGGCAGGCAAGCCAGACAGCCTTTCTGGATCATCTGTGGCTTCTGTTCCATCTCTATCAAGTATGGATTCACTTAAAAATAACACACCTCTTGAAAACGTCATGGAGGGTGTGTGCTGGGAGCTTTATCAGTTTTCTTTTGCTGCTGTTTTCTTTTGCTGCTGTAACAAATTACCTCAAACTTAGTGGCTTAAAATAACACAGATTTATTATGTTATAGTTTTGGAGGTCTACATCCTAAATGAGTCTCTCCAGGCTAAAGTCAGTGTTGGCAGAAAGCTGTTCCTTCTGGAGACTCCAGGGTAGAATCGAATTCTTTGCCTTTTCCATTTCTAAGAGGCTGCCTGTCACCTTCAAAGCCAGCAGCATCTTCCCATCTGTGACTCATACCTCCTCTTTTAAGGGCGCTTATGATTGGGCCCAGCCAGATAATCCAGGATAACCTCATAGGAAGATTCTTAACTTAATCATATCTACAAAGTCCCTTTTGTCATGGAAGGAAACATATGAAAAGGCAAAAAGATATGAAACTGGAAGATGAGCACCCCCAGGTCCAGAGGTATTCGATATTCTACTGGGAAAGAGTGGAGGGCAATTTTTACTAATAGCTCCAGAAAGAATGAAGCAGCTGGGTCAAAGTGGGAACAATGCTCAGATGTGGATGTGTCTAGTGGTGAAAGTAAAGCCTGATTCTAATAAAGAACAATATTGCATAAGAATCTGGAGTGTTAGGTCCGTGAATCAAGATAAGTTGGACATGGTCAAGCAGGAGATGGCAAGAGTGAACATCGACATCGTAGGAACTAAAATGGATGGAAATGGGCGAATTTAATTCAGACGACCATTATATCTACTACCATGGGCAAGAATCCCTTAGAAGAAATGAAGTAACCCTCTTGTCAACAGGAGTCTGAAATGCAGTGGATCCTGAAAGGCAATACGGGATCTCTGTTCATTTCCAAGACAAACCATTCAACATCACAGTAATCCAACTCTATGCCCTAACCAATGATGCAGAAGAAGCTGAAGGTGACTAGTTCTATGAAGACCTACAACAGCTTCTAGAACTAATGTAAAAAAAAGTCCTTTTCATCATAGAGGATTGGAATGCAAAAGTAGGGAGTCAAGAGATAACTGGAATAACAGGCAAGTTTGGCCTTGAAATACAAAATGAAGCAGGGCAAAGGCTAACAGGGTTTTGTCAAGAAACCATGCTAATCACAGCAAATACCCTTTTCCAACAACCCAAGAGAGGACTCTATGCATGGACATCACCAAATGGCCAATACCAAAATCAGACTGGTTATGTTCTTTACAGCCATAAATGGAGAAGCTCTATACAGTCAGGAAAAACAAGACCTGGAACTGACTGTGGCTCAGGTCATAAATTTCTTATTGCAAAATTCAGGCTTGAATTGAAGAAAGTATGGAAAACCACTAGGCCATTCAGGTATGACCTAAATCAAATCCCTATGATCATGTGAAATGCTGGGCTGGATGAAATACAAGCTGGAATCAAGATTGCCAGGAGAAATATCAGTAACCTCAGATATGCAGATGACACCATCCTTATGGCAGAAAGTGAAGAAGAACTAAAGAGCCTCTTGATGAAAGTGAAAGGGGAGAGTGAAAAAGTTGGTTTAAAACTCAACATTCAGAAAACTAAGATCATGGCATCTGGTCCCATCACTTTATGGCAAATAGGTGGGGAAACAATGGAAACAGTGAGAGATTTTATTCTGGGGGGCTCCAAAATCACTGCAGCCATGAAATTAAAAGACATTTGCTCCTTGGGAGAAAAGCTGTGACCAACCTAGACAGCATATTAAAAAGCAGAGATATTACTTTGCCAACAAAGAGCCATCTAGTCAAAGCTATGGTTTTTCGAGTTGTCATGTATGGATGTGAGAGTTGGACTATAAAGTTGAGTGCTGAAGAATTGATGCTTTTGAACTGTGGTGTTGGAGAAGACTCTTGAGAGTCCCTTGGACTGCAAGGAGATCCAACCAGTCCATCCTAAAGGATATCAGTCCTGAATATTCATTGGAAGGACTGATGTTGAAGCTGAAACTCCAATACTTTGGCCACATGATGCAAAGAACTGACTCATTTGAAAAGACCCTGATGCTGAGAAAGATTGAAGATGGGAGGAGAAGGGGACAACAGAGGATGAGATGGTTGGATGGCATCACTGACTCAATGGACATGAGTTTGAGTCAACTCCAGGAGTTGGTGATGGACAGGGAGGCCTGGCATGCTGCAGTCCATGGGGTTGCAAAGTGTCTTTCATGACTGAGCAACTTAACTGAACTAAGGGAATATTTCATGCAAGGATGGGCACAATAAAGGAAGGAAATGATAAGGACCCAATAAAAGCAGAAGAGATTAAGCAGAGGTGGCAAGAATGCACAGAACTATACAAAAAGTTCTTGTTGACCTGAATAACCATGATGGTGTGGTTACTCAATTAGAGCCAGACATCCTGGAGTATGAAGTCAAGTGGGCCTTAGACAAGTGGGCCTTACTATGAACAAAGCTAGTGTAGGTGATGGAATTCCAGCTGAACTATTTAAAACCCAAAGGGATGATGCTGTTAAAGTGCTGCACTCAATATGTCAGCAAATTTGGAAAACTCAGCAATGGCCACAGGACTGGAAAAGTTCAGTTTTCATTCCAATCCTAAGGAAGGACAATGGCAAAGAATGTTTAAACTACTACACAATTGCACTCATTTTACATACTAGCAACTTCAGATATGCAGATGACACCACTCTAATGGCAGAAAGTGAAGAGAAACTAAAGAGCTTCTTAATAACAGTGAAAGAGGTGGGTGAAAAGGATGGCTTGAAACTCAACATTCAAAAAATAAAGATCATGGCATCTGGTACCATCACTTCATGGCAAATAGAAGGGGAAAAAGTGGAGGCAGTGACAGATTTTATTTTCTTAGTCTCCAAAATCTCTGCAGACAATGACTGAAGCCATGAAATTAAAAGACGCTTGCTCCTTGGAAAGAAAGCTATTATGAACTTAGACAGCATATTAAAAAACAGAGATATCACTTTCCTGACAAAGGTCTGTATAGTGAAAGCTATGGGTTTTCCAGTAGTCGTGTATGGATGTGAGAGTTGGACCACAAAGAGGGCTGAGTGCTAAAGAACTGATGCTTTTGAATTATGGTGCTGGAGAAGACTCCTGAGAGTCCTTTGGACTGCAAAGAGATCAAACCAGTTAATTCTAAAGGAAATCAACCCTGAATATTCATTGAAAAGACTGATTCTGAAGCTCCAATACTTTGGCTACCTAATGTGAAGAGCTGACTCATTAGAAAAGACCCTGTTGTTGGGAAAAGTTGAAGGCAAAAGGAGAAGGGGGCAGTAGAGGATGAGATGCATAGATAGCATCACTGAATCAATGGAGAAGAATTTGCGCAAACTCCTTGAGGACAGAGGAAGCTAGCCTGCTGCAGTCCATGAAGTCGCAGAGTCAGACATGATTTAACGACTGAACAACAAGAACAACCATACCTCAGTTTCCTCCTCTCCAAAGTGGGAGGATGATGAGGCTGGTGGAAATACTCACCTCCTAGCATTGTGAAGGTTAAGGGGGATGATATAAGTTCAGATGCTTGTGAAATTCTGTGAACGTCTACTTTTTTTTTATTTGTAAAATGGTGCTAAAGAAGAAAGACCAATTCAGGCCAGTCTAGACCTGGTTAGATATACTTGCCTTTCTCAGCCCAGAAAAATCCAGCTCTAACAGTACCCACTGTACCTCTTGCTTCTATTACCAGACCTGAAGTGTGAGGTAACTGCTCCCTATTTGGTTCAACAAGGTGCTTCTTTCTGACCATAATCAAAGTCATGAGACAGTCCCTTCTAGTTTGGGGTGTTCATTTGGTGAACATGCCCTTTGTTTCTGTGAAAGGCTTGACTTTACTTGGGCGCATACTCTTCATCCTTTCCCTCAGCAATCCTGTGCTCTGGGGCAGAGTGAGAACTGCAGGGGATGCAGGAGAACTGGAAGTTTAAGCCTCTGCTCTTTCAAGGGACTAGCATTTGAATGGGGCGGGGCATTTCCCAAGGGGCCTCCCCAGAATGCATGTAAAGCATCCAGCCACAAATAACCCCAAAGCCTTCTTCTACATGTTCTCCATAAAGCAGTTAATTTAATCCTCAGAATAACGTTCAGAGGTAGGTATGGTCATTATTTCCATTTTGCAGGTGGTAAAACTAAGGCACAGAGGGGTTAGACCACTTATTTAAGGTCACACAGCTAGTAAGTAGCAACACAGATATCTGGAGCTTGTTACTACTACCCTTTACTACCTCTGTGGCCTCATCTCTCTTCCTTCTTTTCAACAAGGTATATTTACATTTAAGAAGACTCTTCTTTCTTCTTTGGCCTCACCATGCAGTATGTGGGATCTTAGTTCCCTGGCCAGGGATGAAATCCATGCCCCCTGCATTGGAAGCGTGGAGTCAACCACTGGACCACCAGGGAAGTCCATTAACAAGACTCTTAAGCTTTAGCAACTAAATAATAATGACAGAGAAGAGAGAATGATGATTGCAACAATAATATGTGAGGCTGGAGGGCTTTGGGGATACAGTGTTAGTCACTCAGTCTTGCCCAACTCTTTGCGACCCTGTGGACTGTGTAGCCTACCAGACTCCTCTGTCCATGGAATTCTCCAGCCAAGGATCTTCCTGACCCAGGAATTGAACCCTGGTCTCCTGGAATTGGGATAAAAAAGAAAACTTAAGGTGGTAGGACATTGAAAGAGGGGGACTGAGCCAGGCTTTAGGGGTGGGTGAGGCTGTGTAGTAGGAGAGGGGAGGTAAGTTCTCTTAAGCAGAAGTCATGAGGCCAGGTATGTTTGGGGGCAGCTAAGAATTCTGTTTGAACAGAGTGAAGAATCTGTGGCCTGTGTTGGAAGTTGAGGTCAGTCCTATGACTCATTTGGGGAGCATTCACTGAGCACCTGGATGGGTCAAGTCAGGTGTTATCACTGTTGTTCGGGAAGTAGCAATAAATGACAGAGAAGACCCTGCCATCCTAGAGCTGCCGCTGCACCAAGAGATAGGTGTGAACAAGCTAATGGGAAATATCAGGAAGCTAGATGCTGAGATGAAAATAAAGCAATGGGTATTGGAAGAGGCAGCTCATCTTGGGCACTGTTCATCACTGCTGTGTAGGCCAAGAATGCAAGACCCTGATCTATCTTGACCTGGGCCATTTCTCAGGGTCTTTATTTGCAGTGAGCAGTCTTGTCTCCCGTCAAACAAAGAGCAAGTTTGCTAACTGCTCACCATAAAAACGATGAATTCCCTAAGTAGAACACTCTCTGGCTGCTATGCAAATCCACTGCATGTGTAGCTTCCACCTCCGTGTCATCCCTGTAGGACTTGGGAGATGTGGGAACCAATGGTCATATCCATTATGCTCTACTGCAAGCTGTGCCGTGAGTAATAAACCCTTTGTCTCTGACCCAGGGGTCTCGTGTCTTCTGCCTGCACCCATGAAACTGTAGCAGGCTAACTTACTAGCTTGCAAGTAGGGTAAAACCTCAGACAAAGTGGTGGTGATAAAGAAGGAAAGATAGAATAAGTTGGCTGGAGGTGATCTTATCTTCATCTTAAGGGCAGAGAAATACCACCTGATCTTGAGGTTACATGCTGATCATTTGGCAGAAAAAAAGGGCTGCTAACATCATTATTTAAGTGATTTAGGAAACTTCATCTGGTGCCTACATGGCAGGTGGAGAGAACTATGTTGTTCGACATAAGAAAGAAGTGATGGTAATGGCAATGCATTATGTTGTCTATGAGTTAATCTAACATGTTTTTAACAGGTAGTATAATATGTAAGTGTATGTGGGTTGATTTTAATCTATATTCTAAGCACAGTTAACATTCCAAGTGTTCTAAATAGAACACTCCAGGGTGGTTGGTTAGCACTTGAAGTCAAAAGTCCAATCCCTTGAGGTGGCTTCCGCATTTTTGGCAGTCTTTACCTCAGATCAATATCAGAGATTTTGTTAGTTTACATAATGGATGCCAGAAATTATTAATATCGTTCACTGGTTAAACCAGTAGTATTATATATGTGTGGATAGGCTATAGATATTATACAGCAACTCCTGCTTTTGCATGAACAGAGTTAAAGGATGCAGGGAGCCCAGCAGTACATGGGTTCTGAAACTTGGCTGTACCTTGTGACCACCTGGCTGAAAGCTTTAAAAAGTACCAATTCCTTAGTTCTTCCTGTAGTGATTAACTGAATTGGTGTACTCCACATTTAGCTCTGTCACTTATGAACTGTGTGAACTTGAGCACATTACTAACCTTTTGAGGCTCAGTTTTCTCGTCTGGAACATGGGTAAAATAATAGGCCTATTTTATCTAGTGGTTGTGAAGATATAATGAGTTAATTCATGGTGACTACTTAGAACAGTGTAGGAAGTAGCAAGTTCTCAATTCAATGTTAGGCATTATTATATTATTCTTATTCAAACTATTTTTATTTTAATTTTTGGAAAAGTTCCTAGCTGCTAGTTGGCTGAAACTGGCAACTAGAATATTTGCCTTGAATGAACTTTTCAGATGAAATGCTGTAGAAACTCCTGAAATGACAGAGGAAGCCAGCACTTTATCTCACTTCCAGAATCAGTTGTAGGCACTGCTTTAGTGCTAATTTGCTCATAAATGTTTGTGTGGGTGGCGGGACTCAGTCTAAATGAAACCTGGTGGGAAATTTGTGGTGCAAAGAACTTTAGCCCTTACATACCTCTGGTTCAGGGCTTCTTATTCCTTTTTAGGGCCATGGACCCCTTCAGCTGTGTGGTGAAGCCTATGGATACCATTGCAGGAAAATGTTTCTAAATGCATAAAAAGAATACTAGTGTTACAGAAAAAATGAATTATACAGAAGTACAACTATCACAATATTAATACATTATAATAATATATGTACTTCCTTATTAACACCTTAAATAGCAAGGTCTAGCAACGGGTAGTGATAAGCATGAAATATATTTCAGGATATTTGCTAAAAATTGTACTGTGATATGAAAAAAATTTACTTGTGATTTCCATTAGTGACAAAGTCACAAATACTCATACTGCTGTGGTTTGGTGCCTTATTCACAATTAAAGATAGTGTTAAATTTCAGTAAAAGGTTAATGAAAATAAAGATGTTATATGTGTGAGTGTGTGTGTATATATATAGATAGATAGATAGATAGATATAGATTCCACTTTGTGGACCTTCTTGAATTCCATGACCCTCAGGTTAAAAATCCTTATTGGGAGGCTGCTCAGAGCTGCCCAGCCGATAGTTGGGTGTGACTGAACGAGCTTAGCTGGGTCAGACTGTGATGCTAGACAGTGGAAAGAAAAGGTGTCACAGTAGGATTTTTTCAGTTATTATTGAAGTGAAGTGAAGTTCACTCAGTCGTGTCTGACTTTTTGTGATCCCATGGACTGTAGCCTGCCAGGCTATTCTGTCCATGGAGTCTCCAGACCAGAATACTGGAGTGGGTTGCAATTTCCTTCTCTAGGGGCTCTTCCCAACCCAGGGATCGAACCCAGGTCTCCCTGGGTTCTGCAAGAACCCTGGTTTCCAGGCAAGAATCTGCAGGCAGATTCTTTACCACCTAAGCCTCAATTATTATTGCTATATAGCAAAAGACTCCAAACCTTAGTGGCTAAACTAAGTGATACATTAATTTCCTCATAATTTTGTAGGTTAAATATTTTATCAGGACTCCACTGGGCGATTTTCTGCTAATCTCACTCAGGGTTTTTCATGTGTCTCCATTCACTTGGGAGTTTGGCTAGACTTGGAACTTCCAAGTTGGTCTCTCATTTTAGTATTAGTCTGCTCAGGCTGCCCTAACAAAATACCATAGACTGAGAATCTTTACAGAAATGTATTTCCTCACAGTTCTGGAGGCTGGAAAGTCCAAGGAGTTTCTGGCAGTGTTTGGTTTCTCATAAGGGTTCTCATCTTGGCTTGTGGACCTTCTTGATGCACATTCATGTGGTCTCTCCTTGGTGTATGTGTGGGGAGAGAGAGCTCTGGTCTCTCCTCTTCCTCTTGAAAGTGAATGTGTTAGTCATTCAGTCATGTCTGACTCTTTGCAACCACATGGACTGTAGCCCGTGAGGCTCCTCCATCCATGGAATTTTCCAGGCAAGAATATTGGAATGGGTTGCCATTCCCTTCTGCAGGAGATCTTCCTGACCCAAGGATTGAACCCAGATCTCCCACAATGCAGGCAGACTCTTTACCATCTGAGCTACTACAAGGACATTCAGTTCAGTTCAGTTGCTCATTCATGTCCAACTCTTTGCGACTCCATGGACCACAGCACGCCAGGCCTCCCTGTCCATCACTAACTCCCGGAGTTTATTCAAACTCATGTCCATTGAGTCGGTGATGCCATTCAACCATCTCATCCTCTGTCGTCCCCATCTCCTCCTGCCCTCAATCTTTCCCAGCATCAGGGTCCCTTCAAATGAGTCAATTCTTTGCATCAGGTGGCCAAAGTATTGGAGTTTCAGCTTCAACATCAGTCCTTCCAATGAACACCCAGGACTGATCTCATTTAGGATGGACTGGTTGAATCTCCTCCAAGGGACTCTCAAGAATCTTCTCCAACACCACAGTTCAAAAGCATTAATTCTTCGGCACTCAGCTTTCTTTATAGTGCAACTCTCACATCCATACATGACCACTGGAAAAACCATAGCCTTGACTAGACAGACCTTTGCTGGCAAAGTAATGTCTCTGTTTTTTAATATGCTGTCTACAGTGGTCATAGCTTTCCTTCGAAGGAGTAAGTGTCTTTTTTATTTCATGGCTGCAGTCACCATCTGCAGTGATTTTGAAGCCCCCAAAAATAAAGTCTGACACTGTTGTCAGATCAGGGCCCCACCCTTATGATCTCTTTTAATCTTAATTACTTCTGGAAAGGCCCTATCTCCAAATACAGTCACCCTGGGGATTCAACATGAAATTTAGGGGAATGCGATTCAGCCCATGGCATCTTCCATGGCCTTCCTCCATGCCTAAGCTCTGCCATGCAGTCAGCTAGCCTGCACTTCCTTCCAGCATGGCATCTGAGCTTCAGAGAGAGAAAGTAACGCCTGCCAGTCCTCTTCAGGCCTGGCTTGCAATTTCAGAAAGTTATATCCACAACATTCCACTGATTAAAACAAGTCACAGGCCAGTCCAGATCCCAGGGCAGGGAAAACAGATCCCACCTTTTTTAAAACATATATATATACAAATTTTTAATTCTTTAAAAAAATAATTAGGCTGCTTCGGGGCTTAGTTGTAGCATGCAGCATCTTTCATTGCAGTGCGTGAACTCCCACTGTGGCACACAGACTGTTGCTCTGCAGTGTGAGGGATCTTAGGCCCCTGACCGGGAACTGAACTCACGTCCCCCGCCTTAGAAGGCAGATTCTTAACTGGACCACCAGGCAAGTCCCAGATCCCACCATTTGATGTGAGGAGTGGCATGCAATCATGGAAGGGGAGGAATTACTGGGGCCGAATCTGGGGTCTATCCACCACAGAGACCTAAAAGCACTGCTGACTGCTTGGACCCAGGCATGAGGGAGTGGATGGGTCAAAGCTGCCTCTGAGGTTTCCTAGTTCAGAACTTGCTTTTTTTGCTCACACATTAGACTTCTTCTCCTAGAGTTCCAGATAGACTCCAGCTAAACCACCAAAAGCTATTCCTGAGGCTTGAGAAGTGTTAATCTAAGTGAAAAAAGTGCCAATTTTATTAATACTCATTAACAGACTTAATTATGCAGTGTGTCCTATACTGTCAATAATATAAGGGGCTGTTGCTTTAGAAATGAGAATTAAATGCACACGTTCCCCTTCATTATCTTAGCATGTCTGACTCCTGCTGATATCTAAGCTGAGAGAAGTTCCCCTTTGGGAGATTTTGCCGAGTCCAACCCGCATCCCTAGTTGGAATCCGGTAGCCCTCCCTGGGCTCTCATAATCCCCACACTTGCCTATTGATTTGTTTTTAACATCTGTATTGTGATTTAATTCTCATACTGTGTGTCACTTGCCTGTTCTAGCAATACTGAATTGGAAATCATCTTTTATCTGTCGGTCCTATTAGATCACTGGCTCTCTTCTCTGCTTGGCTACACATTGGACTCCTTTGGGGAACTGTAAAAATACTGCCACCTGGGTCCCACCCTGTGAAATTCTGATTTACTGGCCCTGGATGTACCGGCACTTTCTAAAGCTCCCCTGGTGATCATAAGATACACTGAGAGTTGAGAACGCTGTCCCAGGCTGCCATCTCCTTGAGGGCAGGGGGACTGTCTTACTGGCATACAGTAAGTGCTTAGCTTAATACAAAATGAACAAGTGAATAAATGGCCTGCTTTTCTTCTTGGAGAACTGGATTCTCCTAGGGCTCTCAGCTGCTGGTGAAGATGTCGAGGGACCAGTTTTTGTTTGTCCTTGCAATTGTAGATGAGTTGGCAAAAATAAGTTTTTTTTTTTTTTTTTTTTTTTTTTTTAGTGAGAAGCAGAGCTTGGAAATGTGGACTCTTGAGGGTAAGTGTTTTTGTTACCCTTGGAACAGAAGGAAGAGGTACTGTTTTTGAAAGCTTAGATTAGTAGGCTAAGGGCTGCAGGGAGGATGGGAAGGCTTGGGAAGTTGTTGAGGGTCGGGGACATTCTGAGGATTCAGCAACATCAACAAGAGCTAGTACATATGCGGCATGTGCTTGTTGATAGGCTCTGTGCCAAGGACTTTATAACAACTCATTTCTTCTTTACTGCAATCTGATCCTGTGAGGAAGACACAATGGCTACTATTTTCCTTTATCAATGAGCAATCAGAGGCATTGATGGTCAAGTGAGTGACATTGAAAGGAAGAACTGGGAGGGAAGTTAACGACTGGAGGGTATGTTTGGGAGAATGGCAGGAGATGCCTCACCCCAGTTCCTTTGGCAGGGGTAGCACCTTGAAAGCGATGTGCCAAACATGACTTTCTGGGAGGCCCCTACCTACTGGAGGTGCCAGGTGTCTTAGACAATGGGTGCGTCAACATTATCCAGTGAGAACTGGACACCAAAGGCCCTCCAGAGATGCTCTGGGACAAGAAGTCCTGCCTCCCTCCACCTAACCCTCTAATATATCTTTCCCCAGAAAAGGACTCTGGTAGATGGGGGCTTGACTTATATTTTCAGTTCAGTTCAGTTCAGTCACTCAGTTGTGTCCGACTGAGACCCCATGGACTGCAGCACACCAGGCTTCCCTGTTCATCACCATCTCCCAGAGCTTGCTCAAACTCATGTTCATCGAGTTGGTGATGCCATCCAAACATCTCATCCTCTATCATCCCCTTCTCCTCCTGCCTTCAATCTTTCCCAACATCAGAGTCTTTTTCAATGACTTGTATTTAATAGTACATATAATAAATAAAGCAAAGAATAAACCTCAACCTGCTACAATGTCTGAGAACAGGCAGAGGGTCACAGCATCCTGGCAACCTTGCTTCTGGGCTTCTCCTGCTGCTGTGACCAAGTTGAAGGTCACTCTATCCCTAGGATACCTCCTGGGGCATGTTCCCAGCCTCCACCCCTCAGGGCCCCCGTTGCCCTGACTTTTCCAACAGTTCCAGGGGCCTGGCCCCAGCATGCCTCGTGTCTCAGCCTGTCTGAATTGGGTTTACTTAGGGAGATTAGGAACCAGACCTGGCTTAACTCAGATCAGCCCCAACCTGTTAACTGCTCCGTGCGTCCTAAGCTTCAAACCAGCCTGAACAAATTCCTGTAAGCCGCTTCTAAAAGCAACCCCCGCCCCCCAAAATTCCTGTCACACTTCTAGGCAAGTGCATGCCAGGAAGACTGTATTTGATTGTTTATATTCGTGTTTGGTTTTGCCTAATAGGATTTAGAATGTTCTGAGGGAAAGCAGTGTTTGAACGGAGCCACAGGTAACTGGTAGAGGGAGGGGGGCCATTAAGGGACAAAAGGAGATGGCCCCTTCCTCAACTTTGACAGAATCTGAGGGATCCCAGTGGAACAGGCAATAAATTGCAAGATAAATAATTCCTGTAGGATAACAGCAAGTTCAACCTTACCCCAGGAATAACAATAACAGAAGATTTCATAATAACATGTATCAAGTATGAAGCACTTAAAATGAGTGCCAGATGAGACACTACCCCATCACTCTCATTGCCCCCATTATACAGATGAGAAGACTAAGGACCAGAGAGGTTATAGGATGTGCCCGAGACCACACAGGATTGACCGAGATGAGACTGAAGCCTAATTATGTCCAAAGCGCCTGCTTTTAGGAGCTCTGCAGAAAGGCAGCTGGGAGGAAGCCAGACCAGACTGTAGTCAGCAGTTCTTAGCCAGGATGCACATTAATATTCACTGGGGAGGTTTTATAAGAGCACTGGTGCCCAGGTGCCACCCTAGAGACGCTGAGTTAATTGAGTTGCAGCCTGGGCATCGGCATGGTTTTAAAGCTCCCCAGGTAAACCTGATGTGCAGCCAGATCTGGGAACTCTGGCTGGAGGGGCTGGAGCTGGGCTTAAGTCCTGAGGTAACCTGGATGGAGGGAAGGTGCAGAGATAGAGCCAAGCCAGCAGTTTGGGGGAGCCTGGGGAAAGGGATGACTGGGATTCCTGCTGCTTCTTCCTTTTTCAGTAATCAGTGACTTTGCATTTGCAATAGACCTTAAGAAATTTAAACACTATTCTTAAGAAAAAAGAGCTAGTCACCTAAAGTTTCCTTAGTATCCTGAGAGGTTTAGACCCAGAATCAAGTTGTCATCCAACACGAGGACCATCAACCAGCCCTCACTCTACCCTGGAGCCAGGTTAACTCAGACCTTGGAGTTATCCAAACCTAATTTAAAAACTATTTATTGAAAAAACTGTGGTAAAATTGACACAACATAAATTTTACCATCTTAACCACTCTTAAGTGTCAGGTTGGTAGCACTGAATATATTCACATTGCTGTACAAATATCACCACCATCCATCTCTAGAGCTGGTTTCATCTTATAAAACTGAAAAAAGAGAGACGGTGGTTACCAGGAGCTGAGAGGAGCAGGGAGTGGGAAATTCTTATGCCCATTAAACAAGAACTTCCCATTTTGCCTTCCTCCCAGCCCCTGGTAACCACCATCTTTCTTTCTCTATGAATTTGACTGTATCCCAGACCTAATTTTATGAGAGATCATTTAAACTTATTTCAGCTCAGTTACAAATAATAGTAACTACCTCTGCATGAGCAGGCAATTACACAGCAGCCATGTCAGCAGGCTGCATTCCCTCCTTTGTAAAGATGCTCAGACAGTGTGGTAGAGACCATTTTCTGTGCTCACACTGGAGGACCATCTTCTCAAGCTCCTGTGGCAGCTAGGTGGGGCCATCCCATTGGGCCTGGCCAATGGAAAATGGGCAGAAGTCATGATACCACTTTCAGGTCTGGCCTTAAAACCCGCTGCCTGTCTACCACACTCTCTTCCCCTCCACAGCAACCTCAGAGGCTGTGTGTCAAAAGATGGGAGGAGCTTGAATCCCTTGAGTCCCTGCTTGGAGCAGAACCATCCAGCATTGGTGTCCAAGCTGGCACATGAACAAGAAATCAGATTGAGCTATTGGGCACATTTGTTGCTACAGCAGAGCCTGTCCTTTCCTGACTATCACAGAGGGGTCCAGTAACTTACCAAGATTTCGTAGCTAGTCATCTCTGAAGCCAGAATTCAACCCTAGTGATTTCTGGTCTTCAGTATTATACTCTATTAATATCACATTATCCTGTATTGCTCTTAAACTATTGATTTGAGGTTAAACACATTGTCCTACATTTTAATATTTTTCTACAACATGCCATGCCGCTCCCACCCCAAAAAGAAAAATACAAATTTCACTGACTCAGCTCCATCTCTCCTGTTGATAAAAATCCGAGAAGTCTCTGCTACTCGAGTCAGGCAAATGTTTAAACCTACTCTTCTTTAAGAGATACTTCTCCAGCAATTTATTTTCTGTCACTGCCTCTGTTTCTGCCTATGAAGGATGATATTTTGTTCACCTTTGGTGCCTTTACCCCATCGGATTCTGCAGTAAATGTCTCCAAATAATGCTTGTGCTATCCATTAGGTAAGGCTGTCTTGACAGGCTGTCACCTAGCAAGGCTGCATTTCCCAGCCTTTGGTCTAAATGTAATGCCATCTCTTCTTAGCATTTCACCCACCACTCTCTCCTATTGAGTGAGTGTGTGTGCATTTAAAGAAAATGTTTCCACAGTGTTTCTTCTCTGTTCTGTATCATTACTGCACACCACACCACACCAGCACAGGCCCGGTACTTGATAACCCTTTTAAAGCTTTGAAGAAGAAGGTGTAGAAAATTGGCAGAGAGATAGCACATCAATCTGGGAACCTGGAAACAGAAATACGAAGTTAGATACATAGCAGCAATAGTACTAAGAGGAAAGATGCCAGAAAACTTTCCTCATTATGAACTTAACAGGGCAGTGAGGCAGGCACTGTTACACAACCATTGAAATAGAGTAAGGTGGCCAGAGAGGTAAGTAAGTGTTAGTAGCTCAGTCGTGTTCAGCCCTTTGCAACCCCACGGACTGTAGCCCATCAGTGTCCTCTGCCCATGGGATTCTCCAGGCGAGAATACTGGAGTGGGTTGCCATTTCCTTATCCAGGGGATCTTCCTGACTCAAGGATAGAACCTAGGTCTCCTGCATTGCAGGCAGTTTCTTTACCATCTGAGCCACCAGGGAAGCTTATCAGTGGGCCTCTCTAAAAGAAAAGGACTTAAAAATATAAGAATAACTTACATCTAAAATAAAATTGAACAATATCGTCAGAATCAGAAGCCCAGGTGGCCAGATACAGCAAGTAAAATATATACACTCATCAAGGGCCTCAGTGACATTTGGTGTGATGTATCCATTCCACAACTTACTTGCTGTGTGATTTTGGGCAGTGTTACTGTCTCTGAGCCTCACATTCCTCATCTGTAAATGGAGATAATGGCATCTACCCGTCAGGGTTATTGGACGTGTCAGTGAATTGTGTGTAAAGTGCCTGGGACACAGTATGTGCTTTTTCTTCATTTTATATCACCATTCCTGTGGTTAAGTATTGTTCCTCAGCCAGGTCTGTCCTCCTGAAAGGATGGAGTGGCCCAAGGCACCAGGAGCCTCCTCAGATGGGGCAGGAGGTCTGGAAGGGCCAGAGGATGCCCGAGAGGCAGCAGCAGAGGACCCAGAAGAAAGTTCCTTTTCCTTGCAATCTGCTTTGTGGGGAAGGGGCTAGGGTGTAGTAGGAGGTCCTCAGTGAGAATTACCCTCTATTTTCTCCCCACCATCCCTTCTTCTCTGATATGCTGATGTCTGAATTTTTTTCCTAAAGAACTCAACCTCTAAATCAATTCTTCAAATACTTATTGAGCCCCTATCACATACATTCTTGGGTGGCCCTACACAGCATGGCTCATAGTTTCATTGAGTTAGACAAGGATGTGACCCATGTGATCAGTTTCATTAGTTTTCTGTGACGAAATGCAAGCTGGAATCAAGATTGCTGGGAGAAATATCAATAACCTCAGATATGCAAATGACACCGCCCTTATGGCACAAAGTGAAGAGGAACTAAAGAGCCTTTTGATGAAGATGAAAGAAGAGAGTGAAAAAGCTGGCTTAAAACTCAACATTTAAAAAACAAAGATCATGGCATCTGGTCCCATCACCTCATGGCAAATAGATGGAGAAACAATGGAAACAGTGGCAGACTTTATTTTCTTGGGCTCCAAAATCACTGCAGATGGTGAATGCAGCCATGAAATTAAAAGACACTTGCTCCTTGGAAGAAAAGCTATGACCAACCTAGGCAGCGTGTTAAAAAGCGGAGACATTACTTTGCTGGCAAAGGTCCATATAGTCGAAGCTATGGTTTTTCGAGTTGTCATGTATGGATGTGAGAGTTGGACTATAAAGAAAGCTGAGAGTCAAAGAATGATACTTTTGAAATGTGGTGTTGGAGATGACTCTTGAGAGTCCCTTGGACTGCAAGGAGATCAAACCAGTCCATCCTAAAGGAAATCAATCCTGAATATTCATTGGAAGGGCCAATGCTGAAGCTGAAGCTCCAATACTTTGGCCACCTGATATGAAGAGCCAACTCATTAGAAAAGACCCTGATGCTGGGAAAGATTGAAGGCAGGAGGAGAAGGGGATCACAGAGAATGAGATGGTTGGATGGCATCACCGACTCAATGGACATGAGTTTGAGCAGACTTCAGGAGATGGTGGAGACATGGAGGCCTAGTGTGCTGCAGTCCATGGGGTCACAGAGAGTTGGACACAAATGAGTGACTGAACAACAACAAAATTGCATAAATTCAAGTGGAAGGAGGTAGTTGGGAGACGCATATATAGGATTTAAATGGGATCAGTCTTTGGCTAGAAGGAAAAGCTCTGATGGCAGATTTTAGGAACTGGGAAAGCCATTTATGGAAGCAGGAGGCATTTTCCAGGGACTCTTGTGTTTATACTATAGAATTACTTTATTCACTTGGGCATTTTTGTTTGTTTGTTTTGAGCATCTATTATGTCCTGTGCTAGGGACAGGAGAATTAGAATGAAAAGACTCAATTCCAGTCTTGCAGTTTCTCATGGTCTGCTAAGCAGAGTGCAATTGCTATGATAAGTATAAAAACAAAGCGCCATGGGAACACAGAGAAGGGTCACCAATTCAGACCTGAAGGGGTTAGGGAAGGCTTCTTGGAGGAGATGACATTTGACTTGATCTTGAAGGAGGAATGGGTATTATCAAGGAGGAAGAGACAAAGGAGAAAGACATCTCAGGCAGAAAAGAGCAGCACATGCTAAGACCCACCCAGTGTACTAAAGCAACACCCGAAAGAGTAGCAGCCAACATTTCCTGAATGCTGACTGCAAGGTGAAGTACCTCACAAGTGTTATCTCATTTAACCCTTACAATAGTCCTTGGAGACAGGTGTTACTCATTTTTCCCATTTTTCAAATGAGAAAACTAAGTCATAAGGAGGTTGAGTAATTTGTCCAACAGTACACAGCAAGTTAGCATCTGAGCTTAGAACTGACCCTGTTCTTTTTCCAATTCCCAATTCCCAAAACAAAGCTCTTAAAGGCTCTCCCATACGTCCTCTGAATCCTAATTTGGAGCATTAAAGTCAAGAGCTTCACTATGCATTCCTAGTCATCTTCTTATGTACTCGGGCTCTTCTTTTCTCTTCTCTTTAATGTGGAAGCTTGGCCCAGTCTGAGACACAACAGGTTGGATGTTATCAGAGTCCTTGGCTTTCCTTTCTGCCCTCTCACTGCCCAGTATTCCAGCCATCTATCTCCACAAAGCACCAAATCAGAGCAAAATTCTGGGAAAAACAAATTGATGGTGGATGTCACCCCCGGGTCTTTAATGAAATTGCAGCTGTGCTTGACTTGTCATGGCCAGCCCCCCTTCCCGCCCCTGGCTCCCCAAGCACTTAGCCATCCCTATTGATGGCTAGACTGCAGGAGATGGGAACCCATTAGAAGGAGTAGCTGAAGTCTGTTACTTTGCCTTCCATTGTGGGTTGATTTTTCACTTGTTGACTTCCATATCTCATTTCCCTAGTTATTCTATTTAGACATATATAATATTGTCAAGCTGAAAAAGAATAATAAAAGTGTATCAGTTTTGTTGCTCTAAAATTCACTCTCTTTCTTGGTCTGTTCTGTATTAGAGGCTGTGCTTCTCAGGCTCCAGTACAGTTGATCCTGGTGGGCTTGAGTCAGTGGGAGGCACTGGTAGGAGCCATGAGAGTGGAAAGAAGACAGATTCAGGTGACTTCTTACCCCTCTAGGCCCCTAATGCTCCCTGAAGTGGCTGCATTTTCTCCATGACATTGTCCTCCAGATGTCTACCATGGTCTTGTGAGAGGACCTTGGCCTTGGGCTTCGGTAATACCACCTCCTCCATTTGTTTCTCCAGCCTAGATATTGACTCACTGAAAAGATGATTGGACCCAGTTTCAATGTGTATGTGTGAAGGCTTCCCCACACCAACAAGCAATTCTTGCATACCAGCAAGTGTCCAAGAATTTACCTTGTCCTTTACCCAGAGGTAGACTTCCCTGGTGGCTCAGACGGTAAAGCGTCTGCCTCCAATACGGGAGACCTAGGTTCGATCCCTGGGTTGGGAAGATCCTCCGGAGAAGGAAATGGCAACCCACTCCAGTACTCTGCCTGGAAAATCCCATAGACAGAGGAGCGTGGTGGGCTACAGTCCATGGGGTCTCAAGGAGTTGGACACGACTGAGCAACTTCACTTCACTTCACTTCACTTTATCCAGAGGTAGAATCAGATTCCACAGGTACAGGGCTAGGTCCCACAAGGCCACCCCCCACTTCAAATGCCAGCTTCAACCCAAGTTGTCACCTGTGCTTCTGAGCGACAGGCTGAAAAATGGAGGTTCTGGTGACTCCCACCTTGGTTTGGGTTAATTTGCTAGAATGGTTCACTGAACCCAGGAAAACCTATTTACTCACTAGATTACTAACTTATTATAAAAGGACATTAAAAGATATGAATTGATAGCTGGATGAAGAGACATAGGGTCCTGAACAAAGGAGCTCCTGTCCTGGTGGAGCTTGGGGCCCCACATGGCAGCACATGGAAACCTTCTGGTTCTCCACATGAAATCTGTCCAAAAGGTGGCAAAAAGCTATTCTTTGGGGGGGTTATGGAGGTTTCATTACATAGTCATGATGGACTAAATCACTGGTCAATGGCTACTGATTCTTCCTCAAACCCCTCACCCTTCCCCAGAAGTCAGGGTGTGGGACTAAAGGTTTCAATCACATGCTTGGTTCTTCTGGCAACCAGTCTCCACCCTGGGGTGGGATCCAGAAGTCACCTTCATTAGCATAAACCCAATTATGCTGGCAGAAAATTCCAAGGGTTTTGGGAGCCAGGAACTGTGGATGAAGGCCAAATCTATCTGAGAAGCACATCTTGGTCATCTGAATGACCAAACATGTGTTTCTTATAAATCACAATATTGTGTTCAACCATAGTCTCTTTGGCTTTTCAGCTCTTTCATCAACTGGGCAGACAATCCCTTGTATTAAATCCCTTCTGTTTTAAATACTTAGATTAGTTTCTGTTTACCTAGCTGGAGCCTGAATGATACAGAAAGGAAGCCAATTTGCTGAGAAAAGACATCTCAATCTATAAACTATTAGCAATCTAATCCAATATGATTTGATTCAATTCAATTCAATTTAACTCAATTCAAATCAACAAATATTCATTGAGCACCTAGTTTGAGAAAGGCATGGCATTTACTAGGTAATTGGGATATAAAATAATGAATAATAATAAAAAATACCTCATCTCAAGGAGTTGGCAGTCTAGAGGCAAAGTCAAGACAACTAAGAGCTTAGGTATTCTGCACAGTGAATTTTATTGATATAACACAGAATTCTTAGGCAAACCCTGGGGAGGGTCACTTCATTAGATTAGGGAGTTAGAGGCACTTCCCAAGGAAGTTCTCATGAATAAGATTTTTTTTTTTTAACAAACATAATAAAAAAGGAAAGAAAACATGGCTAAATAAATAATATTGGGACTACTATTTAACTATTGGGTGGGAAACAGATTTCATATTATATTGGGTTGACCAAAAAGTTTGTTTCAGTTGAACAAACTGAACTTTTTGGCCAACCAATACTTTTTTTTACCAAAATTACTGATTGAAGAGTTAACCTCTCTCCTCAACCTCCAATAAACCATAAAGTCTAGAAGATATTATATGTTAAAGTTTATTGGATTTCGGGGTGGAGATGGACTTTCTAAGGCATGGAATATATGATGAGAAAAAAAGTTTTGTACAAATTAAACTCCCTATGCAATATCAAAATTAAACTGAAACAAACAAGGATTAAAACATCACTAAAAAAAATATGACAGATAGAGGATTTGTATTCATAATATATAAAGAGCTTTTACAAACAAATATGAAGAATATGTGCTAATGATACAGATGTGCAACTCATACAAAATACAGGTATATGGGACATTTTTAAACCATGAGTAATTAAACATAGCAAATTAAAACAAAAAAGATTTTTTTCTGCCAACCACATTGGAAAAGTGTGCTTTATTTTCTAAGTACAACTCTATACCACTGAATATGGTATAAGTGGGATGTCTTATCATTACTGGTAGGATTGTGAATTATTCCTTTTTTTGGGAAATAATTTTGTGACATGTATCCAGGGCCTTAAAAATGTTTATGAAATATGTTCATATTTCACATGTTTTGTTCACATCCATAATACCACTTTTAGGATTCTATTCAAAGCAAATAAACAGAGATACAACCATCTTAGTATTTCTTACAGTGAAAAATTGAAAAAAATGTTTTAGACAGCTTTACTGTTATAGTAAGTGAAATAAGAAAGTGAAAGTCACTTCATTGTGTACAACTCTTTGAGAGTCCTTGGACTATAAAGTGCATGGAATTCTCCAAGCCAGAATACTGGAGTGGGTAGCCTTTCCCTTCTCCAGGGGATCTTTCCAACCCAGGGATCAAACCCAGGTCTCCCGCATTGCAGGCAGATTCTTTACCATCTGAGCCACCCAGGAAGCCCAAGAAGACTGGAGTGGGTAGTCTATCCCTTCTCCAGCAGATCTTCCTGACCCAGGAATCAAACTGGGGTCTCCTGCATTGCAGGGGTTTTTTTTACCAGCAGAGTTACCAGGAAACAATAGCATCTCATATCCTGCAACAAATATGGTACAATGTGATAGAGGACTTTTATAACAAAGCTAAGGGCAAAGAAAAGCAAGAAATCAGACAAGAAAGAGACCATTCTGCCAGTGAGGTCCTAAAGAGAGGATGATATTTAAATTGTGTCCTGAAGAATGAATAGGAGTTTACCAGATAGAGAAGGGAGGGGTCCAGGCAGAAAGAAGATGTGTAAATATGTCGAGGCCTATGAGTACATTTAAGGAACAGTAAGGCATTTGCTGGGGGAGGGAGGGAAGGTGAAAGGGGAGAAGTCAGATGGAGTCGGAGTGTTTTGGTGCCATCCTGAGATTAGACAACAGACAGTCAGTTTGGATTTGCAAGCAGAATCGTGGAAAGATTTGTTCTGTTTGAGGAAGTTCATGAGGCATCGGGAGGCAGAGGGACAGTTAGGAGGCTCTGGAGAGAGGCCAGAATTGCCGAGGGTTGGCCTGAGGCAAAGGTGGGGGAATATTGGCTAGATTTGAGGGAGTAGGACTGCAAAGATGAGGTGAAACAAATGTGTAGCACCTGGATTTCTGATCTTTTGAGACAAATGGGAACAAATCATTAGAATACAGTTGATACTTGCACTCGAATCAGGGAGGAAAGCAGGAAAAATAGGAATCTGGGGAGTTATTGCCTCAAGAAGAATATCTTCACACATGGTATCAGCCTTATCCAATGGAAATAAAACTTCCAGTTTCCCCTGGAAAGGATCCATGAAGTGGAGTCCACTCCCAAGACCCTCAGGTGGCCACACAGAAGTCCATGTCAGTTTCTAGTATCTCCCTCTTTCTAGCCTTTTCTCTATCAGTTTTACCCCCAGACTGAAAGTAGGAGAAATGAAAGTTCATGAAACACCACCTTTGAATTTTTTACAGATCAGAGAGTACAATTGGTGGCCAAAATCAAAATATGGGTTTTCTGGGAATATCTACAACAGTGTGCATGAGTGCTAAGTCGCTTCAGTCATGTTTGTCTCTTTGCAGCCCCAGGGACTGTTAGCCCATCAGTCTCCTCTGTCCATGGGCTTCTCCAGGCAAGAATACTGGAGTGGGTTGCCTTGCCCTCCTCCAGGAGATCTTCCAGACCCAGGGACCAAACCCGTGTTTGGTGCATTGCAGGCGAGTTCTTTACTGCTGAGCCACCTGGGAAGCCCATCTACAATAGCACTACCTCCAAATGGATGGATAATTTGGGACACTGGGCATAGGTTGTGCTCACATCCACTCCACCCTACCTGCCCTGAACATATTTTGCCTTCCTTTAATGGGCAACCATTTGCAAAGCTGATCTGAATGCCCATGAAAACAGTTCCATATGTTACTGTGACATTCTCTACATAATAAGAAAAAAGGAGAGGGCTGGGAGTGGGCTTGTAGAGCTGCAAGCGATGTCCGGTAATAAGGCCCTCAGTTTAGAAGGTTAATTCTTCCATCAGCTGAAGCGGCTGTCTTCTCAGGCATGTCAGGGAGAGAATTTATTCCCCAGGCATGCTGTCATTGGGAATGCAGGTAAATAACTGCACTGTCAGTGTGCTGTGAAGGGGACATGCTTCTGTTCACAGCTGGCTGGCAGAGGAGTGCAAAGGAGAGCTCGGTCACAGGGCAGAGGGAAGACCACCCCGCTGATGTGTTTGGACATTTCCCATTAGGGGACGCTGTAACAGTCCCCTGGGGAGTCCAGATGTTCGGCCCTGGTTAAGCCTGGAAGAAAGAGCTGATTGCCCACTTTGGAGACAGTTCCCAAACACACTACCATTCTCTTTTGTTGTTTAGTCTTTAAGTTGGGTCTGACTCTTTTGTGACCCCGTGGGACTGGAGCCTGCCAGGCGCCTCTGTGCATGGGATTTCCCAGTCAAGAATACTGGAGTGGGTTGCTATTTCCTTCTCCAATCATTCTTACTGAGGGTTTAAACAAGCAGTAGCCTGGTGACAAAGGGATTTAAAATGCCAAGAGAAGGAGCATTGAGGAAAAACTGGCAATTAACTTCTAAGATCCCTATTTTTCACTGGTTTCTAAGAATTAGGTGCTAAGCCAAGAAGAAGTTTTAATCTTTCATTCTAGGCTCACAGTCTGTGGTGACAATGAACATTCTAGGCCCAAGCCCCACCATGCAAAGCTTGGAAAATGTCTTTTCTTGTATTCCTCTCTCCTATCCTAAATTCCATCTTTGGGGATCTCTTCCTGCAGCTTCACTTTGGAGGCTTCCCACATTTTAGGGTAAATACTAAACTACTGCAATGAAATAAAAAAAAATACATAGCCTGAAACAAGATTTAAATTCATTTCTGTCTCATATAACACTTTAGTTGTAGGAAGATGGTACAGGTTGGGAGAGCAACTCATCTCTGCTCTGTTGAGACCAGGTTCTTCGGACCCAGGCTGCTTCTCTCCCAAAGTCAACCATCCTTTAGATCCGGAATCAGCAAACATTTTCTGAAAAGGGCTAGGCAATAATTATTTCCAACTTTGTGGTCCAAATGGCCCTTGTGACTACTCACCCCTGCCACTATAACATTAAAGCAGCTAGAGACTATACATAAACAAATAGACATGGTTGTGTACCAATAAAACTTTATTTACAAAAAAAGCTGGTGGGCAGGATTAAGCCAGTGGGCTATCATTTTGCTCAACCCTGCTCTAGAGCAATGCTTTTCCAGGCAAATGTTATGGGAACCACATATGTAATTTTAATTTTCTAGTAGCCACATTAAAAAATGCAATGAAACAGGTGAAATTGATCTAATATTACACTATGTTCAATATAAAGTTAAAATTTTATCATTGCAACATGTAATCAAAATAAATAAGCATTAAGGAGATATTTTAGTCTTGTCTTTCTGGTACTGAATCATTGAAATCTAGTGCAGATTACCTTATAGCAAATCTCAATTTCACGTGCTTGGTAGCACAGGTAGCCTGGGCTGTTGTATTAGTTCAGCCCTGGAGGGTGGCTCTTGCCTTCTTGATTTAAGTGGTACTGATTCTAGTTCTCGGTGTGACCTGCTGTTGTTGGTCCTGATGCTCAGAGCAGCAAGCAAGCAGACTGTCATGGAGAGATGCTGAGTCTTGGGACCAGAAAGACCTTGACATGAAGCCCTTCCTCAGGGCTGATGTTCTGTTATAGTTCTGCATATTCCAGATGCTCCTTTTTCCCTTCAAATTTTAATGTTTTTGAAAGCTCAATTGATCTTACGACATAGCTATCCATTTAATGAAGTGTATTTTTTGTTGGCCCCTATAAAGCAGTTATGAAATCAGTGGCGAGTCCCATGTCAACAGCATTTTGGAATTGAGGTAATTCTATTTGTGGCCTTGGGTAAAGTCTTTGCTCTTCTGAGTCCTAATTTCCTTATCTATAAAAGGACAGGGTTGTCGTAAATATTGGAGATGTATATCATGGACTCAGCACAGTGGCTGCTAGCTTTAGTTCATCAACAGGAAGTCTATTAGGAATTTTATAAAATATGTGTCAGATTAGTGTTTTGCTAGAATAACCCATATCCTTGCATGATCAGTCACATATATGGCTACCCACAAATTTAAAAAGGAAATGAGAGAGAATATTTTAGGGGCTCATTCTTCTTTCTATTTTAATCAATGCTGCACAAAATCTCTTTCTAGTGTCCTATTAGTATTCTACTTCCAGTAAGGCTTTGCCAGCTCCAGCCCCCGGGAGAGAGACGCTGTTGAACCGGTCTCTAGGGTGCGCTCTTAAAGCTCAGCTTTTTGCTCTTCTCCACTTTCTAAAGATTTCACAAATATTCTCCATAGGACCTTGCTTCTCCCTTACATTAAAAATTACATGGAATTAGACTCATCTGCAAAGAAAATGTTTTATTTTAACTCAGAGCAATTACTCGTTCTATTTCTACATCTAATCCTCTTTCTAGTTTATTCTTGGTCAGCATTAGTCAGTGTAGTTTATATTTTGGTAAAGGATTCTATTTGCTCTAAGCCAGTAACTGGAGTATAATCTCAGCAAAATCATCTAAAATCTTCATTTACGTCACTGTTTGTCATTCATCAACTTGAGCCAGGACACAAGAGCAACAGTATAAATGAAGCCTTCAGATGATTCTGTGAAAAATTATGCCTTTACAAAGGACCTCCCTGTACCCTTAAAAATAGTCAGAGGAACCGATAATAGCTCTCTGGACCATATTTAACTTGGCAGATGAATGTGTACTAAGAATAAATGAGAAAACATATATTTGGATTGAAAACAGAAAAAAGCAACTGCTGAGTGAGGGCAGAGAAGAGTGTGAAGTAGACTGAACAGACTTTTCAAGTGCGGAGACTTGAATGCCTCTTCTGCTGATTGGATGAGTCAGCCATCATGGAAGACAGAGTTCAGAATGGAACTTTTCCACTGACCAACTTTTGTGGGTGTCGACAAGTCATTTTTCCTCTCTATTTATCTATGATAAGATGTTCCCTATGTGCTCTGGAACACATTACTTATCTTTCAGAAGTTGATTTAATTTTTAGAAAGAGCCAAGAACCCTGAGAGCTAAGTTGGGTGAATGAAGTTGATCAAGCCAGGTAACGAATGTAATGTGTGTGTATTATAGGAGATTTTCCTGATTGGCTATAAAGCAATGAAACTAGTTGTAGTGGGTCATATGATGTCCCTTCCTGCAAAGTATGTGTGTGACCTGATCTGAGGAAACTTTGAATGTGACTGTGTTTAGAAAAAAGGTCTCAAGTTGAGAGTATCCTTGAATAACTGGGTAGGCTTGAATCTAATGATAAGTATCTTATAAGATAGAGGATGAGGGAGAGAAGGGACAGCAAAGAGAAGGATACATGTGAAGACAGAGTCAGAGACTGGAATGATGCAGCTGAGTGCCAGGGGTGGCCTGAGCAGTAGCTGGAACAGACAAAAGATGCTCTTCTAGTTCCTTCAGATGAAGCACTGCCCAGCGGCCACCTTGATTTCAGATTTCTGGTCCACAGAGCCAAGAGAATGAATGTATTTTCTTTGAAGCCACCATGTTTGTGGTAATTTGTGGCAGTAGCTCTAGAAAATTAACACTCTGGTTTTATTTTGGGGGCCTGAAAACTTGGTTTTAAGACAATTCTCCAAGAGAAGGAATTTCAGAACTAATCTGAGTAGTAACAGCATCATTGAAATGAGTGTCTCTTTCCCCCAAAGTCTATAATTTCTTTCCATCTCTATCTATCAGGGCCCAACTAGGGAAACAGAAATTTCTTTGGGTATTTACAGAGGGAATCGAATGCAGAACTTTTTATACCACGAAGACATAAGAGGCCAAGGAGTCAAAAGGAGACAGAGTGGTAATCCTGAGATCAGCAGCAGTGGGAAGCTACGATTGGGAGGAGGTCAGAATCACCTAGAAGAAGCTAAAACCATAGTGGGTTTATGTGGGTGAAGCTGGGGCTGCGGGAGATACCATCTGAGATAGATAGGGAGGGAAGAAATATCCCAGCTTGCCCCTTATCCACTCTCCCATCCCGCTCAGTCCCTCTCATGGTTGAACTCAGTCAGCAGATCCCTGACATAGCTGAGAAACGGTCTTTGTTGCCTAGAGACAACAGAGCAGGGTAAGGACGTGGATTGAGGACAAAGCAGCCCAGGACCCCGTCGTGGTGATCAGATCAGATCAGTCACTCAGTTGTGTCCGACTCTTTGCGACCCCGTGAATCGCAGCACGCCAGGCCTCCCTGTCCATCACCAACTCCTGGATAGGCATCAAGAAAGATGCTCCAGAGGGTGAAATTACATTCTGCTTCTTCCCTAGAAGATTCAGAATCATTCCTTTCTTTTTTTGTGTTTTCCTCTCTGTGGCAGACAGGTCCCCCAAAGATGTCCAAATTCTAATAGCTGGAACCTGTCAGTGTGTTATCTTATTTGACAAAAGGGATTTTCTTGATATGATTAAGGATTTGGAGATGAGGAGATTATGCTGGATTATCCTGATGGGCCCAATGTCATCACAAGGGGCCTTATAAGAAGATAGGAGGTCAGAGACTAGAAAGGGGATGTGTTGATGGAAGCTGAGGTTGGAGTGATGTTCTTTGAACATGGAGGCAGAGGCCACCAGCCAAGGGGTCCAGGCAACCTCTAAAAGCTGGAGAAGGCAAGGAAAGTGATTCTCCTTGAGGTGCTCCAGAAAAGAACAAGAAAGAAAGAAAGAAATTGAAGTCGCTCAGTCATGTCCAACTCTTTGCAACCCCATGGACTGTAACCTACCAGGCTCCTCCGTCATGGAATTCTCCAGGCAAGAGTGCTGAAGTGGGTTGCCATTTTCTTCTCCAGAGGATCTTCCCGATCCAAGGATAAACCCGGGTCTCCCACATTGTAGGCAGAAGCTTTACCAACTGAGCCACCAGGGAAGCCAGAAAAGAACAGAGCCCTGCCAACTCCTCATCTGAGCTCAGTGAGACTGATTTTAGGCATCTGAACTCCAGAACTAAAAGACATTAAATTTACTTTGTCTTAAGCCACTAAGTTATGGTCATTTCTTTCAGAAGCAAAAAAAAAAAAAAAAAAAAAATTAAGCTTTCTAACCTTCTACTTCAAACAGTGAGATTAAGGTATCCAATGTTATTATCTCTCCAGTTGTCACACTTTATTTTTTCCGCTCATTTCTAAGTGTACCTCTTTGCCAGGAAAGTCAAAAGGCCAGAAGAATAACTGTACTGATTTCATGCAGTCTAAAGGATTGCCAGCCATAGTTTTTCTAGTAAATGATGTTAGAATTATTTTGTGTCAAAATTGGATTTACAGCTATAGGGTAGTGTTTAATTCAGTACCTGTACTCAACAGGTAATTACATTGCATTTGGACAAATGCCCTTTTTGAACACTTAGGCATAATCCTTTTACTTTGGTGGTTAGTTAGCATTACTTGGTGATATTTATTAAAGCTATAAAGTGTCCTCTGCTATCACTTTAGTGTCTTCATTAAATTAAGCAGGATTGAGTCAGATAAATTAAGTGGGAAAGGATATTTTCTAAAATAATAGTTCATGTATTTGCAAAAGTTTTTACAACCTAATTAATGGCAAAGCCCATGGAAGTGACATTATTTTCCTTTCTTCTTTCTCCATTCAAGGGGGCGGGGGGAGGGGAGAGAAAGAAAAAGGTAAAAAATAAGGAGCAAGGACCAAGTGATAGACTAATTATAACAGTAGCAATAGCAGTAATAATTCAGTTTAACTATATAGAATCTATGAAGCAATGATTTTGCATATTCTTTTCATATAGCTCTCACAACCTAATGAAAGAGGTATAATTAGCCACATTTCACAGCTGAAGCAGTTGAGTCTCAGTAGATCAAAGTCATCCAGTTGGTTAAGCATCCAAACTAGAACTCCTGAGTCAAATTTTTTAAGTGCTATATTCAGGTGTTTAATTTTTCCCCCTAGCTTATCTGGAAAAGGGAGAATGCCTCAGCTCAACAATAATTTATACATGGTATGCATTTGTTAAATATTTATCATACTCATATATGAATAAATGCATGAAAATTGTCCACCCAGCCACTGCACACCTCCAGGCAAGCTACGTGCTAATTCTATGCCTAAGCCATGTGTTAAAAAGAGGCAAGCCTGCTTCTGGTTTGGAAAAGGATGAACGGCTTGAGTTTGTTCATTCACCCGTTCACTCTTTGCCCCATTGAGCAGACATCACCAAAGATTTACCAGGAGCCAGGTACTGGGCTGGCTGGTGGGAGCTACAGGTAAGGAAAACAGTTCCTTCTCTTAGGGATGTTCAGTGGCCTCTCCACAGGGCCAAGAACCTCCAGCTACTCTTGTAACTTGGACACCATTGACTTACAAAGTCTAGGCCTGAAAGGAACCAGGGAGGGTGTGTTCACGTGAAAAAGGAATCAGCTGCCGACCTGGACTGTAGCTGAGAATCAGATAGGCCTGGGTGATACTTACCAACTAGACTTCATTTGATGCACTTGCCCATCTGAGAAAATCAGTACAGTCGTCCCTTGTTGTCTGTAGGAGAATTGGTTACAGGACCTCAAAATCCCAGAACGCTTGTCTCTTATATAAAATAGCATTGTATTTCATGTAACCCATGCACATCCTCCTGTATACTTTGAATCATCTCTTGATTATTTATAATACCTAATACAACATAAATGCTAGGTAAATAGTTGCCAGAGCACAGAAAATTCAAGTTTTACTTTTTGGAACTTTCTGGAATTAAATATATATATATTTCTATCTCTGCAGTTGGTTGAAACTGTGAGTGCAGAACCTGTCAATGAAGAGCCCACAGTTCAGAAGGTTGGGGTGAAGTTCATATGAGATGATATCCAGTGCTTAGCTAAGGATCTTCCCCTAGAATGTGCTCAATACATATTTAAATTCTTATATCACTGTATCTGCCATGCTTGGGTCTGTATGCATTCCATTCTATCATTCTTGAATATTTAACATCTGTATGTCTTATCTGTTTATCAGTATTGTAAGTGCCTTCAAGATTGGTTAAATAACATGTAAATAGAAAAGCGATGAGACTGAATATTTTGGTAATTCTTTAAAATAGAGATCATTGTATGTAGAGAACAGAAATAGATTCACAGATATAGAAAACAAATTTATGGTTATCCAAAGGGAAAGAGCAGAGGGATAAAGTAGAAGTTTGGGATTAATATATACACATTACATATATAAAATAGATAACCAACAAGGACCTATTGTACAGCACAGTAGGAACTGTTTTTACAGGGAACTGTAAAAACCTATAAGGGAAAAGAATCTGAAAATAATGTATGTATTATATATGTACATATTATATATATATATATATATATATATATATACATGAATCACTTTGCTGTATACCTGAAACTAATATAATATTGTAAATCAACTATATTTCAATTAAAAATAAAATAAAATAAAATTCTAAAGTTTGAAAAAAATGGAGATTTTAGGCCACAAATTTCCTGGTACCACGACTTGTCCAAGCCCCCATGATGTCTTGCAGGGACCCTTCTATGCAAGTCTCTTTTTTACATGCCAGATCTGGCCACTCCCCACCTTCCAGTGAGTTCCCATTTCACTTAAAATGAACCCAAGCTTCCTAACATGGGCTGCAAGTCCCTATTGACTTCTCTGCCATCAAGCCAGCCAATTCTCACTTTGATCTCTCTGTTTTGACCACCTAACCTTCCAAGCTGGTTTTAGGAAAGGCAGAGGAACCAGAGATCAAATTGCCAACATCCACTGGATCATTGAAAAACAAGAGAGTTCCAGAAAAACATCTATTTCTGCTTTATTGACTATGCCAAAGCCTTTGACTATGTGGATCACAATAAACTGTGGAAAATTCTGAAAGAGATGGGAATACCAGACCACCTGACCTGCCTCTTGAGAGACCTGTATGCAGGTCAGGAAGCAACAGTTAGAACTGGACATGGAACAACAGACTGGTTCAAAATAGGAAAAGGAGTACGTCAAGGCTGTATATTGTCACCCTGTTTATTTAACTTATATGCAGAGTACATCATGAGAAATGCTGGGCTGGAAGAAGCACAAGCTGGAATCAAGATTGCCGGGAGAAATATCAATAACCTCAGTTATGCAGATAACACCACCCTTATGGCAGAAAGTGAAGAGGAACTAAAAAGCCTCTTGATGAAAGTGAAAGAGGGGAGTGAAAAAGTTGGTTTAAAGCTCAACATTCAGAAAACTAAGATCATGGCATCTGGTCCCATCACTTCATGGGAAATAGATGGGGAAACAGTGGAAACACTGTCAGACTTTATTTTTGGGGGCTCCAAAATCACTGCAGATGGTGATTGCTGCCATGAAATTAAAATACGCTTACTCCTTGGAAGGAAAGTTATGACCAATCTAGAAAGCATGTTGAAAAGCAGAGACATTACTTTGCCAACAAACGTCTGTCTAGTCAAAGCTATGGTTTTTCCAGTGGTCATGTATGGATGTGAGAGTTGGACTGTGAAGAAGGCTGAGCACCGAAGAATTGATGGTTTTGAACTGTGGTGTTGGAGAAGACTCTTGAGAGTCCCTTGGACTGCAAGGAGATCCAACCAGTCCATTCTAAAGGAGATCAGCCCTGGGATTTCCTTGGAAGGAATGATGCTAAAGCTGAAACTCCAGTACTTTGGCCACCTCATGCGAAGAGTTGCCTCATTGGAAAAGACTCTGATGCTGGGAGGGATTGGGGGCAAGAGGAGAAGGGGACGACAGAGGATGAGATGGCTGGATGGCATCACTGACTTGATGGACGTGAGTTTGAGTGAACTCCGAGAGTTGGTGATGGACAGGGAGGCCTGGCGTGCTGCAATTCATGGGGTCGCAAAGAGTCAGACACAACTGAGCGACTGAACTGAACTGCACTGAACCTTCCTTCTGCTCTTTGAACACAAGAACCTCTTTTCTGCCCTAAAACCTCTGTCTCCTCTACTTAGAATGCCCTTCCCAACCGTCCCTCTGTTGACTCTGCCTTATTAAATGCCACCTCCTCAATGGCAGTGTTTCCTTCCTAACTCTCCAACCCTTGCCTGGTTGTATTTCCCTCCTGATATTCATCCTGGGTGTTTACTTGTTTATTGTCTTCCTCTTACACTGGAAGGGAAGCTATAAGAACACCATCTGCCTCATTCACATCTATATCCCTGCTGCCTAGGACACAGCCTGGCACAGAGCAGGTGTTCAATAAACAGCTGTTGAATGAATGACTAAATCTCTCATAAGTGGTTTTTTCAACTTGGGAAAACACACTTTCATAATTCAATAACAAGTCATTAATATCATTTTTATATTGTGTGTGCTTGAGCCATGACTGCTTAATAACAACGACAGAAGTAATAGTAAGTAATTCCTTATTCCTCTCCTGTAGCCCTGTGAGCCTCACTGGACAGAGTAGCAGGAAGACATATGTTTATGGACAACATTTCCAATACACTGGTGAGGAGAGTGTGTCCTTAAGGACTGTGATTCCCTGGAGTCCAGGCTAGACCAAACCAGGAAGAGTGCCAGCACCAAGGAAATAAAATTGCAAGCCAAAGAGGGCAGCTTTCAAAGCTTTAAAAAGAAGCACGGGATGTGTCATGGTCAGCATACACAGGACGTGGCTCTTCAGATCTGCCCCCTTGTTTCCTACACCCTTGAAGAAGACACTTGGGAGTAAAGTATCTTGTTCAGGGAGTTCTTAGCACTGGTGGTTTGCTTTGAGAACAGACACCTCTGGAACTTTGATTCAATGGCTGAGGTAGAAAGATGGTATGAGATAGGACAGATCGTGCATTCTTTATGTGAAAACTGGTTCTTGGGTGATAAAAAAAATTGTACCATTTTTATGTATAAAACACATATATAAATCCACATTTCATGGTAGGGGGAATTGTCTAAATGTTACATATAATTCACCTAATAACCCCTGTGAGGTTAGGACTCTTTTGACCACTTTAGGGAGGAAGACACTGGTTCTCAGATACAGTGAAAGGTGAGCTCAGGTTCACCCAACCATAAATGAGGGAGCAGAGACAGGAAGCCCCAAAGTGCCACGTTTTTCCAAGAAAAAAATTCTCATTAAAAACCCTAGCAGGCGCCTGGGTTCACTCAGGGCTGCTGGAATACTCTGTTCACAGAGCAGGAAACAAAACCAGGAGTTGGTTGTCCTTCCAACTTCCCATCAAGAAGCTCTCTGATGCCTCAAGAGTTCCAGAGCTCTCTATCTGAGACTTAACACTTATGTCATTGGTGTTCACGGGTCTTCTTATGAGAACACAAGGTGGTAAGGCCTGGAGGAGTTAGACTGACAGAACACAGCGCAAAGGGAAGACAGAAAGGAAAGCAAGCAAGAAAAACCATTAGGCTTCACAGATTTCCGTGCCTCCATAGGACAGTGCAGCCCAGTTCTACCCCTTGGCACTGTGTGACCTAGGCAAGTTATTCAACCTCTCTGAGCCTTGCTTTTTCCACCCAAAAGAAGAGTGTGAGGACTAGTGAGATCTTCTATGAGGATGGCCTCCCAGCCCCCACTGGAGAAGGAGCTGTATCTCCATTCCTGGCCTGCCAACCTCCAGGACAAATGCTTTACCTGAGAGCCCCTCCATTTCACTCTGATGCTCAACATGTCTCAAATGATTCACTGGGTGAGGGGATGAACCCTGCCAAGCCCAGTGTAAGTTTTCAAATGGTTCCACCTCTGTAGGTCTCATCACAGCCAGCTGGTGACTACAAAGCTGCTCACTGGGGAAAAAACAAATCCAGGAGGAATGCTCAGTTCACGGGTAACTTTAAACTGTTCTCAATACTCTCTAATACTTTGAGAGCCCCTGTTAACACACAATTGACACAGTAGTTTCTAATTATTCTTTAGGTATAGAATAATTATAGCGCTTATTATAGCACATCTCCTAGAAGCCTTTACTTACCTTCCTTTCTCAGTTCTTTCCACCCCATATACAGGAGTGTCATTAATTTCCAGTTTTTGATGCACAGGAAATAAAAACCTCCCCACTACACTTTGTGTCTTAGGTTTGCCACTCTGCTCCGGAACTTTCCATTTTCCGGCCTTTCCTGCTTATCTGATTCTTACGTGTCCTGCGCGTAGGAAGCAGTGTTTACTGTTGGAAACGCCACCCCCTTGGAGTCAGAAAGAAATGGCGGTGAACCTAGCTCTGTCATTTCCTGGCTAGGTGAACTTGGGAATGTTACTCCAGTTCTGTAGGCCTCGTCCCCTTCTCTGTTGGATGGAAATGGTGCTTCCTGACATGAGAACTAAATGAGATCTTGTTTGCTCTCAGTGTTCTTTAGTAGCAAGTGGCAAAAAACTCAGCTCAAAGTGGCAAAAATAAAAAAAGAGAGAATGTATTGGCTCATGGAACAAAAAAATCCAGGGGTATAAGAGGTCAAAGACTGGACTAATATGGCAGCAAGGGACACCCCTCACACACAGTGGGACAGAAATGAGGGGCTGTGACTGATGTGGGTTATTGAGCCTTTACCACTTACCATGTATTCCTTCAAGAGCAAAGACCCGCTGGTACCTACATACACTCTGTGACTATCAGAGGAAATGTCTTTCCTCTCATGTCAGCAATGAGAAAACTTGGAAGTGTGTTTGGAAACATTTGGATAGGTGACTCTGCTTTTTCAATTGGAAATTTTATGAACTCTAGATACAGATAAAGTCTTCTGGATGAAAATTTAGTGCTATAAGTATAAACTATTTTAAGTATAAAATATACCACTGTATATTATACTGTAAGTATAAGACTCATCACTAAACTTCAAAGTCTTAATAAGTTACACAGGGAAATGATATTTTAAGTAGTTTGATGTTATGGGTTGAATTGTATGTCTCAGGATTCCCATGTTGCCGTCCTAATCCTCAGCATTTCCGAATTCTACTTTATTTGGGAATAGTCACTGCAAGTGGAATTAGTTAGGATGAGGTCCTACTGAAGCAGGGGGTGTTCCTTATCTGAATGCCTGCTACATGTTAAGTCGCTCAGTTGTGTCCAGCTCTGTGTGACCCCATGGACTATTGCCCACCAGGCTCCTCTGTCCATGGGGATTCTCCAGGAAAGAATATCGGAGTGGGCTGCCCTTTCCTCCTCCAGCGGATCTTCCTGACCCAGGGATCGAATCTGCATCTCAAGTCACCTGCATTGGCAGGCAGGCTCTTTACCACTAGCACCACCTCTGACTGGGGTTCTTATAAAAAGAAAGCCATGTAAAAAGGAAGACAAACTGAAGACCCAAGGAGAATGCCATCTGTAAGTCAAGGAACACAAAAGATTTCCAGCTAACTAGCAGAAACTAGGACAGAGCCATGGGACAGATTTCTTCTCACAGTGCCCAGAAGGTACCATCCTGTTGATCCTTTATTTCAGACATCTGATCTCCAAAAGTGTGGACATTTCTGTTGCGTAGCCCACTCAGTTTGTGGTTCTTTGTTAAGGCTGCCCTAGGAAACTAATACACTGGGTTGAGTAAAATATATTGTCAAAGTTAATTTCACCTTTTATGTTTTTTTTTTTTTTTTTTTACTTTTAAAAATATGATTTGTTTGTTGTTTTAGTCGCTAAGTTGCAGCCAACTCTTTTGCAACTCTGTGGACTGTAGCCCACCAGACTCCTCTATCCATGGGATTTCCCAGGCAAGAATACTGGAGAGGGTTGCCACTTCATCTTCAAGGGGATCTTCCTGACCTGCTGCTGCTGCTAAGTCACTTCAGTA
The DNA here is from genome assembly GCF_029407905.1 of Bubalus kerabau. NCBI lineage: Eukaryota > Metazoa > Chordata > Mammalia > Artiodactyla > Bovidae > Bubalus > Bubalus kerabau. The sequence goes on along the minus strand of NC_073630.1, from coordinate 48,763,161 downwards.
GCGTCCGACTCTGTGCGACCCCGTAGACGGCAGCCCACCAAGCTCCCCCGTCCCTGGGATTCTCCAGGCAAGACCACTGGAGTGGGTTGCCATTTCCTTCTCCAATGCATGAAAGTGAAAAGTCAAAGTGAAGTCACTCCGTCATGTCCGACTCTTAGCGACCTCGTGGACTGCAGCCTACCAGTCTCCTCCGTCCATGGGATTTTCCAGGCAAGAGTACTACAGTGGGGTGCCATTGCCTTCTCGGCTTCGAATCTCCTTGTTTTCCTGAATTGAAGGCAGATTCTTTACCGCTGAGCCACTGGGGAAGCTGCTATAATGTGATTATAGAAAATGAAAAGTTACATAGGTAGCTTGCATAATCTCTCTTTGGACAGCTCTTCTCTAGAAGAAAAACGCAGGTGTTACAAGTCTATAAGAGAGGGAGTCTTGATCTCCTTAGGGAGTTCAGGAAAAGTTCTGAAGAAGCCATGTTTGGACTGAGATCCAAGGATTGTTAGGGCTTAATTAAGTGGGGGAGTGGGTGAGTGGGAGATGGAATGGCAGAGAGCTCCAGGCAGACAGAATGGGTTCTGCAGATACTCACACAGCAACACACACACACACACACACACCCCACAGCTCTTGAGTGAACCCTCCCCAGTCAGTGTACACCAAAAGTTGTCCAAATGATACATTTCTCTGGCACAAAGTGACTTTGATGACTTTGTTGACTTCGTTGATTCAACTCCTATGGGGTAAAATACTACCTGCAATCCCACCCCTGGACGCTGAGGGACACTGTAGAAAAAAAACCGAGGACCTGGAATAGTAAAGAAGTATCAAAAGAAAGTCAATAGTTTGGGAAGACGGGAACACAGCATATCAATGAAAGCATTGAGTAAGTAATGTGTCTAATATACACAGATGTGAACAATTCAGGCACACTTGGAAGAAGAGATGAGCCTATTACCAAATTTAATGATTTCAAGTTACTAAAACATTCCCTGAAAGGTGAAAGTGTTAGTTGTTCAGTCATGTCCAACTCTTTGCGATGCTATGGACTGTAGCCGGCCAGACTTCCCTGTTCATGGGATTTCCTAGGCAAGAGTACTGGAGTGGGCTGCCATTCCCTTCTCCAGGGGATCTCCCTGACCCAGGAATTGAATCCACGTCTCCTTCATTGCAGGCAGATTCTTTATCTGCCTTTATCTTTATCGTCTGAGCCACCAGGGAAGCCCAAAATATTCCCTAGTCACCCCTCAGATGAAACTGCTTCCCTGTACCCCTTGACTCCCTTTTCATGGCAGGCAATGGGACCAGTTTTTAGTGGGTTATAAGAGATAACAATCCCAACAAGTCCACAAGGATTTCACGGAGTAACAGCTAAGAAGAAAGACCCACCAGATTCCAATCTCTGTGCCCAGAAGAGGCATCTGTCCTCCATCCAGACACAGAACGTGAACCCAACACCCTGAGCCAAGAATATGGGTGAGCTAACTTTACCCAGGAGATGACAGAATGGAAGGAAGAGGAGAGACAGGCAGATTCACATACTGATTTGCAAGCCAAGCTCCACTGCCTTTGAACGTATCTGTTTCTTAACTTGTGAAGAAATCTCCAAGCTTTGAAAAAGGGGAATGTAGATGGTGAGCGCTTGAAGCAAATCTTTGAGGCAGTCTAATTTTGCATTCGATCTAATCCCCTTCCACCTCCGTGCTCCACTGAGTTCCTATGGCATCATGTTACCGTCCATTCACTCCAATAACAATCTATGGAGCCCAAAGAGCTTAGGCGATTAAGGTCACAGAGTCACTTAGTGAGACAGTCTGTCATTTTTGGCTGTAGCATCACTCCTCTGATGAGAACAGAACTTGAGAAGCCAGCCTTCACACTGTATGATCCCGTATGAGCCTCCTCATCTTAGACCAGACATCCAAACCACTCCAGGGGCCTAGAGCATCCTTGGTGCCTGACTTCTCTGTGTACACTTTCTCCCATTCATTAGTCCCATTCCACGTGCTCCAAATCCTGATGCTGTCTGGACACTTCCTCGGTCATACTGTGGAGATGCTGGGATGGACATTGGTTCTTCCTTCCTACTTTCATTTACTCATCCCACAAGGATTTGAGAGTCAGTGATGTGTCAGAGTCTGTGCTGGGTAACGGGACTAGAACAGTAAACCAAACGAGGTGTCCTTTGCTCTTGGTCCCTCAAAAACGGTACTGCCTTAATAGCATCCACTCATCCACCCATTCTCCAGTATTGATCAACAGGCTATTCCCTGCCAGGGGCTTTTCTGGCTTCTGGAGACAGCAGAGACTATGACAGGCAAGGTCTCCACCTTCATGGAGGCCAAATGCTAATGAGAAAAAACAGTACTAAACAAATCAGCCAATGAATATATACCATGTCTTGCAATGCGAACTGCTTACAAAGAAGAAAGGTGTATGAATTCATGGAGGGTGATGCAGGGTCCATTTTAGATGGGGTAGCCTTGCTGAAGATGAGACCCCTAGAAAAGATCTGAATGAAATGAGGGGTGAGCCTCTGCTGAATGAAGATGAGTGATGGGTTACTATTCTTCCCAAAGGCAGAACCAACAATGAAGGGACCGACTTCAGGTGGCTCAGTCTCTGTGACCTCTGAGTGGGGGAAGGGTTTATTGGTGCAGAGAAAGAGGGGGGTCTTCCCAGCATCCCTTGGTCTGCCCCACCCCGGGCTCATGAATTTGTGTCTGAAGTTGCCCAGTGTCCTCTCTGGCTGGAGATAGTGCAGCCAGGGGATGGTGGGGAGTCGGCTGGGGAAGTCAAAGTCAGCGAGCCAGGAAGGAGACACAGCACATGAAGTCACATGCCTGCTGCCTCCTGGACTTCTTCACCTGCTCAGGAGAGGCAAAGGCATCATTTCCCAGAACTGCTTGATCAGAACCAATTATCCCTGGAGCCATGAGTTTGAGCAGTGGGGTTTTGTCACCTGGCGCTGGGAAATGGGTCAGCAGCCAGGACAGACTGTGCCGCCTTGCCAAGTGGGCAGCCTTGCCAACGTGCGTGTCAGGACACAACTTCAGTACAGGGACACTTACCCAGTTGAACACACCTATGCTCAGCACCTTTTTGCAGAAAGGAATTGCGGACATAATCTCCCAGACAGAAGGGCGATCTGGCCCTACTTCTTATCCTCCCCAAAGGCATGCCCCTCACCATGGCCATGGCAAGTCTGAGTCCATGGCCTTTTCTGCCTCTGCACCTGATAGCCCTGGAAGCCTCCCTGTAACCACCCTCTTTGCACACAGGACATGCAGCTCTTCATGGCACTCCTGCCTGTCTGCCCAACCTTCCAGAAAGTCCACAGGCATCATCAGTTGAGAAGCTCTGGGTTCACAGGGCCTGCTGCTCCCCCAGGGGATGGGACAGAGACGCTCGGCTGGTTTATCCAGCTCCTAACCATCGGTTCAGGGCAGAGCCAAGCCCATGTCCGTCTGCGCAGTGTCACTTCTGCGTTTTGCGAGTCTGCCCTTCGCCTTCCCCTCCACTGGACTCGGTCTCCATTGCGGCTTCTCCAGGGGTGGCTGAAGTTCCACCCTCAACCTGCTTTCTCTTGACCACAGCCACCTTGCTCCATGGGAAACTTGACAGATTTGATTTGAATCTCTAGTGAAAGGCCAGAGCTTTGCCATGATTTCTGTGAATCCCGGGGGCTTTGATTTTTAGGGTCACTCCTCCTGGGGCCTCTGCTCCAAACACATAGACACTGTTGGACTCAGTGTGGGCCTGACATGAGAGGATCCTTTGCTGGCTTACACACACACACACACACACACACACAAACACACACGAGTCACGTCCTGAGCATGTGAGTTTTAGTAGTTTTCCCAAAGACTGGGGAGTCGTGAGGAAGGGCTCATAGCTGGCAGAGCCTTCCTCACCTCTCCATGTCTGTCCTTCTTCCTCTCTCCCTGTTTCTCTAGCCCACTCTCACCCTGGTGAACGTATCCTGCTCCTCTTCTCCCACAGACAAGGCACTTAGCCAGTTTGTAGAGTCTCATACTCAGAGTGTTTGCCAAGCAGACCCATTGCTCCCCTTGGTAAATAAACAGGTCTCTCTACCTCCTAACACAGCAATGGCCTCTCCCTGTGTCTCTCCCCAGCGCTTTTGCATTTCAAGTGCATGCTCCTCGGCACATCCACCTGGACGTTCCACAGAGAACCCAGGACTGGAGCCACTGTTCTTCTCCCCAGAATCCCTCCTCCTCCTCATCCTCCAATGTGCCCTCTGTGGCCACGGGTGGCATTGGTCTCCAACTCACCCACATTAGGGGGCAGTGTAGGGTTGGGAATGGACTTGCAAGTCAGACGACTCGACTTTGATTCTTGAATCAGCTATTGCCTCTGCTGTAGCCTGTCAGGCTCCTCTGTCCACGGATTCTCCAGGCAAGAATACTGCAGTGGGTAGCCATTCCCTTCTCCAGGGGGTCTTCCTGACTCAGGGCTCAAACTTGGGTCTCTTGCATTGCAGGCAGATTCTTTACCATCTGAGCCACCAGGGAAGCCCACTGCCTATGCAACCTTGGGCAAATTTCTCAGCCTCTCTGAGCCTCAGATTCTTCTCCTGTATGTTAAGGATATAAACACGTCCTTGACAGAGATGTTTCAAGTCTTAAGTAAGGCCAACTTAAACCAAGTGCCTAACACAAATAGGCATTGCTGTTGTTATTAATCAGTGACTTTGCTCCTTTTATTTCCTCCATGAAAAATGTCCCTCTCCTTGTATCTGTCTGCTCAGATCCTACCCCATTCGTCATGGACCAGTGACAGCAACCGGGGGAAGGCTTACTTACAAGTTAGAAGAAATCACTCCCTCTTCTGTGTATTTATGGCCCTCTGTGTTATTAACTCCTGTTAAGCAGTGAATTTAGAAGAAGAAATCACTGCTAATAGTCTCTGGGGTCTAAAACAACCTGAAGAGCTTCTGTAAAGGCCTTTACCAAGTTCCTCTCCCCCAAATGTCTTTCTTTTCAATGGCAATTGTATGATTTCCTGCATTTCTTTAGTTATTTATCTGCTTCTTAAGTGCCAGCTGTTTGACTGCAGGGCTTAAGCCTCAGGAATCTTTGTAACCTTAGTCCTTCCGTTGCCACATTCAAGGACCTCAGTAGATAAATATTGAAAGTGCTCAACAAATGCTTGTTCAATCAAGCAATGAACTATAAATGCATGAGATTCAATGAGCATTTGTTATCAGCTCCTCTTAAGCAGTACATTTCTCAGAAGAAATCACTGCTAATATTCTCTTGGGTTCAGAAAGACCTGGAGACCTTCTGTAACAGCTTCCACCAAGTCGCTCTCAGTTCATGTCAGTTGGCAAAACCAGAATGTCTTTTTCACCATTTATAGCAGAACCAAAGAATCACAGCTCTGACAACTCTTCGTGAAAGGTCTGGCTCCTCAGCAGCCAGGAGTGGGCTTAGCTGACAATCTCCAGCTGCCAGCTTCTTCTAGAGCCTTCTCAGCTTGCAAGCCAAGGTCACTCTTGTCTCAGGGAAACCCTGCATTGTAACTGAGCAAGGTGGTGGTACAAGGGCTGGCCATTCCTGCTGGAAGCTGGACTGCTTTACCAGGCATCAAGGTTGGCTGATCGTAGTGGGATCTGACGTCTCCCCTGCCCCCATCTGCTTCTCCCTGTTTTCTTTTACAGCTGTTCCCAATAAAGCCTTTTACAATTTCAACTCTAGCTCAGCCTCTGCTTCTTCTAAATCCCAAATAGCACACCACCGCAGACTAGTGTCCCAAAAGAGCCTAGAAAGAGCCAGAAGGAAGACTGACCTCATTTTCCAGGAGAGATGCACATTTATGGAAGGTGAGATAAAACAGAATATTGAGCCGATCCGACAGCACCGATTTCGGCCATAGTCTGACCATCGGAGTCTTTCCCAGTGGCCTGCCCAGATAGCACAAAGGACACCAAGGGAATCTTTGGTTTTTAATGGGGAAATCCAACTATAATTACATTGTCCAAAATATAGTGAAATCGATCAGAGAGAATGCTATTCTCACAGCAAATTTTTTTATTTCCCAAATGAGTTTAAAAACAAGACATTATTGATGGATTCCATTATTTCTCTCAAAGGATAAAAGATAAAAATAAATAGCACTGTCTGGACTATACACTCCAGGGAACTGCCTCGGCTTGTACTGGGGTAGAGAGGAATGTGGAGGGTGGCTGGAGGGAAATTTTTCCAGCTGGTCCTTTTTTGGTCTGGAGGCTCCAGGATTATTCATGGTCTATAAAGGTGACTCTGCCTTTTCCTCTCTCTGCCCTTGTTACCCTTTGGCAACTCTCTGTTGGCTCCTGGGGACTTTTGCCCGAAGCCCGGCCTCATGTGCATCAAGTAGAAATTTGCAGAGAGCCTTCATTCTGCCACTCACTCTTTTCACTCAGCTGGTGCCTCCTGGCATATTTGGACAGGTTCATCGTGTAGGTCACATATGCCTGAAAATCACTGAGACCGCCCCCCCTTTGAGGGTTTGAGGAATGGTCATATTTGACATTGCTTTCAGACAACAGTCCAGCACAGAGCTGTGCCTTCATTGTCAGACCCTTAGATGGTTTCCATATCTTGGCTACTATGAATAATGCTGCAATGAACGTGGGGTAGCAGGCATCTCTTCAGGATCCTGAATTCATTTTTTTGGGATATATACCCAAGACCGGGCCTGCTAGATCATACAGTAGTTCTATTCTAAGTTTTCAAGGAACTTCCACATCATTTTCTCTAATACCTACACCAGTTTTATTTTTCTATGTCAATATAATATTCTATTGTAGATGGATAGATAGATACCACAGCTTCTTTATCCATCCATCCATTGATGGACATTTAATTTGTTTCTATATCTTGGCTATTGGAAATAATGCTGTCATGATCATAGGAGTGCAGATATCTCTTTAAGACAGTGTCTCTTTAAGACAATTTCATTTCCTTTTGGATAAATACCCAGAAGTGGAATTGGCAGATTATATGGTAGTTCTCAGAGAAGGCAATGGCACCCTACTCCAGTACTGTTGCCTGGAAAATCCCATGGACGGAGGAGCTTGGTAGGCTGCAGTCCATGGGGTCGCTAGAGTTGGACACGACTGAGCGACTTCCCTTTCACTTTTCACTTTCATGCATTGGAGAAGTTAATGGCAACCCACTCCTGTGTTCTTGCCTGGAGAATCCCAGGGATGGGGGAGCCTGGTGGGCTGCTATCTATGGGATCACACAGAGTTGGACACGACTGAAGTGACTTAGCAGCAGCAGCAGCAGCATGGTAGTTCTAATTTTAACTTTTTGAGGAACTTTCACATTGGGCTGGCTGCACCAAATTAAATTCCCATCAACAATGCATGAATGGCTGGGGAGATATGCTTTCAGATAACTTATGGCAAGATGGAGGAAGAAATGGCAGGGCTTCTGCTTTCTAGAACACTGTGAAAGGCATTGGTTTTTTCCTCAGTTTATCCCTAACCCTCTTCCCAATACCCACCAGCAGGCCTGTGATGGGATAGGACAACTCTGTCCACTGTACTCCTTGACATCCTAAAACTGACTGCCTGATCCTGGTCAGGACACTTGTCCACGCCTCAGTTTCTTCCTCTGAAAATTCCTTCTGTTTGTGAGGCTGCACTTGAGATGATGATGGGTGAAAGGCTTTGTAAACTGCAAAATTGCTGTGTGAATGTCAGATCTTATCACTGCACCCTTAAGAGGTACTTGACTTCTTCCGCTGGGGAAGGTAAATATCCCCACACAAGGGCTGCTTGAGATAGTAACATTTTCACAACTTTTTTTCAGCAGAGGGCAAACCTTTATTTGACATGAGCTAAGACGGCCTGTAGAGGACAAACTCGGGATTTACAACTGCCCTCTTCCCGAAATGACCACTCCTGTGGGTCAGCATTCAGGCCAGTGGACACACCTCCTTGCCCCCCCTTAAATGATGGATCACCCGCTCTCCTACTGAACTAACAGCCTTCAGGAGCCACATCAATTTCAAGCTTCAGTGTCATCCTAACAGTCAAGAACAAGGAGTCATGAGGTTTGTTTAAGGGATGAAAATTTATCTCAGTGCAGTGATGGGTCTGGTCTTGTCCTAGTGTAATGGGAGTGTGTGTGCTGGGGGAGGGGAAGAGTGTGCCAGAATCAGCATCTCACCCTTTGGCCAAGCTCCTAAGGTTCTGCCTAGTTGTCTGGGGGCTGCTGATCCAGGCACGCAGGATGTCCTTCTGGATTGACTGCATGGACAGGGCCAGCCAAGGGCAGCAACCACATCTGGACCACATAGCTGGACCACATCTATGGATTGTGCCTTGTCCACCATTATAGTCCCAGAGTCCAGCACAGTTTCTTCTCAATAAATATTTATTGGATAATTAAACTAATCTTTCTAGCTTTCAGATAAATGTACCAATTCTGTCTCTTGGGCTGTGGAAAGAAAGTGGTGGGGAAGAACTTAAACCCTTCTGAGTACTAGTAGGCTTATCTGACATAGAAAAGTCTTATTTGCTTGGGTATGTTTTAAGCTCTCTGAGGAGAATATATTTAAATCTATATCTATCCATATTTATATCAGTTTATATCCATATTTAAATCTACTATGATTCATGGCTTTCAATAAACAGATAAAGACCAATCAGCTAACCATGTAATAACCTAACTTCAAATATGAAAACTTCCATATTCTTCAACTGGATTTCATCCTTCAAGCAATCCAGGGTGATGTGTATTTTCCTCTCCCATTTGTAGAAGAGGAAATTAAAGTCCTTTGAAGACAAGACCTGCTGAATCTGGGATTTATATCAGGTACCCTGACAACACATTAGGTGATGTTCCCACGCCATCAGTGGGTCCTTCGCAGCACTAGATTCTGAAGAGCTCAGAAAGGTGGGCTTGAGGGAGGACTCTGAAGATAAGTTCTAGACACTCTTCTTCAGAGCAGCTCTTCCTCTAAGACATGGGTGGGTTGCAGAGGGGCTTCCCAGGTGGCACTGGTGGTAAAGAACCCTCCTGGCAATGGAGGAGACCCAGGTTCAATCCCTGGGTCAGAAAGATCCCCTGGAGAAGGGCATGGCACCCCACTCCAGTATTCTTGCCTGGGGAATCCCATGAACAGAGGAGCCTGGCAGGTTACACTCCATGAGGTCGCAGAGTCGGACATGACTGAGCGACCGAGCACACGCGCACAGGCTGCAGATGGGAGACTCATAGCTGGGCCTGTAGGCAGTAGTGGAAAGCTTAGTCCATCTTCTGATTTCAGGGAAGTCTGTCTGAAGTTCCTTTCTGGTGTTGAACTTACTCCTGAAAGCTATATTCAAACACAAACAAAACATTCCTGGGAAGGGCAGTCCAGTGAAGTAACAGTCATTGAGAAGAAACGTGGATGCATTTTAGATACTTCCCTCAGGATATATTTTGATATGGGCTGTGGTGGGTTGAGCAGAGGGCATATAATAGAATAACTGAGTCACAGAATAACTCAGATTATTTATAGAATAAAATATAGAATATTTATAGAATAAAAAAAAACATAAGCCCCATATATCTTTAGTCTTAATATTTTTAGTCTTATTTAAAATTGAGACCAGAGGCTGTAGACTTCAACAGCAAGAAACTTGAGAGATTATATGTCCTTTGAGAATGCAATGCATTGAATTAGCCATGGTTTATGGATTAGAGAAGAGCTAGAGAATATTTAGAGACCCCTGATTATACACTGAAGTTAAATCTGTACTCATTTTTAAATTTGTTCTCCTGAAGTAGACTTTCTAAGTCTGTTTGCTAAGAAGACTGAAGTGATTTCCCATAAAATTATTATATTGATCTGTGAGTTTGAGATTGTGAAAGTTGGTATGGAAAACTGTCTTTGTCTTACAAGATGGACTTTACTCACAGAGCTACTCTCTGTGACTCACAAATGTACATCTAGTCAACTTACTGCAACTGAAAGTTGGGCGCATTCTCCTAGAACTAGAAATATAGTTAAAGGCATTCTGATGTAAAGAGATTGATGTATTCATTGGGTTCTCCAGGAAAATAGACTCGATATGCTAGATGCAAGAGGATTTAATACAGGAATTGACTGGTGCAGTCATGGAGGCCGAGAAGTCCCATGATCTGCTGTCTGTAAACTGGAGACCCAGAAACACTGACAGTGTACTTTAATCCAAAAGCCTAAGAATTGGGGAGGGGGTGGATGTAAAGGGCATGGGCTCAGTGGTATAAATCTTAGTTTGAAACCTGAGAACAGATGCACCAATGTCTGAGAGCAGAAGATAGATGTCTTAGCTCAAGCAGAGACAGCAAGTTCACCCTCCATCTGCCTTTTTGTTCTATTCAGGCCCTCAATAGACTGGATGATGTCCACCTATAGGTGAGGCTGGAGAGGGTGATCTTTCTTAGTCTATCGATTCAAAAGTTCATGTCTTCCTGAAATCTCCTCACAGACACACCCAGAAATCATGTTTTACCAGCTATCTGGGCATCCCATGGCCCAGTCAAGCTGATACATAAAATTAACCATCACAAGTGACTCTTGTAAAATAAAGTGATTGTAAACTAATGTGATTCTGATTAACTTCTTTTTTAAAAGTGCAAAATTTCAGAATAAATAGTAGAAAACAGATGATAAAGACAAAAACATAGTAATGACATAGAAAACAAAGATCAAATAGAAAAAAAATCTTGGTTCCTTGAGAAAACTAATAAACAAAATTCTGACAGTATTGATTAAGAGAAGAAGAAAATGACCAAAAAACTACAGAATTGAAAATTTTTCCTGACAAAGGGGAGGGAAAGGATATCACAAATCTGGGGAAAGAACTTTGAGAGGCAAAGCTAGGGACACTTACTGAGTTTTTCTTGCTTCCCAGTTTCATCTTGAAGTTGCTACGTATTGTCCCTGATGTTTGGATGGATTAGTGATGCCTGGATGGACTAATGCTGTCCAAATGAATGAGTTTATGATATCTGGATCGGCCAGATAAGATTCATCTGGTTGCAATAAACCAAAACCCATTCTCTGGTTAGTTACAAAGAAAGGGAATTTATTGTCTCACAAAACTGAAGAGTTTAATGGGTGACTTAATCTGAGGCCCAAACAACACCATCAAATTCCTCTCCTAGAAGGGCACCTTTTCAGCAACCTTTGTGGATTCTCCAGCTCACACTACCCCAACTCCTTGGCGAGTGGAAGGTAAGACTGCTTCCCCATATGGTAACCATAAGTCCTGTCAAGCAGTTTTGTTAGCCCTGATTGCTCCTGTTGGATGGTGCATTCACCACAAAATCAGTCACTGGCTAGGAGAGTGGAATGTTCTGGAATGCTCTAGTTTAGAGCCATGTGCAATGGAAAATGAGAGTATTCATCAAATGAGCCACATAGAATTGAATTGAATTGGATTGAATGTTGGGAAGGAATCATTCCCTTCAAAGAAAAATTGTGTCCTGTTGTCATGAGAAAGGATTGTTAATGACTGGTGACACATATCCCACAGGTGTCCATTACCCTGGTGGTGGGGAGGAGGTGGCAAAGATCATCAGACACCATGGCCAGCATCATGAGGGCCTTTCAGCTGATTTAGGAAACTGCATGAAATATCCACAGGCAGCTCTTCAAGAATACAATTGAATTCAAGAGGCCAGTTTGGGGCATATTCAGAATGAATTCCAGACTTGTGACACCCACTGAGTTAATGAAGAAAGGAAATGATGGGAAGCCAGAAACATTTGACCAGCAGCCAGCCACAAGAGTGGCATATTAGGGTGATGTGGTCAAAGAGGGATTGGCAAACTCTGATTAAAAAAAAAAAGAGACAAGACTGTTTTGGTTTTTTTCCCCCCCGAGAATCCAATTTGTAGCCATTCAAGCCAAGTGCCTTTGAGGTTTGGATGAATAATTTTTCTTTGGTTATTACAGCAAGCATCAGAGCCAGTTAGATGTTAGTGAAGGCTTTCTAAAGCTTGTAAGTCTGGTGAGAACATCAGTAAGGTGGCAAGGTGGGAGTGGGGGTCGAGGTGGGGGGTGAGAGGGTGAGCCGGGGAGGGATGGAGGGTGGGGGGAAGGGACGGAGGTGCAGTGGGGTTTAGTTGGAAAGTGGGGGAGGGGTATGAGAAGCATGGTAAGGTCTTTGAGATTCTTACAAGATTTACAAATTGGTTTAGAATTTGAAGATTATGTTTGGTTTAAAAATAGATCCCCAAACTGCAGTATTCTTAAATTATCACTCTTCTGCAAGATTTCTGTGATTCCCTGCTGATTAGACCTCATAGATATTTTCTCTTTAATGTCTGTATGAAATATCATCCATTCATTCCCTCATTCATGCATTCAATCAACTAACATTGCTTTGAGGGCTCCCTGAAGGAGCATCAAGGTTTCAGACAGGTTTGAGGATTTCCTATCCACCCCCACCATCTCCTCCTTACCATCTCCACTGGCCATCTAGCTACCAACTCAGCATTAGCATGTGGATGGCTCATGGGCATTTCAGAGTCAACATCTCCAATACAAAACCCTTGATACCTCTCTCCCAGCCAAACTCTCTCCTCTTCTAGGCTTTCTCATCTCAAGAAATGATCCCGCCATCAACCCACTGGATCCAGCCAAAACTGTCAAGAACTGGCATTCTTGACATTTCCTTCAACTTCATACCTAAATCCAACCCAGTACCTAATAGGCTCTGAATCAATATTGACCTAATGGCAGGTGGTTGAATGAGAGGTGAATGAATGAATAAGCCTTTGATTTGCCTACACATGCCACTTCAGCCTGTGCCATTTCATCCCTCATAGAAATGTATGCTCCTGATGTGGAGATATAGCTTGAGTAAGTGTATGTCTGAACAAAAATTTTTACATTTTGAAAAACTCTTGCTATTTCCTGGAAACAGATTGTGTTTCTCTGATTGTCTATTAAGGTTTTTTTTTTTTTTAACCACTGAAGATCTTGGAATCAAACCAAAATAATCTGCATTTCCATTTTTATATCTTAATTTATAAACTGCACCTTATAATTTACAAGCACTCGTTTAGTGTCTCTAGCAGAGCTGAAACAAATACCAAGCCTGCCGGCTATGCCACCCCAGTCTTCTCTCTGCACCCTTCCTATCAGGATCTTTCTAGTTTTCCAGGTTGGAGGAAATGGGCTGGAGATAGACCTAGCTTGGAGAGGGTAAGGATAGGAATGATGATGATGAAAGTGAAAGTGTTAGTCAGTCGTGTCTGACTCTTTGCGACCCCATGGACTGTAGCCTACCAAGCTCCTCTGTCCATGGAATTCTCCAGGCAAGAATATTGGAGTGGGTAGCCATTTCCATCTCCAGAGGATCTTCCCAACTCAGGGATTGAACCAAGGCCTCCTGTATTACAGGTGGATTCTTTAGCATCTGAACCACTGGGGAAGCCCAATAATGATGATATGTCACATTTATTTAGGGGATAAAGAGGAAGGTTTCATTATACCCGTTTTATAGATGAGAAAATATAGGCTGGAGATGGGAGTGGCATGACCAAGGTTTGTTTATGAGTGATGAGCCAGGCCTAGAATCTGCATCTCTGGAATTCCTCATGCCAAGTCTTTCCAGGACGCTAGACCAGGGTGCTTCCACTCAGCACTCGTGGTATTTGGGCTGGATCATGCTTTGTTGTGCACTGCAGGATGTTTAACAGCATCCCTGGCTCTACCTATTAGATGCCAGTAGCATCCACCCCACTGCAACAACCCAACTATCTCCAGACTTTGCCAAGTGTCACCCCTGATTGAGAAACAATGTGTCTTGTCCTTAAGTAAAGCAGAGGGACAAAGGTTAGGAAAATTCATCTCCCTTCTCAGCCTCTCACACCCCACCCACTTGCCCATTCCCTTCAATCCCAGGGTTTATCTGAGAATTGTCCTGCCCACAATATCACACAGATCTCTGAACAAATACTTAGTACCTCTTATGTGGCATTGCGTCCATTATAGTCTTGATCACATTTAGCTCCCAAAGGTACACACAACTCCCATTTTACAGATGAGGAAACTGAGGCATCGAGTTTGCCTTAATGTGGGCCATAACTTGCCCACAATCACACACTATCAGGCTGAATTGCAAACCCACAGCTATCTAGCTCTGGGGATAGAGAGCTTACCTTCCCTACCCTACTTCCTTGATCCACTCCACAGTTGAGAACATTTTCCTGGGTCAGCAAAAAGGTACTGTGTTTGACAATCCCCGCCTCCTCCTCTCTGTAAAGCAGTAGCCTGCCTCTCGCAAGGGAGACATCTTTCAGGATGTGCAGGACACACATCATGGCTGTGGGTCCATGTGCCTATCACCCTCTCCAGACCATGGTCTGCATCCACACTGCCAGCACTGGGTCTTGCTGAGAAGGGATGGGGGCAATGCATGTCAACACAGCGGTGAGGAGGACTTCTCTGGTGGCCCCATGGTTAAGACTCTGTGCTTCCACTGCAGGTGGCACAGGTTTGTTCCCTGGTCAGGGAAGTTTTGCATCCCCTGCAGAGCAGCCGAAACAAAACAAGAACATGGCAGTGAGGTCTACACACAGCAGCCAGTTCTGGAGTAGGATCCTCCTGACTATGTACTGTGTCACCCTGGGCAAGAGAAATACACCTCTGAGCTCAGTTTTTCCCATCTATAAAAGGTGGAGACCCATTTCCCAGGGCAGATGTGAATTAAGTGATGATAAATGTAGATTGGTTCCCACGGATGCTAGGTGCTGGCTAAATAATGACCTGCAATGAATGTCAACGCCCTCCATGAAGTTACCTGCAACAAACTGACTTATGATTCCTGAACCCTTATGGTCAATCTGTGACCCCCATGTAGCCATATGGAGTTTCTTCTTCAGGGCTATCTGCACAGCCAGACTTCAAATTCCCTGAGGATACGGCGTGATCCTTTGCCCACCCAGTCTCTCTGCCCCTGTGGCCAGCCATATCTGCTTAAAATGATTGCTGAAGCAGCCTAGTACTGATTCCTACAGTCATAACCGTTTGCATCTGGTACTGCTTCTTCTCGGTGTATCTTAGCATATGAAATGATTTCCTTGGTTAGTTAGTAGTCTGATGATGGGCCCTTGATTCTGCACTCTGAGTAGTCCTGGCTTTTTGCCATTTTGATTCTGCTTTGACCATCTTCTTTGATTTCTCCAGCTCACACTACCTTGTGGTAAGATTCAAGCTCAGCACATCAAAGGTAGGGTGAGAAGAGGGGCTCAGCAGGGCCTGGTTACCCACATCCCCCATCCAGGCTCTAACCCCCATTTCTGCCCAGCCATTTACTCCTTGACCACAGGTCAGTTACTGACGTTTTCTGTGCCTCAGTTTCCTAATGGGTAGATTAGGACATGCCTCAAAGAGTTGGAAGATTAAATGTACAGAGCCTAGAATGTATCACACCGTGGGTCTCTATTAACTATTGCCCTTAGTGCTTTAATTCGGGTGTGTGGGGTGGCTACTGATGCGCTGAGGCAGGGAGAGCTTGGATAGGCTTTTGAGCTCAGTGGCAAGCAGTAGGCAGGCCCCGGAGCAGCAGGGGCGCGCAGTGCTGTAGCGGCTTTTCTTGCCTACATGCTTTCAGGAGAGAAAGGCGGCTAGCTTCCTCAGCCTCCGGTGCTGAGGGCAGGGAGCCGACCCCACAGCCCCACCGTAAAAGACAAGCAAGCCCATCCCCGCTGAACTCAAACGACAGCATTCACATCCTTCAAATATTAATAAAGGCAGCTCAAAATTCTGTACTCTTCAAAGACCCAGGACAAAGTCTCCCTTCCCAGTGATCAATCCATTGCCCCGAGCCCTACTTTTCCTTTTTCCTCACGTTTTGGTCTGGCTCAAAGGAGCCCAGGGTCTCCCCCCAAATCATTTGGAGCCGGTGGAGGGACTGTGGGCATCTGATCCCCCATCGCTCAGCCAGGTCCCCTGGGCGAGGGCGGGGGTCTCCGTCCAGGCCGGCCCCTCCCGCAAGGTCACCTAACTTTTTCCTCTCTCCGCAGCTCCTGGGAAGGGTCCGGGAGGGGCCGGCGGGGCGCGGCGGGGGCGGTGCGAGGCCCCCTCCCCGCGGGCGGGCGCCCTCCCCGCATTATTCATTGGCCAGAGCGGGCTGCGGGCGCGGGTGCTGATGTCAGGCGGGCGCGGGTGCGGCGGGCGCAGCGGCGGCGGCCGCCCAGCAGCCCGGGCGCGGGTGGGGGGGCGCCGAGTGGGGGTGGCGGCCAGCATGCTGCTCGGCTGCGGCTCGGCCTCCCACACCCGCGGCGCCCTTGTCCTCGCCAGTAGCGGCGGCGGAGTAGCGAGCAGCGCCCGCGTCTGCAGCGGCGCAGGGTCCGAGCACGCGGCGCGGCGGCGGGGGTCGTGGCCGGGACGGAGACCGGGGACCCGGGCATGGCGCTACGGAGGGGCGGCGGGGGGCCGGGGCTGCTGCTGCTACTGCTGCTGGGCACCGCGTGTCTGACACCGCCGAGCGCGCAGGTGAGGCGGCTGGTCCGCTGCCCCGCCACTTGCAGCTGTACCAAGGAGTCCATCATCTGCGTGGGCTCCTCCTGGGTGCCCAGGATCGTGCCGGGCGACATCAGCTCCCTGTGAGTGAGTGGGACCCCGCCAGCCCCTTGCCCCGTCCTGCCCCACCCTGCCGCCCGGGAGTTGCCTCTGGCGCCGGGACAGCGCGACCCTGACTCCCCTGCTTCCCGGCCCCCTTTCTTTGCGTTTGGGTTGGGGAGTGCTATGGGACGTGGGTGGAGCCTCGGGCCCCGGGGAGGATGAGGGGAACCCGAGTCTGGGAAGCCGGACAAGTCCCTGTGGCAGTGTTTTCTCAAAGTCTGGCCCGCTGGCCACCTGCATCAGATCCACCTGGGGGAGTTTGTGCCAAGGCAGATTTCCGGGGCCCGCGCGGAATGATGCAGGATCTGGGGAGTGGAGCTTTGGAGTCTGCATTTGGCCGTCCCCAGGTGACACTGGCATGCATTAAAGTTTGAGAGGAGGATGTGTGCTGGAGTGGAGAGGTGTGGGGGTTGTGTGGGGGCGTGTATATGCAGCCCAGCAGAACTGGAGCAATGATGAGGCCTCACTGTCCCACCCGAGATCTGGGGCTGTGGTTTCCACGGTGGCCTCCTCTGGACCTTTTCACACTGCAGGTTGTACAGAAGCTGGGAAAGGGCATGTCATCTCTGGAAGTGGTGATGCTGCTCCATGTGGCCTGGAAGACGGAAGCACAGGGGACTTGGTGGAGCACTAGAGAGTGTGGGCATCCAGCTCAGTGGGCAAGTGCTGAGAATCAGCCTGACTTCTTGCCCTGAGTTTACAAGGCCTTCTTGCCAACTTCCCCACCACACATTACCTTGGCTGCCTATTCAGTGCTGGAGGAGCAGATAGGAAAGGGCTTCCCCTTACTGATTCACCTGCTTGAGAATGCTTTCAACCTGGCCTTACGCAGTCACTCAGGCCACATGACCAGGTCTCATCATGGTTGTGGAAGGGGTTCTTGGGTTGTATCTTCACTGCTAGAACTGTTTCCTGCTGAGATGACTCCTTTGTTCCTGGCCGAGGTGCTGGAGATACCTATTCTGTCACAGGGCACGGATTCCCCCTGGGGGTAGGGAGGAGAAAGTTGCTCACACTTTCTCTTATCTCCACTTCCCTGCCTCCATCCCAAGCAAGGTACTGGGGTCTGGACCCAGGAGTGAAGAGCTTCATGTTTGCATTTTTAGAAGTCAGGAGAGTCTGGCCAGGCCGGAACAGAGGGCCCATTTGATGCCTAATATTGCTAAGTCAGATGACATGGAGAATTCCAGAAATGAGAATTCCCCTGGTTAAATCCCTTATACCACCAGCTGCTTAACACAATGGCATGCTAACTGAAATAATTCTGAAATGATGTATTGAGGTCCTACTGGGGCCAGAGAGGATGAGGGACCTGGTGGCTAAAATAGTCAAGTTCCTTGCTCTGGTTGACCGTTAAATCTGACAGATGGCATTGCCTCCCACTGCACATTCAAGTTCAGGTGTCTCTGAGTTTTTCCCCAAGGCTTTCACGGTGCATTTAATCAGAAGTGCTCTGAGTGACTTTCAGAGCTGTGCTCCCAAGGGGAATGCTTAATCCTACCCTGGAGTTTCGTGGGCCAACATTAATGCTGTGTCTACACAAACAGAATCATGGGCAGAGGTAAAGCAATTATCCATTTTCAGCTAGGGCCTCCTGTAGATAAGAAAAGGAAGTAGGGGGATTGATTTAAACTGGCTGAGATAATGTCTATGGAAGGAGCTAGACTGATGGTGAAGGTTTCCGTTATTCAGCACAGTTTTCTTATTGATCCAGTTCATTAGAAAATGGCTGGACTCGTCTTGTTTCTTACCCCAAGAAGTCCTGCTTGAAGCCTCACTCCTGAGTGGAGGAGTTTGGACAAGGCCACTCGCCCATCCTGCCTGGCACTTTGTGAAAGCAACATAGTCTCCATTTTGTTCCTCTCTTGCCTGTAGGAGCCTGGTAAATGGAACGTTCTCGGAAATCAAGGACCGGATGTTTTCCCATCTGCCGTCCCTGCAGTTGCTGTGAGTGTGGGAAATCCTCTCTGGAATTGGGGGTCCTGGGGCTGTGGTCTTGGGAAGAGCCATTTCTGCCTCCTGGGTATCTGTCCTTCCCAAGATACCCATGCTCCACCAGTAAACCAAGGCAGGCTCTTAGTGTTGATTTGGCCCATCGTGTCCCCACCAAGCTGAGTCCCCAGTGCCCAGCTCCCTTTCCTTCTCTGACATGTGTTTTCCTCAAGGACTTTATTGTAGATGCCATCGCCCACACCCAGCAACTGAGGAGATTAATTACATTGAATTATGGCCTGAATTTTGCCCAAATGAACCATTTCCCAAACACCTCCCTTTAAAAGAGAGCCTGCATTTTAAACTCTTAATGTTATTATGGTCATAGGAATATTAGTTGACTGAGTATGTCAACTGCTGGGCAGCATGCTATGCATTTATGGGCAAATTTATATTTAATGATATCAGTATTTTCCTTTTCCCGTTTGACAGATGGGAAAACTGAGGCTCAGAGAAGTTAAGTAACTTGCCCCAAACCACAACCAGAACTCTGACCCAGGGCCCAAAGCCCACAGTCATAGCTCCTCTTCATCACAGGTGCTCCTGCCAAGTACTTGTGTCCTGTGCCTTTAGCCTTGGTCAGTTAATATTTACTGATAAAAAGCAATGTCCAAAATGCAGTTTTCAAAAGCAAATCAGTGACAGGCAAAGTCAGGAGTACTTAGCTCACTCTTTATTTGTATTAGTTTCTTAAACTTGAATGAGATCAGAATGAAAACCATCAACATTCTTGATGCATACAGAAAGATATGAAGACATGGCATATAGTAGACTCATCCCAAATCAACTTCATGTTGATATTTTTGTTCTTGAAATGTTATGTACCTACTTACAACATTATCCTTACCATTTTAAAATCTGTAATCTCTGAGAAATTATAGTTCTATTAAAATATTCTTATGATACAAATGCAGAATAGTCATCAGTGGTGATGGTAGAGACTATATAAACTTTTACCAAAGGCTTAAGTGGCAGCTCAAACAGCTATGTGGTGAAAAAGAATCTTCTGAAGTTTTCTTAAACTTTTTTTATGATTTCCCATGGGCACGTGTAGTATGCTAGGAAGGTTTTTTGTTTTGTTTCATTTTGTTTGGTCTCAGCTGTGTGACTTTGATCAAGTCACTTAACTTCTCTGAATTCAAGTTTCTCCAAGAGTCAGATTGCTTCTTTTTAGATGTGTGCATCATAAAGCACTCACTGGCTGTTTAGTTGTGCTGAACATTGGAAAGCTATGAGATAACAGCTCTAGGTCATATTTACTGAGACCCACAGGGAAGAAAGGTGGAATAATAAGGGGGACCAGAAAATCTGGCCAAAGGGAATCTACTTGCCATTATCCAACTGTGTCTGTGAGTCAGGTTGTGCATGGAATGGGCCAGTTTTAGGCTGAGAAGAGCCCCTGTTTGCCCACAGATCAGAACATAACCAAAGAAACAGAAATGGCTTCACCATGTAACTCAACTTTTGCACTTCTTCACTGGACTCTGTTGATATCTGTCTCTTGCTTTCAGATTGCTGAATTCTAACTCATTCACAGTCATCCGGGATGATGCTTTTGCTGGACTCTTTCATCTCGAATACCTGTAAGTTTTGTGCTTTGTCTATGTGCTGAGTAATTGGTATGTCAGTGGAATGGCTGTATTGCTTTCCAAGCTGGAACAGCATCTCTTAGAGAGCTTGGGGGTGGGGGAGAAAATGCAGAAACCCCATTCTCTTTTCAGCGCTGACCTTTTATAGTTTACTTGTGTATGAACATGCTGGGACAGGAGGAGGTTGGAGAAAAAGAGGGGGAAAGGGAACAAAGAAGGAAAGATATTCATTCATTCTCTGCTGACATTTAATTTGTCATGTCGTAAGCACAATTGGAAATTGCATCGGGTATTTTTACCTCTCAAAACTAGGTGTGGATTTGCTGATCAGCCAGAAATAAAGCTGAAGGATTCCGAGGGTTACATATTTGTAAGAAAGTCTCCCTATTTGGGGTTACAACTTCATGTTTTTAATTCAACTGCTCTATATCCCATTTTCAGTATCCCCTGGAGCTGCTGCTGGGAGTCTAATTTTATTTTTTATCCTTTAAAATAAAGGTTATTTTTCCCTTTTCAGATGTGCAGTTGTCCCCTCACCAGCAATGAGCTCTGCCCTCCCTCTGATTTCTGCCTTTTCACACTCTCATAGTCTTTTTTTCCCCTTAAGTTCTCCCATCCTTGTCTCTTGTCACTTTGTAATAATATTAATCCAGCTATCAGATGGGATTTCCTCACTTAGCATTCAGAATGATTTTTAAAACCTTGTCTCTGCCTTCTTATCTGAGATATTTGAATTCTAAGCACATCCTGTGTCTAGGAAAGCTCTCTGCTGATTTTCTGTCCCCAGGAAAGATGTCTCTGGAGGAATTCTTTCTCCAGAGGACACATAATACAGGTACTGTCATGATACCTGATATTCTAGGTAACCTGGGAAGAGTGGTCAGGCTGAAGCGCTAAGTTTAACTAGGTTCTACGGAAGCACATAAACAGTCAGTGGAGGTGTTGAGTGAAGAGCAGTCTGTTCTCTCTTCCAGTAGTGCGTCTTCCTGTCAGTTATTGAGGAGGAAGTTTGCTTCTCAGTTCATACTGAAGTTTATTACTAAATAGACCCCTGATTTAAAAAAAAAAAAAAGACCAGATCATTCTCAGTGTACGAATCAAGAAGTGTTTCACTAACTAATGACATCACAGTGCAAAGCCTCTCCCTTGGACCATCTCATCAGAGACCCTCTTATACTTGAAGAGATGTGAGGCTGTAAACTGAAATTTCGTTCTCTGTGGCCCTAGGGAATAGTCCCAGTGCATTCGCTTCATGTATTTCCCAAAAAGACTTTAAAGCATGGCCAGAGTTTTTATTGTGAGATCCTATGTGCAAGCCCTAAGACATTTAAGCACTAAGAAAGAAGTTTGGTCTGTGCTCAACTTCCTTAGACTTTCTATTTCCAGTGACCTAGAGATCCAGAGAGCATCTCAGTCTTGTTGCCCATGTGTTCAGAGGTACTCTGCAGGACATGATGAACTCAAGCTTGTTGGAGTGAGTGAGTGAAAATCTCTCAGTCATGTCCGACTCTTTGCAACCCCATGGACTATACAGTCTGTGGAATTCTCCAGGCCAGAATACTGGAGTGGGTAGCCTTTCCCTTCTCCAGGGGATCTTCCCAACCCAGGGATCGAACCCAGGTCTCTTACATTGCAGGCAGATTCTTTACCAGCTGAGCCACAAGGGAAGCCCTGTTGGAAGTTTAATTGAATTCTCCCTGGGCAAAGACTTCAATGTGTGCATAAGCACTCAGTCACTTCAGTTGTGTCTGACTCTATGCAACCATATGGACTGTAGCCACCAGGCTCCTCTGTCCATGAGATTCTCCAGGTGAGAATACTAGACTGGGTTGCCATGCCCTCCTCCAGAGGATCCTCCCAACCCAGGGATTGAACCCATGTCTCCTCTGTCTCCTGCCATTGGCAATCAGGTTCTTTACCCATTCAGCCACCTGTGAAGCCCAAAGGCTTCAATATGGAGGTGTAAAACAGAGGGCTCTGTTCAAGGGACAAAGATATAAAGACAAATATTAATAGTCAGGTGCTGTGAAATGTAAAAAGGTTGGAGGGAGAAAGAGGTCTGGAAGTGTTCCAATCTTGTGGAATTTGAGAATATCTTGCCTTTGTCTTGGGGAAGGAAATGGCAATCCACTCCAGTACTCTTGCCTGGAAAATCCCATGGACAGAGGATCCTGGTAGACTTTAGCCCATGGGGTCGCAGAGTCGGACACGACTGAGTGACATCACTTTCCTTTCCTTTCCTTTGCCTTTGTCTAGGGCTTTCTTCTTTCTCCCCCAAAGTGTTTCTACCCATGCTGCCAACTCTGACTTTGAAGACTTCCATGCTGCTTCTGGAAGGAATGCAAAAAGCATATCTGTGTGCATGCACTCTTGTACACACACCCGGTTCCCACTTGGAATCTGGTGTAGCTGGCCGAACCTTTGGACATGAATTTCTGAGATTCATAAGTGCTTTCAGATTCCATTCTGAAAGCATCCCAGTATCTTTTTTGAGGTATTAAGCACAGAAAATTCAGTTTAATTATATGCATTTTCTTCTTAGGTTCATTGAAGGGAACAAAATAGAAACAATTTCAAGAAACGCCTTCCGTGGTCTCCGTGACCTGACTCACCTGTAAGTCCTGTGAAAAGTGTTGTAACTTCTTTAGCACCTTCCTCGTGCTAAAGGTCACTTCCTGGTGCTCCTCTAAATTTTTATTTTATATGGGGGTATAGTTGATTTACAATGTTGTGTTAGTTTCAGGTGTACAGCCAAATGATTCAGTTATACATATACATATATCTGTTCTTTTTCAAATTCTTTTTCCATGTGGGTTATTACAGAGTTCTGAGTAGAGTTCCCAGTGCCTCTCTTTCTTGGCTGTTTTGTCCATATTGTAATATCCACTGAAGGAAATTTATTTCTAGATTGCCCGAGAGGTTTCTATATTGTCAGTCAGGCACCATCCCATCATAAATACTCACATACTTGGCTTTCTTATCTTCTCCATCCTCCTGAATCACCATTGTGGTTCACATGACTGCCTGTGAAATCGGGGAGTGATGGGAGTGATGGAGGAGGTGGAAAGGAAAGAAAACATGTATTGTATACCTACTCTGTGCTTAGTAAGCTTTTCTTTATCTTTCTCCTTAATCTGGGAGTCCCCATTGTACAGATTTGGGAACTGAGGCTTACCTAACTCATTGAAGAATGCTGAATGGAGGATCGACATTTGTTGAAGCAGAATAGAGACATTTTTGTGGTTCCCTTAATTTGAATGCAAATAGCTTTTTCTTTTATGTTGGATTTGTCTGTTGCTAAAGCTAAGCTCTCTGGGTTCTTTAATAGCTTTCTGGAGAAAAAAATTAAACAAATTGATTTGAATTGGCGTATCAAATGAAACAAGCACACACACTTAGCAAATTTAGAAAACTGGAGAAATAGTGGCCGAGCTTATGAAAATGTGAACATCGTCTTTGTCTTGGTAGGAGCAATTTAACAGCCAGGAACCAGTCACTTTTGCATACTGGAAACTTTGTGTTTGAGTAGGATAACACACCCCATTTCCATAGTGAGCTTGTCTATGGTCAAAAAAACAAACTGGGGAAATTGAAGGCTTTGAGCAGGAGTATTAGGCAAGGGTGGCAGTACCTCCCATATGTGAACTCTAACTGATAAAGCATCTAGAGAGATAATCTTTTACAACAAACCCCGATAGAGGCAAAGGTATCTGTCAGTAGGCTCAGCGAGCACTTGATTCTGGAGTCCTACCAATCAAAAGTCTTGCCTGAGTCCCAGTTTGTAGAGGAAGGAGATGAGGGAGCGGGAATGGGAGGTCCAAACAGCACAGCCGATCCTGGACAGCATCAAACTCTTGTTGGCGTTATTTCTCTGTGATTTCTTTCTTTCCTATAAAAGTCTTGATTGTTTTTTCAGATTCAGCCTAGATGCCCAATCCCCACATTCTTGCAGAGGCCAAGGCAGTGGGCTTCGAGTTACACAGACTTAGGTGCAAATCTCAAGGCTGCCATTTGTTAAGATTATTTAACCTTTTTTGAGCCTCACTTTCCTCATCCGTGAAAATGGGGATGATTATACTGAACTCATAAAATAGCTGCACATGGTGGGTTAATGCTTGTTTGCAAAGCATCTGGCCCATTATCCGTGGTAAATGCCTAAGATCTGGTTGCATTATTATCATCTTCCTCCTCCACAGCAGAGCATCATCATTTCCTCCATCCCCTCATGAAGAAGTCTCAGTTTTCTCCAATGGCTGCTGAGTAGCCTTGGCAGTTTGGGTGGCTAGACAGGGTCTTTGGTAAGACAGCTGTGGATGTCTGGAGAGGAACAGCTGTGGCCAGACAAGTCCACGTCCTGAAAGTCAGGAATGAGGGGCTTTGTTTCTGAGCAAAGGCTCTGGGCAGATTCTGCATCTAAAGCAAAGCCAGTGTGACTGGTTGACTTTGCCCAGATGTCAACTTTCATTGAACCAATTGGCTGTAAGTCCCTGATCTGAAAACAGGTGTGAATATGCAGGTATTGTGCATATATATTTGCATATTTTTGTGTAAGTGGGCCCTTGGGTCCATGCACTTCTATTCGTGGGTGCACATAACTGTGTGTGTGCTTGTGCATTTGCGCATACAACCATATGCTGTGTTACCCATATGTGTGCAAGAGGCACCTCTTTGTCTGTGTGACACGCAGGGGCACACACAGAGGAAACAAAGGAGTCTTTTGTTTGGGTCGAGAGTGCATCTGATGTGTTAGAGGAGATGCATTACCATCTGGCATGTGTTACCATCCTCCAGTCAAGCCTACAGAGCACCCCCCTCCCCAACTCTCCAGCCCTATTTCCCTGAATATGCCCACAATACTGGGCCTTCCTGGGCACACCCAATTCACCCCCATAACCAACCTTTCCCTCACATCAGGTCCCTTGCCCAGGAGATGGTTTCTTCTGCCCACAGTCTTCTGGAATCTGCCTTTTCCTCCACAGTCCAGATTAAGTTCTCTCTCCTCCCTGGAGCCAGTCCTGATCCCCCCTCCTCCCTTCTTGTAGCCTGCCCCGCTGACTCCACACAACCAGTTCTTGGCTGTAGACACTGGCCATATTGGTTGATGCCATTTCACGGATGCTAGTTTCGTCTCTGAGCTGTGTTGAAAGCTCCCTGAGGGCAGGGTTCCTACAGCTCTTCCATTAGCTCTACTCCTCGCCAGCATCTCACATGGGGCTAAACCAGCAGGATGTTCTTTCTGACTCACTGGCAGACCAATGAGTTACTAAGCTGAGTTTTCCTTATATGCTCTACTGCAGTGCAAGTCTTATGACTTTTAAAGTTGACTCCTCTAAGGCTGGAGATGTATGTAGTAATAAAAAACAGTTACTATGCTGTTCAGGGTTTCCCAGGTGGTGTAGTGGTAAAAAAATCCATCTGCCAATGCAGGAGATGTGAGTTAGATCCCTGGGTTGGGAAGATTCCCTGGAGTAGGAATTGGCCACCCACTCCAGTATTCTTGCCTGGAAAACTCCATGAACAGAGGAGCCTGGTGGGCTACCATCCATGGGGTTACAAAGAGTCAGGCATGACTGAGCATGCATGCAGCGTGAGCACAAAGCAGCAAAACACTGTGTAAAGAATGAGCTGATCACCCATCCTCTTTTTTTCTGTGTGAACTGGTAAGCTCATTCAACTTCACTCCCATGCTTAAGGAAGTGACTGTCTGAAATTTGCTTGTTTAAGTACCTGCTTTTTATCTTTTATGAACTTTTATAACACCTGCAGACTCACATTCATACACAAAGAAACACAGATCAGGTTTCAAAGCATTGAAGGAACAGTGCCAATCTGTAACTAAAATCTGGGACATTTGTTTTTCCAGCAGTCCCACAAAGCCCAAGGGACCAGTTAAGTAGTTTTAGAAATGAAGTATGTGCCATGAATTTGTAGACAAAATGAAGTGGAAAGTGAGATGTTATGCACTGAGTCTGGGGGTGTGGGGAGGTGGTGGTGGATAGTCCATCTAAATAATTCAGCTTTCTGAAATCTAAATTGAACATTTAGAACAGTTGCTTTTATTTTGGCCTTGATGACTCTATATATGCTTATCACTTCAATCCAGTGCATTTCAATTCACTAAAAATATTTAGCTAAACTAGTAACCTTTAATTAGCTAAAAAATTGTGCTTTACTTAAAAAAAAGTGACTAGCAACCAGAAAAAAAATAAAAACAACTATCTCCTTTTTAAATTTCAAAAAGCGGCTTCTTAAGAACATTCAGTCTGATTACAGTCCGAAGTCTATAATCTACAGTCTGTAGTTACAATTCCAATTTATCATCTGTTCAACCTATTTCCAACATCTTTAAAAATATACAAATAAATCATTTACGAAAGAATGTAAAATGATACATGAAATTGTATTTTAATCCATTTGTGGTTACCTGGATGAGAAAGGACATAATTCAGAAACTATAGGTCTCCCTGTATTCTGTTGGTATTACACAATAAGAATGTTTGGATTAAAAACGGGCACAAAGCTTTCTATCCTAGCTGACTCTAAGGAAGAACACTCTTTCATTCCTACTTCTTGGATGGTTCATTAGGATGCTATAAAAGACTGATTTCATATATATTTTTAAAGAGGGTGGTGCTCAATTCCCTACGTGTTGATTATCATTTATATGTTTTCTGTTTGTACTCAAGTGTGTAGAAGAAAACAAAAGTAAGCATGAGTGTTTTGGCTGACTCACTCAGGGCACGAGGCCTGGGGGAAATCAGACTTGATGTACTTCGTTTCAACACCTAGCATCTTTCTGCGTCAGCAGCCCAGCACCGTGGACATTCATCTTCGGCAGGATGATGACAGGGCACTGCATAATCCTGAATCATCAGAGAAAGAGTTGATAATATTCGTTCAAGTCTACTTGCTGAAGATGGGGACTATATTATAGAGAGACATTATAAAAAGTTCTTCAACTCGAAGAACAAAAATGCAGAATGGTTTCTAGTCAACCTTCATTAAGGAGAAAATGAGACTGATCTCAATCAGTCATTCCCTAAACATTGTGGTTCACTGAGATTTTGTATTATCATTAGGGTTAGTGCTGAGATTCTTTATGTAAAAGAGTATTTACTGAGTCCTTTTTTTTTTCTTAGTCACAAGTAATAAAATTCACTTGGATGCCCTACTAGGGAACTTCTTGGGATAAGACTGAACATCTGTGTTTTTGCTTTTTTTTTTAATCATTCTCATTTGGTGTTTAAACCGTTCATTGAGAGAGATTTACTGAGTACCCACTGTGTGTCACTGTGCTAGATGCAAGGGATACAGATGTGGACAGACAAAAACCTCTGATCTTATGTTTAGGGAGAATAAACAGTCAATAAACAAATAGATAATACATAGTGTTTGCTAAGTGATAGTTGTGCAATGAAGGTCAACAGAGCATGGAAGGGACTTGTGTAGAGATCAGGGAAGGTGGTGAAAGTGGAGGGTGGACCTGGAGAGGGTGCTGGCTGAACCATGTGAATAACTAGGGGAAGAGCATCAGGCAGATGAACACCAGGTTCAGAGAACTTGAGCTGGGAGCATGCCTAGCCTGTGTGAGGAATAGCAAAGGAACCAGTGTGGGTGATCTGAGTCAGCAGAGATTCAGTCCCACGGGTAGGTGGGAATGAAGGTAACTAGACAATGGAGGGCCTTGGGTGCCATCTAAAGGACTTCGGCTTTTATTCTGAGAAACATGAGATGCCAACATGTATATCATATATATCATAAAACATGAGGTTTAACATATATATCAAGAGCTTAATAAATAATTGTTTTAAAAACAAAATAAAAAAACTTATATTGTGTAGTTCAGCATCTCTAATGTTTTCTTTGTATAAGTAAACTAAAATTCTTTATCTCAGTATCAGTAACCAAAGTCAGACATTGAACTACACTGAGCTCTGTTTTAAATCACTTGCATTATTTAACAGACTTCAGAGTGACTGGGCATAAAGATAATATACACATTAAATCGTGACTTTCTTGTTCCAGTTCTTTGGCCAACAACCACATAAAAGCACTCCCAAGGGATGTCTTCAGTGATTTAGACTCTTTGATTGAACTGTAAGTAATGAAAATTAAGTTTATGTGTGCTTGTCTTGAAATCCAGTCTTCCCCTATACTGCATTTTGTTGTAATTACTAAAAACCCATGACAAAGCGGCCAACACTGGGAAACAGCATATAGATTGTACTGTGTTTAATTTTGCCATGTTAACTGTGCTTAGTAGCATTAGGCCAGTGGTAATTCGGTATGCTGGGTGATAGGGTCCCCCTTTTGTCCCGTGAGCAATTGTCCCCCTTTTTCCCCATCTGCTTTATTTTCTTGTGTTTTGTCATCCCTTATTGGACAAAGTTTAACGAGATCTTAAAGTATCAATCAGAGAAGGCAATGGCAACCCACTCCAGTACTCTTGCCTGGAAAATCCCATGGGCAGAGGAGCCTGGTAGGCCACAGTCCATGGGGTTGCTAAGAGTTGGAACATGACTGAGCGACTTCACTTTCACTTTTCACTTTCATGCATTGGAGAAGGAAATGGCAACCCACTCCAGTGTTCTTGCCTGGAGAATCCCAGGGACGGAGAGCCTGGTGGGCTGCCGTCTATGGGGTCGCACAGAGTTGGATATGACTAAAGCGACTTAGGAGCAGCAGCAGCAGCAGCAAAGTATCAATTGCATTTGTCAGAGCTATCTTCCTGTAGTGTCTTGTTTGCGTGTAAGGACCTATGCTGGGTGGTGTTCTTCTTTCACCTGTCCCCCATTTCCAGCATGGTGTGGTGACATTTTCAAGAGGATTTGCAGAAATAGTGGTGTGTCAACTCTGAGAACTCTCTGTGTGCTATATGGTTAAAATCAAGAACACTAAAGAGTCTTCAATGAAGTCAATGAGAAGTAAAGGACATTGGATGCATTAAATAGAAATTTTTTTTTAATTCCATTTTTTGGGATTTGTTAAATATGTCAGGATATTAAGAATTCTGGAGTTTCATATTACTGCCAAAACATTTCTGACATGTCTATTTCTCTGCATCTGTGTTTGTTTTGTTTTGTTAGAGATTTGAGGGGCAATAAGTTTGAATGTGACTGTAAAGCCAAGTGGTTGTATCTGTGGTTGAAGATGACGAATTCCACTGTTTCTGATGTCCTGTGTATCGGTCCGCCAGAATATCAGGAAAAGAAGCTGAATGACGTGACCAGCTTTGACTATGAATGCACAACTACAGGTATTCAGAACCTCTATCATCAAAGTCTGTTATTTAGAATAATGCTTTCTTTAAAAATACTATCAATAGGGAGTTTGGAAAATGTAGGGATAAAAGTTTTCTATCAAAATTATTTTAGGGGAAATTTAAGCGTTAAAAAAGAAATGAATTGATGTGGCAGGGAAAATATCTCAGCGGTCTGGAAGGATTTTTATTAACTGCACTTACTTTAATTTTGATTCTTTACAACTTCAAATTTCTCTAAAGCTTTTAAGGCAGGAACTGGTGAGTTTGGCATGAGAACATTTTCAAATCAGGCTAGGCTTCATGGAAAGGCAGTGCAGAGATGCCTAAATTACTGTTCTCTTGATTGAATAATATGAAATTTATTGGACACTTAACTAATAAATACCAGAATTACTCTCGTAGTTCCATGTAAAATGAGATAACTAAGTAAGTCATACATAACCATGGCAGAGTAGAAACACAAGTTAACAACGAGCTATCAAAAGGAAAAATTCACACTGAGGAAACAAAATGTAAAGAAAGTTTGATTATTTTTTCTATGGCCTGCCTCAAGGTTTCAGTTTATACATTTTTAGGTTAAAAGATAAAATTAAAATACTGTCTCAACTGTCATATCTTGTAGAAAACAGGAGAGTAGCTCCATATGAAAGCTTAGATGGAGTTTCTACAGCTTTTAAAGCCACATTTTAAAGGAGAGCAGATCAAGCCACAGTATGCAACCTGCTTACCAGACTTATAAAAATAAACATTCAGGCTGAGAGTTGATATCTACAAAGCCTCAAGGCATGTCAGTAGGAGCAGCAGGATTGAAAACTCAGAAAATAGTTACAGAAACTCAAAAGACAAAAACTCCAAGAACAAAATACCACATTTAAACTCTACTGCTATCCCCCGATCAAATAAACAAACAAAAACTCAGAAGTAAAAATTATTTCCAGATATCTTTGTCAATAAGGGACGCCGACAAGTTCTGTCCTTTTCTGAGAGGAAACTTGAAGTCTTATGGAAATGCCCTTGTCTTTCGTCACTGAACAGGGACTCATTCAGCTGTGTAATTGGCAGGTGCCCTTTAGCCAGCTGAGGCCACTGGGGGTTTATTTATTGTATTGTAGAGCAGCGCAATAAATCAGAGGTCACGGTCAATGACGTTTGCACCAAAAGGTGGCATTCAAGGCCATGCCGTACGAAATGTGAAACCACAGCTCACTGGGGCTCCTTTCTTCCTCTTCTCATTTTTCTGGAGAGTTTCTAAACCCTACACTGAAGTGAGCAGCTTGTTGTTCTCTTCACACCTGGCCCTAGTGTGTGAAAACTGCCAGTCTCAGGGAGAAATAGCTTGGGCTGTAGAGAGCCTTGGAACTCGGGCATCTGTTCCAGACCTGGCATCTCTGGGGTAGCATGAAGTCCTTAACATATTTTGGGCATTCTCTTATACATATTTCTCTTCCCTAACAAGCTTTTTGCTAAAATTTAGAAAGTTAGCACCCCACCCTAGAAGCAAGGGAATGATGATTCTGCCTTTGTACTTGTTTTATCCCCTTAAGGCTCATGAGCAAATAAACTCTGGCTCACAGCATCTTCCATCATGAAAAAATGGTGCCAGCAAGCTGTGACCCACCCCCAAATATAGTCCCTTCCTATTTTCTGGCTCAGATCAAGCCTCATCCTCTGCTGCTTTATTTTGGACTAGGGAGGAAGTAGATGAAGAGGGATGGAAGTTGGAAAGTCAAGTCTGAGATTCATGGTACCGGTATTGCATCCTTACACGAGATTGGGGAAGAAGCATATTTTCTCAGTGCCTTGTTTTCCTCTTAGCTCAGGGTTTTAGGAAGGAGTAAATTCTTTAGGTAGATGTCTCACCTTGTTCTTCCCAGGGAGAGGAACGTATGATTACCATCCTGTTCCTAGCGCAGGGGTGTAATTAACACCACAAAGCCACCCCTGGCTGGTTTCAGCTCTCCAGATTAATCACAGTCCCTCCATAATACTCTGCTTCAAGTCTATTTTTAACCACCTCCAAAATCCCTGTTACCTGCTCATGATTCCCCATGTTTGGTGGATAATTCACTAAATTCCTTAGAGGGAGTGAATTTTGCATCCTAATTGTCCCGTTAGCTTCCCTATTTCAGGGCTGATGAAAATGCAAAGAGAAATAATGCATTAATGTGCAGTTTCTCTCCCCATAGGATCAGCATCATGTATAATTTATTTCCTGCAAGTGCTATAAATAGCTATGTAAAAATCTGTTGATTCCAGTGGGAGCAAGGCCTAAATTGTAAGAGTCCTACTGACATCATGAACTTAATCCGATGTGAATGGAAGTGGCAGGGCTTCTTGCAGAGAAGGCCATTAATACTTTAACACTAGTAAATTGGTGTCATATCAATATGTGGATTGTTCGAGATCTTTCCACAATGAATGTGCTTTTGCTGTCTCTGACAAGTAATATAAGAGGGGGATGAGGGAAGATGTTTAAATTCTCCAGGTCCCCTCCTCCATTCACACAAGAACACATCCATCAATCATATTGTTTCACCCGTTTCTTCCCCTTTTTCTTCTCTTTTTTCTTCCTCCTGTTCCTCCTCCCCTTTTCGGTCAGCAGCATCAAAGAGGGAGAAGGAGTCTCCTATTAAGAATTAGATCTATGAGACTTCCTTGGCAGTCCAGTGGTTAAGATTATGCCTTCCAGTGCAAGGGGTGCGGGTTCGATCCCTGGTAGGAGGTTAAAATACCACACACCTTGAGGCCAAAAGACGTAAAACAAAAGCAGTATTGTAACAAATTTAATAAAGATTTAAAAAATGATCCACATTAAAAAAAATTTTTTTAAAAGAATTCTATTTATAATTCAAATGATTTAGGAGTCTGCTTTGTCAGCTAGGATATAGAAAATATTATGAAACCAACGTTTTTGGGGAAATCAATGGAAATAGGGCCATTAGAGTCTAGATTTGTAAAATGCTCTCTATTTTCGGCAGCTCTCTTTCTGGAACTTTTTAAAATAAAAAAATGTAAACTTTTGGGTCTGTGCTTTGAACAGCCTGCATTTTTAAGCTCACGAGTGCTCATATTGCTGGGGATTCAGTGTAGGCAGAAGTCTATGCATACAAGGAGTTGGGGTTATAGCCATCGGGAGTGTTTGTAACCTTGGGCACACTTGGATGAGAAAAGACAAGCGGAGACACTGGAGGAAGTGATAGCCCTCTTGGCTGTAATTCAAAGAACACGGCTGTACTCGCTGAGTACTCTTCTACCTCCAAGAAAGGTAACAGACCATGGCTGCTCCTGTTCCCTTTCCCATTGACCAGCCTGTGAACATGGAAACCTCTTGCAGCCCCCAGAGCACTTTCTGACTTTTACACTGGGACCGCCAGGGCCCACTGGAATGAATCAGGCAAGTTTTCCAATTTTTAGTCTTTGACCAAGCAACGCTGATATTTGGTGGGTCTTGAGAGAGGAGAGGGAGCCTGGAGCCATGCTGGAGCCCTAAGTCTTCACACAGGCAGCTTCTCACTGTCGTTGTGACATGTATAAAACTCCTGAGTGCAGCCACGGCTGGGCACTCACACTTACCAGCTCTCTCCTGTTGGGTCTCTGCAGCACCCTTGTGAGATAGAAGTGGCTCTCACTTTATTCCTGGGGAATCTGAAGCTCTTCCCTGAGTTCCTGGAGCAGTAGGTGCAGGCGGGTTAGGAGCCATCTGTCCCACCTGCCTTGGTGCTTCTGAATGTTTCAGAAGGGGGTTACCTCCTCCATTCCTGCTGCCTGTCCCCACAGATCCTTGGCCACCTTTTGCTGTCAGAGGCAGAGGCAGCCTTCTCTCTGCTTCTCCCCCTTCTCTCTATACCTGCAAGTGTCCTTCGTTCAGGCCCATCCTCTCCCCTGACATCTTCAGAGTAGGCCAGGGTGAGGTCAGCCCTCCCACACTCACCAAGTCAGTAGCTCCTGTCCACTTGCAATGAAATGGGCCCCTCCAAAGAGGTGACACGTATGAACACACACCACATGTAAAGCACTGTTCTACATGAGTATGAATCATAATAAATGACGAGGAAACTGAGGCCAGGAAAGGTTGGGCAACTTCCCTGAGGTCACTCAGCAAAAAAACAGTCATAACTCTGGCATTTTATCTTAGATGCCATTACGATGGATACTTTCCCTGAGAGATAGCCCAGCAGTGGCCAGAACAGTGGAGGGGACTGCCTCGTGTGTGCTGAGTCTGGGGTCAGCATGTCCACCGCATTGCCTAATCTGTCCCTGACACTGCGCTTGAGAGGCAGGTATCATTGTCCCCATACTGCAGATAAGTAAACTGAGGCCTTGTAAAGGGAAGTGCACAGCCTGGGAATTCAAAGGCAGAAGGTGGTTTCAGGTGGTTTGACTGCAGGCACAGTGCTCTTTCCGGTGCCTCACTCTGCCCTTACTCCTCAGCCCTACTTTCTCCTGCCCCTGACTGGCATTGCTCATCCCACCCCTGTCCATGCTTCCCACCTCAACACTGGCTCAGCTGCTCTGCCACTGACCTGCCTCTGGTCCTTCTGCACTGGCCTTCCTTAGTTGTTACCGGGTGTCTGGCCTGTGAATGCCTTTCTCATTTGGCATCTTTGTGAGGCTTCTGAGTCAGTTATTTCTTGAATGGCGGCTATGAGCTTGTGTCATGGAGACCCAGGCCCTTCCTTAGGAAGCCTTTCCAGAGACACATCATGCTGGTTGTGTGTCAGTGGCCAAGAGCACACCCTCTCTGAGCTTCAGCTTCTGGAGCTAAGATTCCTCGAATTTTTCCAAATCTGACCCTGATGTCACTATAGGTAGGTAGGTTTAGTTGCTAAGTTCTGTCTGACTCTTGCAACCCCATGGATTGTAGCCCACCAGGCTCCTCTGTCCGTTGGATTTCCCAAGCAAGAATATTGGAGTGGGTTGCCATTTCCTTTTCCAGGGGATCTTTCTGACCCAGGAATTGAACTCGGGTCTCCCCTTGCAGGCAGACTCTTTACTGACTGAGCTACCAGGATGCCACAAAATTGGAGATTCAATCACCGTGAACGATCACGTGTGAACAATAGTGCCTGATTCTGAGTCCAGTGAGTTAGGACTGGTCCTGTGGATTGGACCCATCAGAACAGGTTTGCAGAGGAGATGGGACTTCAGCAGGCATGGAAAAGGATTGAGAGGGGAAGAGGTGGGCAAAGCCAGGCTTTTCTCATAGGAATGACTTTCCTAAACCAGACATCCACCCTCATTTTATTCTGGGCGCTTTTAGTCTGCCAAGAAGCAGCGAACCCTAAAATATTTCTGGCCAGAGAAATAAACTCTTATGAATGTTTTGGGTTTTTGTTTTTTTTTTCTTCACTAGTTCTCTGGCTACCCCACACACTAACTATTCTTGCATCCAATGGCATGTTAACCCTGTTTCTTGGTGAGACTGTACATTCCTACCAAGATTTCATACAGTGAGTCATTGTAGCTCAGGGGAGCGATACAGATGACGGGTATTGACTTACCACTAAATGGAGGAGCAGAGCGTGTGCTCAAATAGGATGGCTTCTATGCTGCTGGAAAATTTAAGATCTCCTGCAACTGCCCTCTGAGCTGCAGAGCGTTGCCCAGATCCCAGGTACCGCCATACTTAGCACTGTACGAGGCTAGTAATCAGTAAACACACTTAGGTTAACTTCCCCAAACTGTGGGCTTTATAAACCTCTGAGACCTAGTCAGAGAATTCAGTTTGGTTTCCAAAAGTGCCTTTTTGGGAGTTAACTTTCACTTTTCTTTACTACTGGGACTATTCTGAGTGAGCTAAAAATACAGCATCTCCAAAGGAATTTAACCACAGCATCCCTTCTTCACAGAGTAAATTTCATGGTAATTTCAGGAATGTTACTCTGCAGCATCCTTGCTGTCCTGTCTTTTTGAAAGCCAGGTCTCACCAAATTTGTTTAAAACTTTGAGATACTCTAGCCAAGCTCGTGAGCTATTTATCTCAAGGAAGCTGTGTAAGAAGCTGTGCGTTCAATCTGCTAATCCCGTGCAAGCCAGAACCCTCTGGAATCTCTCAGACTGAAACATGCTGGGATGTGTGGTGTTCTCTCCCACCCTCCCTCCTCCCCAGTCTTCTTTGGAATCAATGAGAGAAAAGATAGAAGGGGTGAGGGTAGCGGTCTGTAATTCTCACAGGAGATCTCATGGAGACTTTTTTTTTTTAAACACACATTCCCAGATTTTGTTGTTCATCAGACTCTGCCCTACCAGTCAGTTTCAGTGGATACGTTCAACTCCAAGAATGACGTGTACGTGGCCATCGCTCAGCCCAGCATGGAGAACTGCATGGTGCTGGAATGGGACCACATCGAAATGAATTTCCGGAGCTACGACAACATTACAGGTGTGTTGTGGCTTTGACTGGATGTACTGACCTCATTTCAGAGTAGTCTAAAACCCGGGAGAGAAGAAATGTTCTTTGTCATCCTGAGAGGGAGCTTGGCTCTCCCGCTTGATTTGATTTGGGAACACTTTCCAGCTTACCCACTTCTCTCCAACTTTTTCTGGATGTGGTGAGTTATGGTGCAAACAGAAAGCTCAGGTGGTGATTCTACTTACTGTTGGTGATCCTTTTGTAAAGGGAGAGGGTGATGGGGGGGCCTGTGGTGGGAAGCACTTTCCTGAAATGGGGAGAAGTCACTTCTAGAATTCCTTGATCTTGAACAGTCATGACAGCCTAAGACTGCACCAGCTTTCTAGCAGCTATATGCATCCTTTGACTTTTGTGATGCTGGTAACTAATATGTTAATACATACACACATGCACACACACAGTCTCATGCACACATGTATGGACACACACACAACACACAGACACACACTCTATAGCTGTTTCTACTGCCCCCTGGCCAGGTCCTGGTGATCACTGCTGTGTTTTAGTGTGTGCATGCTAAGTTGCTTCAGTTGTATCCAACTCTTTGTTACCCTATGGAATATAGCATTCCAGGCTCCACAGTCCATGGGATTCTCCAGGCAAGAATACTGGAGTGGGTTGCCATGCCCTCCTCCAGGGGATCTTCCCAACCCAGAGATCAAACCCAGAGATCTTTTATGCCTCCTGCTTTAGCAGGCAAGTTCCACCTGGGAAGCCCTTCCTTTTAGTAAATACATACAAAATAAGCATAAATGGCTTCCTAAATTCAAACCTTTGGGATAAGACTTGGTGGTTCATTCAGTGCTGTCACTGAATCCCAGTGTCTTAGAGCTACTAAAAATGGACCATCTACTTGCTTTTTAAATAAGTGGATAAAGTCAAAATAATCTTTCAAAGACTTCTGTATTGAAATGCAATCTGATCATAATCCTGACTTTACAAACAGCACCGTTAACTGTGGCCCCATGTACGGGTTTCCTTCTGTGATTCCTGGTCTGATTGCAGCAGCATCTTGCTACTGCAGAGGGGGCACGTCCAGGTAGCATTTCAGGGTCCAGAGGCTCCTAGGAACCTCTCAGGCCCAAGGTGGCCTTGCCGCAGGTGCAGGGATGCAGGGAGAGAGACGCTCACCATTGGAGGCAGAGCTGCTAATGAGCCTGATCTGGCGAGAGGGCTGTGAGACGTACATCTCGATGCTCCAAGATGCCATCTGGCCTCCCAGTGCTGAGCCCACATTCCTGGGGAGCAGCCTTACTCACTCCAAGTGCAGACTCAGCACAGGTGAGTGCTGCGGTTCACAGTGCAGCGCACGATGGAGGGAAGCCCAGGCCTCAAGACCCAAGAGCCAGTCCATGTTAGAAGAAAAAGGAGGGTGAGAGAGGGACTCGCTTTGCTACCTGCAAGGTTTTTTGCTTGTGCCTTTTCTCTGACCTGGAAGATCGGCGAGGGCTAAGTGAACCAGCCCCTCTGCCTTCTCTCCTGCCTCCCACTTGAGGAAGTAGGAGCAGAGTGAAGTTGTGCCTTAAAGCAAGGAGTTCTGATGCCAGTGCTTCATGCTGGCCCTGGCTGTGGGCTTACAGGGATCCAGGCACTGGTTAGTCTCACTGGAACTCACAATAGCTATTTGAGGCGTTACTGCAGGTCCCCTGCCCATAGGTAGAGGACAAGCACCATTCGTTCAAAAGAGAGGAGGTGTATCAAGTATAAAGAGCTCAGGGTTTGAAAATCTATGAATGTGGGTTCTACTCCTGACTCCGCTATGCGCTAGGAAGTAGCTGTGACCTCTGAGCCTCAGCTTTCTCATCTGTGAAATAGGCAGGAGACTTGCCTCACTTGGGTGTGAGGACTGGATAAGTGCAGGCACAGCGCAGGCAGTTCCTAATGCCGACTTCCTTCTCACCTTTATGAATGAAGAGATGGAGGCTCGGGTATGTTAAGCCACTCTGCTGTCACTTCCAAGGCAGAGCCCAGGGTTTGTCACTGCTCATCCCTCCCTTTCCCTCTCCCGTATGACCTTGGTAGAAAGCAACAGCACTGCCCTGCATCTGCCCTTCCTACACACTGCATAGGTCACAGCACCAGGTTCTTCAAGCCATTTGTTCATTCATTTGTTCACTCAAAGGTTTCTTAAGCACTTACTCTGAGCCAAGCCCAGTCTAGGTGCGGGGGCCATGGCAGTGAACAAGCCACAGGAAAACCTCCACCCTCAAGGAGTTTGTATTATAATGGTGGAGAGAAAAAGAGGCAAAACAAGGCAAAAAATTGTCATACATACAAAGCATTAGATGGCAGCATGCTAAGAGGGGAAAAGGCTGCAGGGAGGAAAGATTTGAAGTGCTAGGCGTGGAAGGATTGAAATGTTACATAGAGTGTCTGGTAGAGGCTTCATTAAGGAGGCGTCTGAATAAAACCTGTGGGACATGAGGGCTTGATGCACATGGACAGCAGGGGTTGGGGGAGGTGGAGAACATTCCAGACAGAGGGAAGAGCAAGTGCAAATGTCCAGAGGCAGGAGGGTATTTTTCCTGTTTGATGAACATGCAGGTGGCTAGTTTGGCTTGGACAGAGTGGTCCAGGGGCCGTTGCAGGAGACTAAGTCAGAGAGGCTAAAGAGCTGCTCCTAAGGGCTTTGCAGGTCCTGCCAAGGACTTGGGTTTTTACCTGAGTCATGGAGGACTTTGTGCAGGCATCAGCCAGTCTACACGGACGATTTGGGTGCCTGCTACAGAATGCTAGGTTGCGTGCAGCTGCTGAGTGGAGAGTAGTCTATGTGTGGGGAGGGGACAAAAGTGGAATCAGAGAAAGTAGTTGAAGGGCTGTTGCAAGGGTTCAGGCAAGTGACCTGGCAGAGGCCACAGAACTGGTGGGTAGGAAGTGGTGAGGGCAGAGTGGGTGAGGCTAGAGCCAGGACTGGAGCTTGCTGGTTTCTAGGGACTGCTTGGCCTCTCAGGGTCGAAGTCTGAATCTTCTGAGAGGTGGCAGGTGGACACAAAGCCCACGGCGATCTGCCTTACAGCAAGCCCAAGAAATGAGCTACAACAGCTCATTAAGCTTTGTGTTTGTTAAGCTTAGGAACACGAACATGACACTGTTTTTTCATAAATCTGGCTCTGGATCTTTCTAACTGATGACTTTGGCTGAGTTTTAACATCCATGAACCTCTTTCATCTGTAAAATGGTAATTTCATGAATTCCCATTTCATCTGTAAAATGGGATCATAGTGTTGGGCCCATGGGAACTTAACTGGGTAGCTTATATAACACTTAGCATGGGGCCTGGCATATAGAAAATTCTTAACAATTGGGATATCAGTTGAGGATAAAAAATAAACACGTGATTCTCCTTCCTTGCTGCCACCACTAGGGAGATTCACGAGCTTCGGATATTTTACTTTTCTTAATTTACGAAAGCACACAGAATTCATGCATCAGGGTCCCAACACACCTTTCCAAACACATATTGCCAATTTTCTGTCAATGCTTTCTGATCACATCTTACAATTCAGCCACCTCACTTTCTTTTGTTTCTCCCTTTACCTGGATTTCCAGGCTCAAATGCAGCCTCCTACAGGGAGCATTCCTTGATTACCTTATTGGAATGATTTACTTGTTCTGTCTGCTCTCTTAATACATGAATTTCCATTAAACACAAATGACATTCACTGTCACATAATTTTTCACTTAGAGGAAGGCAGCTCATATTTATGTGCTCAGTGATTCATAAATCTTTTCTTCACACAGCCTCATAGTGTGTACTATTGTCTGTATTTTATAGTGAAAAAATCAACAACCAGAAGCAGCTCTCCTTCCCCCATAGACCCTAACTCTTTGACTTCAGTAAAAATGTCTCTACAACTTTCTAAGTGTAGGAATGCCAGGGCCAGCAGAGAATGGCCTGAGGGAGGCAGGGGAGAAGGATGGTTACAGAAGCAAGGAGATCAGTCGTTCTTTGGAGGAAGGAGTGTGACTCGCTAGAATTCAGCCTGGTATGAAGAAAAGCTCTGTAGCTCACACAAGCTGGGCATACGACAAGTGGATGAGCCAGGGCACAGCCCTGAACCACTTGCCTTAAACCAGACCAAGGCAAATGCGGGCCGTTCTTCCCTCTCAGGGCCGTGCATGCCTCATTTATCATGTTTGATCACAGGGTGATCCCAGAGTCAGCAAGGGCTGGGCAGGCTTTTCTCCATTCACGCCTGGCAAGTCTGGGGCTCCAAGGAATGGGAGGGACACATGCTTCCTCTTCTGTGGCCCTACTGGGCATCATGCAAAAGGGACATCTGTCTTCTAGTAGGAGAGGGAGACCCAGGGTCATGACTCCCATCCCCAGCTTTGCTCCTTACATCTTCTTTCTACGTATCTTCTCAACTCTCCTGTTTTGGGTTAATTTCGTTTGCTTTTTGATTTCTGTCCACTAAATATGTTGCAGCATCTCTCCTCCTAGATTAAAATACACACACACACACACACACACACACACAAGATTTCTTATGCTGTTGCAACTCCATTAACTACAACTTCATAAGATACCCCTGGACAGAGGTGTTATGGAGCATCTCCAAGAAAGGAATTCTTTCTGTCTCACACAGCCCCTCTGCTGAGACCCCAGAGCAGGGACCTCCATAGCTAAGGCCTCAGGGAAACAAGGAGCATGCACCTCAATTAGCGTTGGCAGGTGGGAGTCAGAAGTTTCTGAGAAGCGGTTTAGTAGTTTAAACTCAGAAGTCTTAAAAATGTGCACAACATCTGCCCTGCAATCTCTCCACTGCCAGATGGTTTTCAAAAACAGATTTCCCTACAGGGAAACATACTATTTACAATAATGAAAAACTGAAAATAACTGCAATGTCCAGCAGTAGGGGATTAGTTAAGTAAGATGTGGTGTCTCCATGCAATGGAATATTATGTAGTGTTAAAATCCAAGTTGTAGAAGATGCAATAACATGGGAAAATGTTCACAACATAATGGTCAAGGGGAAAAAGTAGCCTATAAAAAGTCCGTGTATACTGTAAGTGCATATCTATTTTTTCCCCATTTCTTTTCTTTTTTAATTTATTTTCTTATTGAAGGATACTTGATTTACAGAATTTTATTGTTTTCTGTCAAACCTCAACATGAATCAGCCATAGGTGTACATATATCCCCTCCCTTTTGAACCTCCCTCCCATCTCCCTCCCCATCCCACCCTTCTAGATTGATACCGAGCCCCTGTTTAAGTTTCCTGAGCCACACAGCAAATTCCCTTTGGCTATCTATTTTACATATGGTAATGTAAGTTTTCATGTTACTCTTGCCCAAGTCTATTTTTAAAAAGCACCTTTGAGTATGTGCAGAGATTGGCAATTAAAGAACTATATCAAGATATTAAGTGTTATTTCAGCATTTTCAGTTCAAGTGATTTTTTAAATTTCCTTCTTTGTGCTTTTTGGTACATTGGTTGTGGAGTGTGGGCTGGAATGAGACTCCCTGGATTTGAGTCTCAGACTCTACCACATGGTATAATAGCTGTGTGACCTTATATAAGTTACTGAACTTTTCTATGCCTTTATAGAATGAGGATCATGTTGATGGTAATAAGAGTACCAGCTTCATAAGACTGTTGTAAGGATTCAGTGGGTATATACTAAGTATATAATAAGCATGTAAAGGACTTAGAATAGTGCCTTTATAAGTGTTATCTATTATTATTTTCAAAATTTGCTTTGATGAACATTAACAAATTAGTTTTCAACAAAGGAAAGGGACCAGGTTCTTGCTGGGAAGCCAAAGCAATGGAAGAGAAAAGTAAATACCACCGTATAAACCAGTCACCATGTTCCCCCAAAGTTAATACTAAGAATAGAAATTGGGTAATTATCCTTGTAATTTACAGACCAAATTCGCTTTGGTCCAAATTGCCTAGGATATAAGGGGAAAGAAATAACTTTTAATTGAATGACCTACATGGAGGGTGAGTACTGTTTGAGATGTGGATGGTGCTATTGTTCTCTGGCTGGAATGGGAAGACTGGGGAGACTTTGAGGGAGACTCTGGGTGCAGACGGGGAGAGGATGGTGGGAGCTGAGCCAGACAGAGGAGTCATGACTGAAAAGGTTCCCCTTTTCCTGCAAAGTTCCGGTGTGGTGCTGCCGCAGCTGAATCATTCAGATAGTGGCTCATCAGCAGGTATTCCTGCAGCACCTGCTCTGGGCAGTTGCTAAAGAGTCGCCTCTAAGTCCTGATTCCTAGTGTTTTAACCATCAAGAGAAGAAACCCATTTAATTGCTTCATTCTGACCTGTGGAGCTAGGAATAACATGCAGACAGTTTGTGTCTTAGCGAATTTCCTGAATTATGTACCTGCTTCTAAAGACACCAGAGGCCAAGATGACCAACACTTAACCTATTTCTCTGGAGATACATTTAAACTATTTTTTTAATTGTGGGAAAATATACATAATATAAAATTTACCATCTTAACTATGTTTGTGTGCTGTCCAAGACAAGCATCGATCCCCAGAATTCATCTTGAAAAACTGAAACTCCATGCCTATTAAAATGTAACTCCTCTTTCTCTCCTGCTCTCAGGCCCTGGGTACCACCCTTCTGCTTTCTCTCTCTACTGACTCCTCTAGGGACCTCACATGAGTGGAATCACACACTATTTGCCTTTTTGTGACTGCTTACATCAGTTAGCCTAATGTCTTCAACATTCATCCATCACACCGCATGTGTCAGAATTTCCTTCCTTTTTAAGGTGGTACAGTATTCCATGATGTGTATATACCACACTTTATCTATTAATCCATCAATGGACACTTGGATTGTCTCCCCCTTTTCACTATTGTGAATGATGCTTCTGTGAACATGGTGTTCTTCAAGACCCTGCTTTCAATTCTTCGGGTCTAAACCCAGAAGTGGAATTCCTGGATCATATGGTAATTCTTTGTTAGGATTTCTGAAAACTGCCATACTTTTTTCCACAATGGCTACATGTCCACAAGAGTACCAGTTTCATGATGGACAAGCACTTTTTTAAATTTACCTAAAGACTTCATTAGTTACCAATTTTTAAATACAAGTTAGATTTACGTAATTATTTATCCTTTTCATCCTCTTGATTAAACTCAAAATATTCTGGTTAATATGTTATTATTTAATACAGTTGATTTACCTGAAGAAATTCTTGTTTTATATAGTTTGAAGTGAAGTGAAGTCGCTCAGTCATGTCCGGCTCTTTGCAACCCCTTGAACTACTATATAGTTTAGATTTACATAAACAAATATTTACTCTGTTCATTGTTGTTTGTTATTTTTTTTTTTAATTGAACTACAGTTTGTTTACAATATTGTGTTAGTTTCAGGTATACAGCAAAGTGATTCCATTTTGTATACATGTGTATGTATTTCAGATTATTCTCCATTATAGGTTATTTCAAGACAGTGACCATAGTTCCTTGTGCTATACAGTAGGTCTTGTTGTTTATCTATTTTATATACAGTAGTATGTACCTGATAACCCCATACTCCTAATTTATCCCTCCCTGCTTTCCCCTTTGGTAACCATAAGTTTGCTGCCTATGTTTGTGAGCCTGTTTCTGTTTT
This sequence comes from Bubalus kerabau, assembly GCF_029407905.1. NCBI lineage: Eukaryota > Metazoa > Chordata > Mammalia > Artiodactyla > Bovidae > Bubalus > Bubalus kerabau. The sequence continues at coordinate 48,719,705 of NC_073630.1, read as the reverse complement.
GTAAATAAGTCTACTTGTATTATTTTTAGACTTCACGTGAAACTGGCATCATGTAACATTTGTCCTTCTCTGACTCTGGACAAGAGTTTCTCACAGTGGCTGTCCTAACCCCCCTCTCTCCTCTTCTGGAGCACAGGTCAGTCCATCGTGGGCTGCAAGGCCATCCTCATCGAAGATCAGGTCTTTGTGGTGGTGGCCCAGCTCTTCGGCGGCTCTCACATTTACAGATACGACGAGAGCTGGACCAAGTTTGTCAAATTCCAAGACATAGAAGTCTCTCGCATTTCCAAGCCCAACGACATTGAGCTGTTTCAGATTGAGGATGAGACGTTCTTCGTCATCGCCGACAGCTCCAAAGCCGGTCTGTCGACCGTGTATAAATGGAACAGCAAAGGATTCTACTCGTATCAGTCCCTGCACGAGTGGTTCAGGGACACGGATGCTGAGTTCGTGGATATAGATG